>NC_080841.1:22143390-22482557 GCF_030435755.1 Ochotona princeps
ATTATCTTTTGGTAACACGGTTTAATAAATATTTATTTAATGCCTGTTTTACATGTTAGAATAGAATCTTCTGCCTGTGGTTATTAAAATCTTATGATCTGGCAAAGGAGATAATTAAAGCAAAAAATGTTAATATAGAATACAAGAAAATTGAAAAAAGAAAAATTCTGAAAAAAAATTACAGAAGGAATAAGACTTTTGCCAAGCAGATATTGAGGAAACTAGTGGGTAAAATTTTATGAGATAGGTGCAGCATGAGGAAGTCTACCGTTGCTTCCACGGGGAGTTTAATTTCAGATGAAGTGTGTGACCAGCAGGAAGCAAGGACCAAATCCTGGGCTGATAGTGTATTACAGAGAGGTTCAGATGCTTGAATGTTAGCAGGTGGATAGGATTTGTGTTCTTGAATGACAAAATGTCTTGATGGAGAGCCATGCCAGAATAAAGACTCATCGACAGCAGTTTATGATACAGTGATACAGGGGAGACTTGAGGTAGACATCTGTTACCTCAAAAAGCAGAGATCAAGAGAGATCAAGGTAGTTCAAAGAAGGTGATTGTTAGAAGTATTCTAAGTCCATCAAATGGGATTTGGAAACTTTGAATTGCTGGAAGAGCAAGGGAAAGAAAATAAACCAAGACTGACTCAAAGCTCTTATGGCAGGATAACTCAAAAATCAGAGGAACTGATTGGGGGTGAAAATAATTTAACGTATTGAATTTTAGGTTTCAGTAGCTTAGGCAATGGCCTTGGCTAAGAGGGAATGGAGCTTTTCTTCCAGCCTTATTGGACACTATTTCCTGCTCATTCCTGGAATGCTGAAGAGGTGATGGCTCCCTTCTTTGTGGCAACACTTCCCTTTCTGAAGAGTTACTGTCTGATTCACCATTTGCTCAGTGCCTGCCATGTTGCACTTTATAGGTATTACAAAAAAAGTTAAAAAAAAAGACTTAAGCCTGTTCTCAAAGTCGTCATCCTTCAGGAGGGTTGGAAACCTTCCCAGGCATTTTATTTGGAGTGTGTGAGATGTCCAGCAGCAGAATCAGGCTCAGGCATTTTTGTAAAAGTGCCATGTGAAAGGTATTTGTGGAGAAGGTTGTTACTTTGGTCATCTGGGGCTTGAGTTAGTGGGTGGAGGATCTCTTTCCATCTCTCCCTCTTTCTGTAAGTAAGAGTCTTTCAGACAAATAAGCTATAAAATGAAAGATTAAAGAATATAGAATCACTGCACAGCTCCTTTTTGGAGGGAGTTTCTAAATCATATTTGCATGCTTAAACTTTAGAATGAATGTTGGGAATTTCGAAACGGTATATTCTGGGGAGGGCAGAAAGCCTTAAGTAATAAGAAATGGAAGGAAAACGTCCAGCACGTGATGTCCTGTACCATTAACAACAAAAGGAAGAAGACTTTGACCAGATCACTGGTAGGGATGTATGAGAATTCTGATTAATACCATAGTAATTACTCTTTATTGAGTAAAGCTTCCTGAAATGGGAAGTTAACATGTTAAAAATGAACCTTTCAATTCATATGAAGAAGGCAAATTTTTCAGTGCTTTTTAAAGACTGATTTATTTGAAAGATACAGGGACAGAGAAAGGGGGCAGTACAAAGAGAGGTCATCCATCCGCTGGTGCGTTTCCCAAATTGCTGCAGCAGCCAAGCCTGGGCCTGTTGAAGTAGGAGCCTCGAACTCCATCCTTGTCTCCAATGAGAATAGCAAGGACCCATGTACTTGAATTATCTCCTGCTGTTCCCAGGGTACACATGAGCAGGCAGCTAGATAAGAGTGGCCAGGACTAAAACCAGGTCCTCTTATAAGGGCTCATGGGCATCCCTAGACTTAGTGGAGATTCTAATATTTATTATGAGCTAGAAGAAAAATGTGTTAAAATAACATCCATGTGACAAGTAGTATTGCTGATAGAACAAGTATCAAATAAATATTTGATTTAGGTGATTTATGTGAAAATGATTTTTATAATTGTAGTTTAATTTTTTAGATATATATCAGAATGCAGGGTCAATTTTACACCAGTTTGCTTCATTAAATGGCTTCCCAGTTAATCTTCTTCAGTAGCTTTACTTGGTCTGATGGAGCACATGATATGTATGGGGGGACATCAAATGGGAAAAAATATTACTGTGTCATTTATAAAGGCATAATTATATGCCAGATGCCAAATTTCCCCTCTAGGCCTGGATTGGACATTTCAAAATGGAATAATATTGTTAATTTTTTTCCAACTATAATACACAATTTTAAACAGCACTTATCTATGTATTTCCATTTGACCAGTTATTATATAAACAGATCAGAACATAATCAGATGTTTCTAAGACTAAATAATTAACTTAAAAGCAGAATTTTAGCTGTGAGATTTCATCTTAGTATTTGTTATAACTAATTTCCCTCCAAAGGGAGAAACAGGTTATTTTAGAAATAATTGTTGCTAAGAAATACACTTGAAGCCATACTCATTAGGTAGCAGTAACAACACAGTGACTTTGCTTTGCTAAATGTACTTGTCTTGCAGCATGCTTGCTATTATAATGGGTAGCATTGATATCTTGTTTGTGATTTGTTTTTTTCTTCTACTTGTTCACAGGTGGCAAACTCTGGTCCTATGTTAGTAAGTTTCTAAACAGAAGCCCTGAAGAGAGCCTTGAGATCAAGGGAGTGAGAAAATCTACACTCACCAAAGTCCACTTGCAGCAGCCAGCTGCCAGTCCACAGGACAGCAGCAGCCTTGATTCAAGAGGAAGTGATGGTGGCAGTGTGCTTAAAGCCCTTCCTTTGAAGAGCAGCCTCACTCCAAGTTCTCAGGATGACAGCAACCAGGAAGATGAGGGCCAAGATAGCTCTCCCAAGTGGCCTGACTCCGGTTCCAGTTCCGAAGAGGAATGCACCACGAGCTATTTAACTTTATGCAACGAGTATGGGCAAGAAAAGATTGAACCAGGATCTCTGAGTGAGGAGCCCTTCATGAAGACAGAAGGGAGCGGTGTGGACACCAAAGCTGTCAAGAGTTTCCCAGCCCACCAGGAGGCTGGCAGAGACAGCCCCGGCACACAGCTGATGACTCATGAGCTCAAGTCCCACCTTGGCGATGAAGACCCGAAGGCAGGCAGTCCTGCAGGAACATCTGATTCCCTTAGTAGATCGAAAAATAGCCCCATGGAGTTCTTTAGGATAGATAGCAAGGACAGCGCAAGTGAACTCCTGGGACTGGATTTTGGAGAAAAATTGTATAGTCTAAAATCAGAACCTTTGAAACCATTCTTTGCTCTTCCGGAGGGCAACAGCACTTCAAGGAGTTTTGAGACTAGTGAGAACAAGGTTGGGTTCGAAGCTCAGGACACCGTTAGCAGGGGCTCAGACGACTCAGTGCCTGTGATTTCGTTTCAAGATGTTGCTTTTGATGCCATCAGTGGCCCCGACGAAGGCAGGCCTGATCTTCTCGTGAATCTGCCTGGTGAGCTGGAGGCAACAAAAGCAGCCGCAGCCCTGGGACCTACTCCATTTCCACAGACTGCTCCAGGCATCCTGGAAAGCAAACTCTTGGAAGCCCCCGATGTTTTATGCCTGAGACTGAGTTCCGAACAATGCCAAGTACATGAAGGACAAGGCTCAGATGAGTGGAGTGAGCCCCAGAGTAGAGCAGAGAAACACTACGCACAGGAGAATCTCGGGAGCTTATTTGTCACGGCTGTTGATCAGAGCAGTCCGGGAGACCTGGCTTGGTTACAGAGCGCAGGGCCGGAGCTTCAAGATCTTGGAGGGCCAGAGCCTGCCACCGCCCCAGACAACACAGAAGAGAACTTATTCTATATTTCTAACTCACTCTCAGGTGCTAATGACTACGATACAAACACAGACTCTTTCAAAACAGAAGAAGTGTTGCTATTTTCAGATCAGACTGATGATTTGGCTAAAGAAGAAGCTACTGCTTTATTCCAGAAAGATTCCAAGGTTAAGGGAGAAAGTGGGGTTGCACTAGACGGAGACAAGGAAATACATCAGATTTTTGAGGACCTTGACAAAAAATTAGCAGTAAACTCCAGGTTTTCTATGCCAGAGGGCTGCATTCAGAGATGGGCAGCTGAAATGGTGGTAGCCCTCGATGCTTTGCATAGAGAGGGAATTGTGTGCCGCGATTTGAACCCAAACAACATCTTATTGAATGATAGAGGTCAGGAACTTTTGCAAATGCATTTCTTTTTATTCGCTGTTGCTTCCAATTAACTGAGTAGGCGTTTTATCTTGTAATTAGTATCTTCATTTCCTGTCTAGAGCTTCATTATCAGTGCAGCAAATTCACCCCCAGTAATAGCTTCTAGTACTTAATGATGCCATTATTCTTAATGATACTGTTTTTAGCTACAAAAGGAGTAATTACAGTTCACTTCTGCAGAAAATGGAAGAGAAAAATGTTTTGATTTCTCCTGTCGTTTTGTTTTTAGGACACATTCAGCTAACGTATTTTAGCAGGTGGAGTGAGGTTGAAGATTCCTGTGACAGCGATGCCATAGAGAGAATGTACTGTGCCCCAGGTTAGAGCAATCTCCTCAAATGTTTCACTTGAAAAAGTGGCTCAGCAGCTCTTATTTCTTTGTAGATGTTGTAATTTTCACTAGCAGTTTACTTATGTGTTGAATGTATTATCTCTTTAATCCTTGAAAGAAGAAAATTTGGAGATAAGAGCATTATTTAGTCCATAGGTATACACACACGCACACACACACACACACACACTATTGTTGTTCAGTGGGTCTGTACTTCCCTTCGGGCTGGTAGTGGATTCTTAGAAATGTCTTAACTTTGGGTGTTTTAGAAGGAGCTCTAAGATAATGTGGGCTGTGGCTGGCATGTAGCAGTGGGGAAGACTCACCACCTACTTTGGACAGGCTGGGTTTGATGCCTGCCTCTGGCTCCTGACTCCAGCTTTCTGCTGAAGCAGACCCTGAGAGGCAATAGTGATAGCTTTAGTAACCTGCTATCCACATGGGAAAACTGGATTGAGTTTGCTGGCTCCTGGGTTCCTCCTGGCTCAGCCCAGAGCACTGTGGGGATTTGAGGCGCGAACTAGGAGATGGACATTTCCGGTTGGTCTCTTTCTGCTTCTCAAAAAAAAAAAGTAAAACAAAAATGAACAAACCCCCATATCTGAACCTCCTTCAATGGATGATATTTATTTAGATGTCAGAGATGGCTGACTAAAACAAGTGAAGTTTCTAAAAATGGGTAAAATGCAGATTTAAAAAAAATACACAGTGTGATTGCAGTGATGAAACAAGCTAGCATTTTAGAGCACATTATAGAAACATATATTTGGGAAAATGTAGGAAGCATATTCTCATTTTTCAGTAACCTTTTTTTAATTTAAAAATTTATTTAGAAAAAAAAAATTATTTAGTGTTTATTGGAAAGTCAGATATACAGAGAGGAGGAGAGACAGAGAGGAAGATCTGTCCAATGATTCACTCCCCAAGTGACCGCAACGGCCTATGCTGTGCCAATCCGAAGCCAGGAGCCAAGAACGTCCTTCAGGTCTCCCATGCGGGTGCAGGGTCCCAAGGCTTTGGGCCGTCCTCAACTGCTTTCCCAGGCCACAAGCAGGGAGCTGGATGGGAAGTGGAGCTGCCGGGATTAGAACCGGCACTCATATGGGATCCTGGCGCATTCAAGGCGAGGACTTTAGCTGCTAGGCCACTGTGCTGGGCACACATTTTTCAGTAACTTGTTTAGCCAGACTTGATCCAACAAGGATCTTTCTCTTGTCCTATTGTGGTGTCCTTATTATTATTGTTAGTTTTTAATTAAAAGTTACAGATTTATTTCTGCAGGTGTTCAGTCCTTTGCTGACTGTTAAGGTGGCTTAAGGGAGTGAATTGGGTTTGATTTCAGTCTGGATGGGGCTATATTTGAATCCAGAGTTTGTTCACCCTTTGCCCAGCCTTTTGTGTTTTTGGCTGACTGCTGTTGCTGCACTTGTCACCCATTGGCTTTCCACGGACGTGGTTGGTTGATGGTTAATGTGGTGCTTAAAGCCGACTTGCTAACGTGTGTTGATGCTTGTCTTTCCACACAGTGAGAAGTGGTTATAGTTAGCATTGAGAGGTCTGTCTTGGTTTTAGGTACAAGTTTCATTGATAAGAATTATTTTGTACCTCTCCAATCTACAAAGCTGATAGCCTGAAACTTCCCTGAGAACAAGTATTAATGTTTCTGCCTTATTGTTATTGCCATTTTCTAGCATCCTTCTTCCTAGAGACAGGGAGCACGCCTACATTTTGTTTTTGTTTTTCTCAAATATATATATTTTTCTCATATATATATATATGTCATGCTTTTTGTGTGTGCAGTTTTGTCAGTGTGGTTTAGTTAGTGATAAAACAAAATCTTATCATGGAATCATTTTGTTACAGTTATCTCCTTTTTAAAAATGTCCAATTTGATAATGTACAACATGTTAGTGCATACATGTATCTAAACGTTTTTATTTATGATGAATTTGGAGGCTTCAGGATCAGAATTAAATTTGGGAGTTCTTTTGAGAAGAACCCGTTACATCCTGAAATGCGGAGTAGTGTAAATCACACAGCAACACTAGACACTTGTGGGCATAGTGGAATGCTCACCACTGACTCCTTGCCTCCTATTTTTGTTGTTACATTTTTATTGACAACCATCTGTGAGGTGGTTGTAGTAGATTATTTTTCTTTAGTTTCAAGTGTACTCATTTTTACTTTAATATTCATAGCATGTTGGCATCCTGAGAACTTTAATATATATGAAGCGGAACCATGCTATATTAATCAACAGATACATACTTTCAGGTTTGTGTACTGCAATACTGAATTTATCACAGTTCTAGTTGTCTGTTCCTTGACATCAATTCTCACAGTTCACCAGCAGGTGGCAGTCTGCCATTAATGGATTTTTGCTGTTCAGTTTGTCCTTCACATTTGAAAAAAAGCTGTAGTCTGAAGGGGTGTTTTGTTTTAATCCTTTGCATAAAATAATTATACTTTCAAGCTTTGTGAACTGCAAAAGTGTTCCAGTATTATGTCATACAGTGAAAGTAGTGGAACATATCTTTGTTCCTTGGACCTGTTACTTTTAGCAGCAAGATAAAACCCGCAAAGACTTTAATAGAAAAGTAAAGCTAATGCTCTAATTTAGATGGTCTCGAATGTAGAGGGTTCTAGAACTCAGTGAAGACCATGTGTACCCCTTGCTTATATCCTGCAGGGGGAATTAGAGCAAAACTTTGTAAATCACTTTTTGTTTCAAAGCTAAACAGCAGTGCTGCTAATGAGCGTAGACTCATTCTCACCCCTTCCCAAAGGGTGCAAACTGGTAGTATGCTGCTATTTCTATGTGTAAAAATCACCATTCAGTATGCATGTGGGGACATAGAGTACTTACCCCCCTTTTGCTACCCTTAGAACATGAAGTATTAAAGTAATTCCCCTCCCACTTCCCAGATCTAGCCTTAGTATTATCACACAAGTAACTTTGAAGCAGGTTAAGCAGCAGATGTTTGGTTATTAAGTAAAGTTGTCACAAGATTCATTTCTGTTTAAACAGTGTGCAGCCTCTACCCTCCCGCTGCTCCCTCCTGGGAATCCTTATCACGTATTTGTCCTAAAAACATTGTCCACCTGCCCTGTACTGTATAATATCAGCAATGTAGCTTTTATCTTGTGGATGATGTGCCTTTATATTCTGAGAAAAATTTCCAGTAACAGATTCAATTTACATGGGCAGAAACTTGAGCAAATGCCAAACTAGCAGGGGGGCCATTATTCTGCTCTATAAATAAGTTTCGAAAAGAAAACACACACACAGAAACCTGTGAATCAACATGTTTTGGTCTAATTGAGGGGAAAAGTAAGAGATAAATTTTGAAATGCAAATGATCACCTTCTGTTATTTAAGGAGGCTTTTTGTCAACTTTGTGATCTTAGATTTCTTTTTTGAAAAGTCATGTTCAATTCAACAGCGTTTTTACTCAGGGATGTCCGAGATTCCCAAATTTCTACAACAAAACTGAGAACCCTTTTAAAAATTTTTTTTCTACTTTTTTAGATTAAATAAAACAAATCCAACAACGAGAAGACAAAACCCACGGAGCTTTCTGTGTGTACATCTGTGAGAAAGGCGGCACATAAATGGCTTGCAGCTGCAGACCCATCAAGAGGGTCTTGAGAATACGAATTCAATGATCAAACCCTGCCCTGTTTTCAAAGTAGAAACCAGTCCTTTTTAGGTTCACTTTGTGTCCTTAGATTATCTAGGATGATTTCTCTAGCAAGGTTTTATTTGAAATAAACGTGCTTCCTGGTAAATGGGTTCCTTTCAGATGGCAGAAACGCAGCGTGGAGGTAGGGAAGAGAAAAAGCGAAGCAGTAATCCACGGAGGAGGCACAGGCTGTGCAGAGTGACCGAGTGAGTGTGACACTGTCTCTTGTCCAGGTCAGGAGACTTTCAGACACTTCCCTAGGAGACTCGGGCAGGTTCTGCTGTTGATTTATTTGGCCATGAGAAATCACAGCATAAACTCACAAGTGCCCTGGCCCTTCTTCTTCGGGGGACTTCCTTGTGGTTACTCGGATTTTAGATCTGTTTACACATAGCCACACACACGAAGCCAGAGGACACTGTCTTTTGTCATTTGAACAAAAACCAAACCAAAACAAAACAAAAAACCAGCTAGGAAATAGAAGCTAAAACCTTCAACCATATAAAATCCAAAATGCTGTATTTGAAAATTTGGTATGAAATCTGACATGGTGAAGTAAAGTGATTTATATATTAGCATCTATGCTAATAGAATCACAAAGTTCCCTCTTCTAGCCTTAGACAAGTTGATAGGGTATCCTGTTGGCATGTGTCATTCACTTTTATTTTCCACCCATTGTAAGCCTTTGAAATGCTTGAAATTTACATCAGTACTTCTCACTGAGCACTTTTCAGACTTGAGAATTCATAGGTGAATATGTGTGTAAATTGAAAAAGTCCAGGATGCTTTTCACTGCAGTCCGATCTCCACGCTCCCAGATGTCAAACGACAGCTTTGCTTCCTCTCTTAGGCGATTTCACACTTGGAAACAGCTCGCAGCTGATGGCGGAAAGTGAAACAGAGAAAAATCATGCTGAAAAGTGTCTGCACAATTCCGCTTTTGGAGCATGACATTTATTTTTTCGTTTGCTTCTCTAGCTTGACTTTGTAAGATCACTCATGAACATAGTGTTGGGCATGGTCTCTCTTGTTCTCTATGAACATGCTTTGCACCTGATTTGCTTCTGTTTAAACCTGATGCTGTGTGTGATAGTTACGTAGTGATAATTAGAGGTAGAACTCAGACCATTGGTGGAGGAAAATAGCTTGAGGTCATCAGAAATGCAAGATTTTAAGTAAAATATTTAGATGGAGTTGAACTTTTCAAACCTGGCTGTTTGTTCCAGGTCAGACTATAACCTGTTGCATAGCTTTGGACAAGTTGTTTCAGACTTTTCTAGCCCTCAATTTAATAACACATTTGTTGAAATAAATAAACAAAAATCATGTAGCAAGTTCAGTGAGGCTAACTACTGGCTTCTCATCTATCATAGTAGGGTTTGAAGAATTATTTCCTTTGAGCTACTTTAAAAATGTATGTTCTTATCAAGTTAAAGACTTGATGTAAATCACAGGATGTAACGTGGAAACGAGGGGTCTGTGGAAATGCTAGAGGAAGCGGCTAAGACAGCTTTCAGGTGGGATCAGAGTTGAAAGTCCTGGTTCACACTAAGCAAAGTTGCTGAAAGAAGAAAGAATTGATTACTTAGATTTTGCCAAGCCAGAGGAATATGATTTTAGGAATGTTAAATTAAGAGAGAAAGCAAGTAAATATAGGTGTATATCTTGAGATAATAATGGCATAACTTGGCAGAATGACTGTAGCTGTGGCAAGAAGGAGCTGTCAAAATAATTTTAAAAGAGAAAATATTTGTGGCTAATATTTTGATATTCAAACAATACCTCTTTGATTTATCCTTAAGCAACTTCAGCGGTAGCTCTCTTGTAACATGGTAGACATTTTAAGGTTTTTCTTGAATGATTAGCAAGCTTGTTTAATTCTTTGCTCTTCTTACATATTGTCATAAAAGGCAAATCGGTATCTTCTTTTGGAGAACCATTAACTTTTCTTGTTTGCTTTAGAGTATTGAAAATTTATACCAGGGAGTCTTTCCTAAAGCATTTCAAATTTGCGATGTGTAAAATATAAACCAAAAAAGGTCTTCAGGTTAACGCAAGTCTTGCCTTGTCTGGGCAAGTCCCTTGTGCTGTGAAGAGGATCTGGAGAGTCTCCATGGGTGGAGTTAAGGGTCTGGAACCATGGATCCTTCCTGGATTGCCATCACTCTGTGCTGACACAGTTCCATTCATAAACCACACTTGGCCAAGTTGACCAGAATGCAGTTTGTCTCTAGAGGTGAGAGTGAGACAGAGTAATAGCGCAGAGTCTGGTCTGTGTTACCTGGCTTCTTACAAAATGACACATTAGCACAGCACAAGAGAAGACATTCTTCAACTGCCAGAACTAGCAAGTTTATAATGATGAATGATTCGATAAGCTGTCCTACAGAAGTGATGAAATACAGCCTCTCTGGACATTTCAAAATGCTCCCTGAGAGGTGGGGTTGGGCGGTTTCCTTTGAGCTGTAGAGCACTCAGAGGACGTTCATTTTAACCTTTTTTTACTCTAAATCTTTTTCTTTATGATCTCGAGAGTTATTTCCTTTGCCAAACAGAACTATGCCATTAGAGTCTGGTAGTTGCAATAGGAATTGTACCAGTCTTCTTATTTCTGGCATCTGAGTTGGTATTTGGTGACCATTCACTTAATTGGCTGCATCGTACATTCTTACAAAGAAGTAGCTATGTTGAGTCTTGCATACTATGTGCCACTGCATTTGGCTAGCTACTTTGGTCAAATCATTAGTGTCTGTACCCTGTAAAATCTTGTCCATTTCAATTTCCAGGAGGTAACTAGGTCTTTCTACTTCTAAGCAACCTTTCACAATTACTTCCTTCAAATATGTGTTCTTTAATAGTAAGGTTTTAAGCAGTTAATGATGATAAGGCAAATAGGATTCCAGAAGCTCTTTTTATCACAGCACTTGTGCCAATGTGCTTACCTAACATGGCAACAGTGTGTCGGAGGGACACGGGGGGGGGGGGGGGGGAGAGAGAGAGAGAGAGAGAGAGCGCTGTACCTGTCATTCCCACAATTTTCAGTTAGTCTTTCCCCCATCAATCAACTTTAATGGCCTGGGTTGGGTAACACAGTGACACCCGATGGCTATTCCAAATGGAGTTGTTGTGATATGATCAATGGAAAATGGAGCATGCTGGTTTTTTTTTTTTCCTAGCAGAAACACAGGGGGAGAGAGTAAGCAAGAGTGTATAGAGCTCATAATTGCAATCAGTCAACCAGAAGTCCTGTAGTAGTTACCCATTTCTTATTTGCCCTCACAGGGAAATGGTATAGAAATGATACCTGTAAACTCCCTTGAGCAAGTGATGCTTGGCTGTGAGGTGCTGAATCAAGCAAAATGAAGAAGTTTTGATTCAAGGTGTGCACATAATTGCAAGAAAGCTCAGAACATGGTTGCCAGGTCACCACAACAGCCAGAAATCCAGAGCTGGGCAGTGGGAGAGAGCAGAGTTAGGGATTTTGCTACACCTCACCTAAACCAGCTGAGTGTAGCCTGTGCTCATTTCCAGTTCCCCACAGCACAGCAGGCTCAGGGTTCAGGTAATTGAATTACCCAAAAAGCGGTGGAATTAACAATGAGGCAGTGGCAGGAAGCAAGACTGGAGACTGAGGAGCCAAGAGAGCAAATATGTGTGAGGTGGGGCAGCCCCACCTCCCCGTCTCACCTCTGCCTAGGGCTCTAGCTGCCAAGAACCAGGCTCTGGATTTTTTTCTAAGTCACTGGGTTTTTTCTAAGTAATACCCTGACTGAATGGACCCATGTGATCCTGGGAACTTGCAGAGTTCATCTACCCAATTCTACAAACAGGGCTTTGGATAAGCAGTTGAGTATGGTATCAGAGGACTTTATGGGATATAGAATGCGTGATTGGGCAGCTAATCATTTTAGAAATAGGATCAAATAAGGAAAAATGAGCAAGATGCCCATTTGAAAGGACAGAGTGGGAAATGAAGCTCCCTTGCAGGCTTTGTCGTCTGTCACTCTGGGGCTGCAGATCTGCCCCTGAGAGATGTTGTGAGACCTTAGGCGAGTGAATTCCTTCTGTCCGAATTAATTTGCATCACACACAGGCTCCCTGTGACTTGTGGTGCGCCTTCAGACTTTGAAACTTGAAGTTGATAGGCTTTGATCATTTATTTAGTTTATAGGCGTTAGAGGAACAATCCAAACCAGAAATTAAAATGAATTTTCTTAATTGCTGTGGCCTTTTGTCTTGCTTTAGGTTGTAACATGTTTATCTTGTTCGTGGAAAGTAACAGATTTGCCCCTCTAGCTAAAATAGTTCTGTGGCGAAAGGTACCACAGTTGACCTACACTGCACTTAAATCAATTTGGTTTTGATAACCTTTAAGCAATATTTAAAAAAAATTTTTTTTTAATTTTTATTACAAAGTCAGATATACAGAGGAGGAGAGACAGAGAGGAAGATCTTCCATCCGATGATTCACTCCCCAAGTGAGCCGCAACGGGCCGGTACGTGCTGATCCAAAGCCAGGAACCAGGAACCTCTTCCAGGTCTCCCACGCAGGTGCAGTGTCCCAATGCTTTGGGCCGTCCTCAACTGCTTTCCCAGGCCACAAGCAGGGAGCTGGATGGGAAGTGGAGCTGCCGGGATTAGAACCGGCGCCCATATGGGATCCTGGGGCGTTCAAGGCGAGGACTTTAGCCGCTAGGCCATGCCGCCGGGCCCTAAGCAATACTTTTAACTGAAAATAATGGTCTCAACAGAGCAGCAGCCAGGTAGTATAGTCAGCTGACACAGTTGTAACACATTTCCTGTAGTGAAGTGTCTAGATTCCTTACATCTCAACTTTTCCCCCTGGCGCAGCACAGGCCAGCCAGGGCAGAGCACCCCAGAGTCCTCAGCAGCAGTTGCTGCGCTCTGCAGAGGGATCGCAGGACAGTGTGCAATCTACTACTCAAGTTATACTACCTTGAACTCTTGCCTGGAATACCACAGCCCTCAGCTCTCACCCTTTTCAAATGTGCATTTCAGCTTGCAGCCAAGTATGCTTGAGATAACATTTTAGACTTTGTACCCTGTACCATGTCAAAGTACAAAGGTCTTGGTGTAGGTCTCTGTGCTCAGTGGCATTTGAAGAAAACAGATGTGATGAGGCCTCTGTAGGTGCTTTGAATGCCTCGAATGAACAGTGCTACAAATACAAGATTGATATATTTATTCAACAAACATTAAGTGCCTCATCGTCCCAGGCACTGTGCCTGGGAGTCAGAAATAAAAGACATAATTGGTATAATATTGACAGTTACTTTTGGAGATTTATATAAAAGGGAGACTACCCAAACAGAAGACATACACAATTGGTTAACTAGGATGTTAATAGACCTTTATAGGTGAATAGTTGCATTTATAGAATGGCAATTTACTGAGCTAACAAAAGACATGCTTAGCTGTCCCTGTTCCCACAGTTGAGTTCCATATATTGTTGGACACAAAAAATGCCTTCTTCTGTGTTTCTTTCTCTTTGCTCTTTAGTCATCAGCTGTGGTGGAAGACTAATGCTCAGCTCCTGCATAGAAGATCTTTATACACAGCAAGAGCTGGGGAGAGGAATTGACGAGGATTTTGTAATTCTAGTCCCTTTCAATTAGCAACAGATGCTGCAGGGGGAGATTGTGTGGGGAGTTGGTGCTGTTTCTGCGCTCTAACTGACATGGAATGCTCATTGCACAAGAAAGATGTGCTTTTCCTTGGTGCAAGAGTGTCACTAATGAGACATCAGACTTTTTTTTTTTCAAACCTTTCTGTACTTGGAAGTCCATGAATGAAATTTACTTCCCTTAGAAGAGAGTTAGCAAATTCTCGGCCAATTGTAATGGCAGTTTAAATCTTACAAAACACTTCAAGACACTAGCTTTATTTCTGACACTATAGAAGGGCACATGGTACTTAATTTTAAGGTTTGCTATAGTTTGCCTTTGCTTTCATCCCATTTTCTTCACCAAAGGCCTCACTGGATCCTAAAGGTTAATCTGTTTTGTTACTCTATCTGCCATCCTGCCACAGTGTTACTTCCCGCTGTTTTTCCTTGTAAACTATTGCCTGGGTCTGTGCTTTAAAGTTGCTCCATCATTCTGAGATATGGACTAAATGTAGTAAGTGACAGATTCATTCAGCTTCTAAATGTTTATTTGCATATGAGATACACCTGTATTTGCAACAATTGCTGTTTTCAGTGATTTTTATGTGGCCTTCATTGTTTCATAGTTATAATAATTTTGAGATCACCCTGTGATTTAGCATGTTAGCAGTAACGTCTTTACAGGAGAATTCTGAATTTGAGTTGTTGAGGCACTATAGTTGCTTAAAATGCAAGATGCTTGGCATTTAGACAACTTTCTGGAAAGGTAGGTTTTCATTTGCAGCTTCAATTCAACCTGAGTTTTCCGCTTTGCTCAATGTTGTGTGTAGTTTCCAGCATAGCTTCAGCTGTAGTTCAGTGCTTGTTTTTGAGGCATGTCTTTGACCAGTCCATGCATTTTAAGCTGGGTAGTTCTGCAGAGCAGGCTCTGCACCCGTAGGTGGGTAAGTGTCGTCGCACTCCGCTGGGGTGCCCCGCGTCTCTGGGATCCCTGCCAGACTGAGGGGGTGTGCTTCCCCTTCACTTGTCGCGCAGAAGCTTCGGAGAGTTCCCCGAGTCTCAGCTTTCTGCCTTTTTCCTGTACTTTTCAGGAACTGGGTTTCTTATAGTTACAGTCTTGAATTCAGTCAGGTTAAATATTATTTTTGACTACAAGAGGGGGACTTTGAAATCTCCAACTGATGATTGTAAAGGGCTCAAAAGCAGGCCTTTGGCAAGAAGGGTTAGCAAGGGTTTGGGTTAGGTTGCTAAAGAGAGTTCTATGAGGTGTTAAACATGCATAAAACAGAGGCAAGCAGAGCACAATTTTTGTTGTGGTATCTTAATTGTTTGATGTAAACTTGTTTATTCACTGCTGAAATGTAGTTTGAATCATTAATATGAATCAGTAAGATTCTATATTATAAATGAAATATCTGAATTGAGAGTACTGGCATGGAAGTTTTAGAATTTTACTAACATACTCATGCATTTGATGTCCTCAGACATTTTTGGATGTGTTGAAGTCTAATTGAGCTGATTCTGTATATCCAGTACATTAAAAGGTGACAGTGATTACATTTAGTGACATTTATGTGTGTGTTTTACTTGCTGCCCGGTACTTGTCTGTTATGGAAAGGGAGGCGTGGCTATGTGCAGAAAAGAGGATAGGAGAGGCTGACTCAGCAGAAGCCCACTGCTTGGGCATCTTGTGCAAATGGAGGAAGAAGTTCTCCCATCCAAGTACTAACCAGGCCCGACCCTGCTGACCTTCCAAGATCAGACGAGATCGGGCGCATTCAGGGTGTGTGGCCGTAGACTGAGAGGAAGAAGTTCTATAACAGGCTCATGAGGATTTTGAAAATATTTTCAGGGTGTGTAAGAGATAGAAAGAATGTCATAGGTCTGACTGTCCTCACTTTCAAGGAACTTGGTGACCCAGAGCCAGGTCCAAACAACAGCGTAGCTAGAGCCCTGGCAATGCAACTCTTTAATGCACAAACAACAACCCAGAATTCCTTCATATCACCAGCGTTCCACAAGTTTTCATGGAAATGGCCTGAGAAAGTGTTTGCTGAGGGAATAGGTTTACTTGTCCCCCTGGTCATTCTGCTTCGAGGCCTGTAAGACATGCACCTGTGGAGGTGAAGGCTTTACCTGGGATGCTGGGGCAAGGGCTTTGCATCAAAACTTCACAAAACAGTGATAGAATTTATCCTTTATAATTTTTCCCCTGCTACTTTTTAAAGATCTTTCAAATTTGAGTAAAAATTTAAAGGGATTTCTCAGCTTTGTTAGACTTTTATAATAGCTTTCCAGATTTATTTCTTTATATCTACTTTTGACCTTAGACACACGCATCCTGTGCCTGTGCTGAGTAGCATGTAGATTTATATATGAATCCACGCTCTTGTTTTGTGTTTGAGCTTTTTGTGTAAGTTTTGACAAGCAAAAAGCAACAGCCAGCCACACAAGCTCAGGCATCTTTTGAGCCATAAACTTTCAGTGTGTATATTAGACCTTTAGTCTAAGATGTTTTTGTCCTTAAGGATATTAAAAGGACAACTCATGCCCTTCATTTCAGTAATTAAAAGAAAAATAAATTCTATGCCTCAAAACTGAAACGAAATCTCCTAAGTTCTTACTTTCATTTGTTCTAATATTTAAGCTTCCCAGCTGGTAGGAAGTTCTTTGTATGTTACTTGGAGAATTCTTTGTTGTAGCTTAGTGTCATCTGTGAAAATCAAGGACAGTTGGTCATGATGTCAATTTCACATAATTAGTGAATCCCTGCTACTAAGAAGGTCATTTTGAAGAATTTCGAGGGTGGTTCACTATTTGTTCATTATCCCCCTTTTCCCCCTGTATTTTCATGGGAAAATTTACCATTTTATGTTTATTATCAAACTCAAGGAAAGGCAAAGAGGAAGGCTGTTAGGGAAGAAGAAAGAGTTAAGAGTCAAGGGAAGATGGAGGTGAAAGAAGTGGCTGTAGCCAGCAGTGTGAGGTATCACCAGCAGTGACTTCACACACTGCATGGGCACTCTGGACCAGCTCTCAAGCCCAATTGCAGGTGGGAAACTGAATTGGTTTTAGGGTTTGCCTGGGTTACTTGTTGCCATCTCTGTGACCTATGCGTTGGGCACATCAGGCACTGTGGTAAACAGCCTACATTTGCAATGGTCATTATCTGCTTGTGAACGACCTGGTACCAGGGATTTCGAAGGAGCCCAGAACCCCTTTCCCTGGTTCTTAAACTCTTTCCTGGAACAGGTTCACAGGAACCAGTCAAGGAAAAGACAGCCTTATCTGTCTCATGTGTGCCTCACTAATATGTCTTTCCAGGTACTTCTGACTGGGGGTGGGGGGGGCGGTGGTGATAGCAAAATGGATAGCCCTAGGGCACTAGTGAAACAGATTTTGAGTTTTCTTCAGAGTCTTTGTCTTGCAAATCCATGCACATTTCACATTATGCCCTGTAGTAGATGCCTGTTTCTGCTAATAGTAAAACAGTATCCCACTGTCTGTCATACAAACCCATTGAGCTTCCACATGATGTAGTATATACATGTATTCTGGTGGCTTCAGAATGCCCTCCTGCTGTATCCCCACCCCACAGGCTGTGGGGCGTGGGAATGGAGCAGGGTCCCAGGAGTCATGTGAGAGAACAGACCTTGCATGTAGTTTTTTATGGTTTAGGTTTCACTGGTGATGGCATTGAATTTGAAAGGTGTCTCTCTAAATGATGTTAACCACTCATTACATAAATCCAGCTCAGGATGCCCAAACTCATTTCCAACAAGAAACCTTGTGAGCAGAGACTTGGGCTGTGGGTCTAGTCTAGTGCTCCTCATACCACAGGACCATCTGTTCATTTGCACATCTCTTTATGAGGTGACTGGTCTACATGTTTCTCTTCTTCCCGAACACAGAAATAGAATATTCTGTTTCTCTCAGTTACTCTGCCATAATACATCCTTTATAAGGTTGCATGGGTAATTGTAAATAATTCATGTAAGGTGTCCTACTTGGCTCCTTCCCTGCAGTAAGCAGTCAGCAAAGGTTAGCTGCCATTTTTCTTGTGGGGAATATCATCTTCACAATGTGTGCACCTACTGTGAGCAGAACGTCATTCATGCATGCAAAGTGAGGCCTGCTGGTGGCAGAGTCAAAACAGATGGCCGAGAGATGGCTTCACGTAGGGAATTGTGAACTGGTTACAAATCTTCACCAAACTAAGAAATATAAGTATATATTGCTTGCTGTATGGCAACAACAACTGGAGTAAGTGAAATTCTTGAGCCAAGTGATATTTAAAAGCAAAACCTAATAATGTGCTAATGTGCTAGTGGGGAATTTTTTTTTTTTTAAGCAGTGTGGTCAAAGTATAAGAGTTCAGTGGAAGAATAGTGCCTAGTATATGTTCCCTCTTGTAGCTGCTTCATGTGCTGTTTGAATAAATCTGATAGGCTCAGACCTTCTTATGGAGTCCTGATTACATATATGCATGCCTGATTGAGCAGGCTGTTTAAATGCTGCTTTTTGGTCAGTGAGAAGCCGTTTAAGAATTTGGAACAGGGAAATGATGTAATACATTGTCTGCTTTATACTGGGAGGAAAGGAACAAAAGGTTATATTTGATGATGTAACTGTAATAAATTTTCTGTTTTTACTCTTCTAAAGTTTCAAAACACATATCCTTTCCAGCAGCACACACTTCTGGAAGTAATGCAGCCTTCTGGGGGGCAGGTGGGCATTGTTTCTGAATCTGGGAGCAGCTTGCATTGATGGATGGAGTTGGAGCGCCCAGCAGCTGTTCTTTATGAGGATCGCTGTTTTAGGGAATCCCCAAGTATCAGAATCATGAAACATAGAGCTAAATTTAACCAAGAGATCCTCAGCTCTTTACTTTTACAGACTGGCTACATGAATTCCTGAAGACCCATCCCAGGACCCCTGATTCCTAGCCCATGTTCTCTCTGAAGCAAAGTCTGGAAGTGAACAGACACTCAGGGAGGATTATCATGCATATGGCTGCTGCTTTCTGTTTCAGAGTAATGGGCCCAAATGTTTTCAGCTCTTCTTCTAAGACTTATTCCGTCGAGGTGGAACTGTTCCTGTGACTCCATCAATGTAAATGTTGTAGGGGTAGATGCTTGGTGCAGAGGTTAAGACATCACTCGGGGTACTCACACCACAATATCTTGGGATGCGCCTCAGCTCTGCTGCCAATTCCAGCTTCCTGGTAATGCACATGCTAGGGGATGGCAGGGGATGGCACAAAAACCCCAGTCCTCAACACCCGCCTACAGTAGAGACCTGGGTTGAGTTCTGGGCCTCTGGCTTTGACCTTGCCCAGGCTTGACTATGGATATTTGGGAAATGAATTGGCAGATGGGAGATATCTTCTCTGTGTCCTGTCTCTACCTTTCAAATAAACAAATAAATAAAAACTAAAAAATTACCACTCCAGAGGCAAATTACTAAAACATTTGAATTTTTTAATCAGTCTTTTTTCTAAGCATACTTTTAAGTCAAGAATCTATTTGTTTTCCAGCTTTTTAAAAGCAATGTAATACATATTTATGTATTTGCCATTTACTTATGTACTGAAATCTTATAGGAAGGCATCATTTAAAATGGTTGTGTAGTTGTACCCCATCATAGAGATGTGCAATGTATTTGATTAAACTTGTGTCATTAGATAGGTGATTTTGAATTTCTCAAACCAGCAGCTGTTTTACAAGGACCAGTAATTCTATAGGAGCAGTAGTTTGAACTAGTTGATTTCTTTTATCACCTCACTGAAGTTAACTAGTATAGAATTGAGATTGTGCTTTGCACTTGAGAGAAGCGGACTAGCAAAGTGCTATGAAATTCATAGTCTTGTGCTTCCTGAAACACAGGAAAAGTGTGCTTGTGGGTTGAGTTTGCTGCAGTGGAGTAAATTCAGTACTTTATAAATGAATTGCTGTTTTGTTGTTGTTGCTGTTTTGGCTCACATGACGTTTGCTGCGTCACTTGAAGCTCATACTGTTTTAGGAACTTTCTGTTAAACAGTTGGAATACTAAGCGTTGTTTAAAAGCTGTGTGGCTACAGCCTCTTCCATTTATTACCCTCTCCTTCCATTCTGCTTACAAACTGATGTTATTGTGAGCTCTGGGCTACTTATTGTCAAATAACAGGGATTTTTGTACAACCAAGTGGAAATGAAAGGGTAGATAATAAGGGTTGCTGATGAGCTGAATGTCATCATGAAAGGACAAGAACCTATCAAGTAATGACATTGAGGGCTGAAAGCTTAAAGAATGGTAAAATCACGAGTGGTTGCTGATGTGTATCAGAGACTGAAAGATGGCCCCTAGAAGCTCACGCTTTGTGTAAAGAACTTGTGCTGGTAAGAGTTGGACATTACAGAAAGAATTACAATCTGTAAATTTGTAAAAGCTCTTATTTTAGTCAATAGTTTCAGTGGTGGCTTCAAACACTAGATCTTTGCTTCTAAGGAGCACAGTAGGTGGATTGCTCTTTCGTGGTTGAAAACCATTGATTGGGCTCGGCAGCGTGGCCTGGTGGCTAAGGTCCTCGCCTTGATCCCATATGGCTGCTGGTTCTAATCCCAGCAGCTCCACTTCCTCTCTGTCTCTCCTCCTCTCAGTATGTCTGACTTTGTAATAAAAATAAAATAAATCTTAAAAAAAAAAAAAAAGAAAACCATTGATTATATAGAGGAGGGAAGAGGATACTGCTGTGTGACATTAGGAAGGGCATGTCACCTCTCTAGCTTTTAACTTCTAAGTAGAAGAATAATTAATGTTGCTACTGATGATTTTTGAAGTTCCTTCTAAGGCACAAAAGATATATTCCTTCTCAAATTTGAAAAATTAGGCAAAATGCTGATTGTGTAGGTTCATATAGCTTTTAAGCATAGCGTCTTGAAGGTGTCCCTCTATCAACTAAAGAACAAATGTCTCAGTTTAATACATGACCGCGTCAAGAAAAAAATTGCAACCACAGTGGGTGACCAAAGGGATAAGTAACTTTCAGGAATTTTGAAAGCCCAGTAGTATTTAGTATCTGCTCGCTCAGCATTAAAGAGGTCACCTTGCTAATACATGTTAATTTTGAAAGTTTAATTGACCTTTGGAATTTTAATATCAACCTTTTATGGTATGTTCAGAGGTTGGAGCGATCACGGAAGAAACGGAAGCCTGTGATTGGTGGAGTTTGGGTGCTGTCCTCTTTGAACTTCTCACTGGCAAGGTAAGCAGTGACCTGGACATTTAATAAATTTATCCAAATGCTGCCTTGATTTCAAATCAAGAACATTAGCCTTTTCCTTTACTTTTTAGGTCGTGGACTAAGTAAGAAAATCTTTGATACCAAAAACAAGTAGAGAATTGGAAGTCTACCAAGATTCTACATTTTCTTGAAAAGTGAAATTGTATTTTTTGAACAAATTGTTAATAAAGTTACATCCTAGTGTTACTTAGTGAGGTAGAAGACTGAATATTCTTTGTTATCTATAATTCTAATTTAATATAAAGGGTTAGAGCTTTAAGGTTTATGTAAAGATGTTAGAAGTCTGTGTATGTTTTAAATACCTTTATGGATCCAGGAAGGAATTCTCATTTTAGAAAATTAACATAGGTATTAATGGTAATATTTTTTCCTCAATACTGTAATTTTCCCTACCTATACTAACTGAAGGAAATAATTTATATACTCTCTGGTAAATACTTTTATAGAAAACTTTTTAAAAAATTATTTCTACCATATTTGGAAGACAGAAAGAGGGAGAAATATCTTCTATCAGCTAGTCCACTCCCCAGATGCCCACAGCAGATAGGGCTGGGATAGACTGAAACCAAGACCCTGGAGTGCTTGAACCATCCTACTGTGTGCTGAAGGTGATACACATTAGCAGTTAGAGGAATCCAGAATGGAGCTGTGTTTCAAATCAGTCACTTCTGTATGGGATGTGAATATCCCTGATGGTGTCTTATCTGTGAGCCCAGTGCCTGCCCCAAGTATGATGCTTTCAGTATGATGCTTGAGGTTAACAGACTTTAATAAAGTAAATGAGCAATTGTATTTTAGCAAATAGTATTGTCCCTTAAATATGTAGAATAGTGACTTAACACTGTTGTGAAGTTGACTTTTGTAAATCACCTTTGTATGCACTTAAAGTGCTATACCAGGGTAAAAAGTGTCAATACAGTCTAAAAACTTTGGAGGTTTAATTTAATTTTGAAACAGTATTAGGTATTTAAAAGGTATTAATTCTCTGTTTAGAGTATAACATAAACTTTTCTATTATAAATCGTTCATCTTAAAATGAAAAGAGTGGGCATGGTAATATGCTAGGCTTATGATGTGACCGTGAGGATTGCCTGCCTTTGTTTCTGTTAGGAGTTCTGTGGACTCTTAGTCCTCAGCCTAAATTGCTTGGTTGACACTGTGTTAATTATTATGCTTCAGATTGAGGTAAAATTTGAGTTTTCCGTACTTACTGTCTGTGAATCCTGTGGCAATAGAATATGATGCTGTTTGGGATAAGAAGTGTATCTGGTTGATTGTTTCAGACTCTGGTAGAGTGCCATCCAGCGGGAATAAACACACATACTACCTTGAACATGCCAGAATGTGTTTCTGAAGAGGCTCGCTCACTCATTCAACAGGTAATTTAATTGCCCCATTGCCCAAGTATATCAACTATTTAGTTTAGCAAAGTATGCTACTTATAAAACTTTAAAGAAATTAGTTCTGGGTAAGAAAAACTCATTTATAATTGCACATTCGGAGCTGGTACTGGATATCTTTAGCTTCTGCTAGTATAGAGTATTAGTAGGAACAGAGAAGATATTTGGTTTTATTTTTTTTTAATGAAGGCTTATGTTTTGTCAGTTCTCTGTGAGATTTGAGTATTGTTGATATGTTGGGAGGAGCTGCTCTGTTTTTACTGTTATATGACAGCTATTTTCAATCATTTCAACTTATAAAAATAAATGGCCTACTCAGGTTGATTAGGAGAGAACAGTTGCGAAATATTCCCAAGTTAGATCATTTTCATTTCATTTTTCTCAGTTTGTCGAACTTGAACATTGATATCAATTCGCTTATTTCTGGTGGCTTTGAAGGAGTCTTCATAATAAAAACTCAACATCCCAGTATCAAGCTTGGAACTCAAGTGAGCTTCTGAAGTTAATAGCCAGTATTTGAAATATTCCTCAACGTTCTGAATAATGAGATTTATGCAGTTTGTCTATAATAATGGTTTTGTGTAATGATAGGCAAATCAGCAAGAATAATCAGGCTTGGGGGGGTCCTCATACATGATGAAAAACATAAAGGAAGATGTCATTTGAAAAAGAACAAGAACTGTAATTGTTTGATACAATATAGTTTTTTTTTTTCTTTAAATCCGGGAAAGCACAATACCAGCAAAGAAAAAAGGGGAGGGAAGGATATCCTTAATCAGCATTTTTTGGAAGGTGATTTTGCTTTCATTCAACAGATATTTAACGGAAGGCACAGTGCTATATACTACAAAAAGTAGAATTTGATAAAGCCTGTCAAAGAGTTAAATGTTCTTTTTGCTAGACCTTGGGATTTCAGCTTGTCAAGGGTGGATGTGGAGATGTGGCTGGGTGGAATGAATAAATTGTGCAAAGACTTGAAAGGAATCAGACTCAGATTATGAAATCAAAAGTGTGGTTAAAATGAGGTAGAAAGTTGAATGTTAGTATAAATAATAATAGCAGGTGGTTATAAGAAGATAAGTTTGTTTCTTACAAGCATCGGGTCCTATAATAATAGTGATTTGTTCATCAAAAATGTGAGATTGGAAGATTTCTCTGCAGAAGGGAAGCATCAGAGTTGTACTTCAGAAGATTAATTTACCCAGAATCTGTAAAATATAGCCAAGTTGGAATACTAAGATAAAAATGCCCAGGTCACTTAGGATTAAGTATTAAGAGGTAATGAAGAAACACATAAAACATTTCATCTTAATAGGGAAGAGTGAATAATTACTCAGTTAATCTAATCTTACTTTTCGGGGCACAAGGTAAATTCAAAGTGTTTTGTTGGTAAATAATTTAGAGGAAGGATAGGAACTACTGTGTTTTGTTTCTCTTCTTGAAAGAAGTAGCCATTAGTTGAAAGTAGAATTCCTCACAATAATATGTTACATTCTGTTCCTGTCTTTATTAGAACTGACGAGGCAGCTAGGATTACGGTACATTAAGTCCCTGAATGCAGATATCCATAGCATAAAGCAAATTAGCCCCCTGTCATTGGCTGGCCTAAGGAAACTACCACTCATGTTGAGGAAACATCATCAGGAAAGGGAAGAGGGGTCTCTTGGCATGATTAGCAATTTGTCATTTTGACTTTCCTCTTCCACTACCTCACAGGTCAGAGGTCATTTAAAAAAAATTACACAATGATTTATTTGGAAATAATTATTCTGCTCTGATGGAATTTTCTCCCCTTTGGTCTTTTAGCTCCTTGCTTTGTTCTTAGATTTCATCATCCCCTGTACTCATGGTTCATTTGTCTGTCCCAGTCAAGTGAGTGGTGCTAAAGTAAATAGAGTTCCATTAGATGTGCAAAAACATCCTTAGAGCATGTGTGTGTGCTCTGCAGTGGTTAGTTAATTATGTCACAACTGCTGTGTCAGTTAGAAGATACTGTGTCACGAAAAGGCCTCGCAACACATTTCTGTGGCTCAGCTCTCTCACCTGTTCTTCAGGAGAGGGCCTTGGATTCTTTTTTTTTTTTTTTTTAAGATTTATTTATTTTTATTACAAAGTCAGATATACAGAGAGGAGGAGAGATAGAGAGGAAGATCTTCCGTCCGATGAGTCACTCCCCGATGATTCAGTCCCCAAGTGAGCGCAACGGTCGGTGCTGTGCCGATCCAAAGCCAGGAACCAGGAACTTCCTCCAGGTCTCCCACGCAGGTGCAGGGTCCCAAGACTTTGGGCCGTCCTCGACTGCTTTCCCAGGCCACAAGCAGGGAGCTGGATGGGAAGTGGAGCTGCCAGGATTAGAACTGATGCCCATATGGGATCCTGGCGCATTCAAGGCAAGGACTTTAGCTTCTAGGCCATGCCGCCAGGCACAAGGGCCTTGGATTCTTGAAACTACTACTAGCTGACACATTCTATCTTAAGTGATAGAATCTACGTGTGACTCTCTTGACACCTGTTACACTGTGTAAAACAGCAAAATAGCTAGATGGTCATGCATAAAACAATTACCTTCATGTATTACAAATACACAAAGTAAATTAACTTTAGTCAAAAGTTGGAATATGAACCTTTGCAATTTGAAGTCATATTTTAAAAAAGAGTGGTGTGTAAGGGCCACTAGTAACAAAGCTGAAAGAACTGGTATGTTATTTATGTGTTTCCTGAAATAGTAAAAAAATATAATGCTCTAGTTATAGTTAATTCTTACCAATATATGATATGCTTGATATTATATTAAAATATCTGATACTGCTACATTTTAATTAGTACATATGATGGTCTTTATTGTGAAAATAGATTTGCTTTAGAATATTTCTGTATGTTTTATAAGAAAATCTTTTAACACATTTTAACAGCTTCTGATGTAAAAATACTTTGAGCAATTAACGTCAGTAAACATTGGTAGAAACATTTTGGGTGCTAGATAAAATAATTCCAAAGAAAATGTGTTTTGAGATACACCCCTCATTCCCTTTATGGATTGGATAATGTTGAAGTGAACTAATAGATTCTTGGAATTTGTAGATCACACATTCATGAAGTAGTATAATGTTGTAATTAAAGCTTGGATTTTGGAGTTGGAATACTTAAATCCAAACCATGTCAGTACCTTTTACTACAATTATAATCTCATAATCTTATTAGCAGTAAACTAGTAGTAAAGGAGTAAAAAGTTAATTTTCCTGAACATCTTCTCATCTATAAAATGCAGATGGTAAGAGTGACTCTTTGTAGAGTAGTGGATTACGTGACTTAATCTACATGAGTCAATGGGGATGGGATAATGCCTGGCATGTAGTATGTCTTATGTCAAAGTATATTGTTATTATTACTATAGAATAATGTTGAAAATTCATGATGATAATTTTTCATTTATTTGAGTTATAGGGCTGTTCACATAAGAATCAGTCAACTACTGGTGATACGGGTGAAAAGATTTAAAACAGTAGCAAATGGCACATTAGAGGTAGTCTTTTGATATTTATCATATAAGTAATTGAATTTATGTATGTGGATAATATAAAAACTAGAGGTAGAGTAAAAGAGAAGAAAAGGAAATTTTGGTTAAACTTGGGTAGTGTAATTTTTTATACATATAGGACTATTAGTATTGTGAAAATATTTTAAATATTTCAATTGCACTTGGTTGTAATGTTGTGGAAAAAATGCTTGCTTTAGGAATAGTCTGAAATTTGAGTGTCTCTCCCATAAAAATTATAAAATTAGAGATAATCATTAAAACCAGTCATTTTAGTGGTCTGTGAGTTGATCCAAAAAGTATGAGAAGTGTTTATGCCTAGAGAACAGCGGAAGTGTGGGAAAGAATAGTGGGATCCTGTGACAATCTTAGCTGGGTCTCATTTCTCCTTGCTGCTTGATCAGTTGGAAAGTTATGCCAGGTTGAGGAGGCCATGTAGACCACACCGAAGGGTGCAGAAGCCATGTAGACCACGCCCAAGGGTGTATCAGTGTGCCGGGACAGAGAAAAGGCCCAGTGAAGGGTATCAGCCAAGGAAGCGTGGTTTCACGGTCTAAAATTTGTTCTTGAGGATAAAAGCTTCAACGAGTGATGTATTTGAGTACAACTTGAAAGTTGAGCAAACCAAGCTTTCAAAAAGCAAATGAACAAACACCAAGGAAATAAAACAAGGAGAGGTGTCAGCAACTACAGATTGGGGAGAAGAGAGTTTGGCAGTTACAGCTGAAACAAGTATCAAATAAAAGAACAGACAAATCAATGGCAGTACTAATCTTCAGGGAAAAAGTTGAGCTCCTGAGTTGCTAAAATGCATTACCTAAAATGCCTCATTTTTTTTTCCAGCAAAAGCTAATACAAGGAACAAAAGAGTATTATATGCAGAATGAAAAGAAATCCATGGAATTAGTCTATCAGTGTTCTCAGATTTTGGATTTAATGACTTCAAAGCAGCCATTATAAGTATTTTCAAAGAATGAAAATAAAATGTGCTTAAAGTCTTAAAGGAAGTATGACAACAATTACTTAATAAATAAAAATTGTCAGAAGAAGAAATAAGTAGAAAGGTTAGGTTGATAACTACTGATTGAAATGAAAAATTCACAAGCAAAAAAAAATCCACTGGAGCATCTCCATAGCAGATTTGAGATAGAAGAAAAAAGAATCAATCCATACAAATGATACAATATAAAAAAAAGACAAAAGATAAGTGGCTGGAAACTTCCATATTTGACCAAGAAAGCACTAACATATGCATGTTTGAATCTTAAGAGGCTGCTTAGAAAGATGCCAAGAGAACCACA
Source organism: Ochotona princeps (assembly GCF_030435755.1). Lineage (NCBI taxonomy): Eukaryota > Metazoa > Chordata > Mammalia > Lagomorpha > Ochotonidae > Ochotona > Ochotona princeps. Next base: position 22,170,785 of record NC_080841.1, read on the forward strand.
CTTAGACATGTTAGTCAAATTGTTGAAAAAAAAAAAAGATTGAAACATGTAAAATAACTCATCCTATACAAGGAAGCTTCAATGTCTGACTTCTCAATAACAGCGGAAATCAGAAGACAGTAGAATAACATATTCCAAATGGTGAAAGGAATTCACCTTTGAATAAAAATGCAGCACAATTATACTTCAGAAATCAAGGTGAAGGAGCGTTGGCCTAACAGTTTACATAATCCTTTGGCAAGCTGCATCCCATGTCAGAGTGTGTGGACTCAAGTCCAGCTCTGCCCCTGATTCCAGCTTACTGATAATGTGCAACTGGGAGGCAACAGGCAATGCTTCAAGCAGCTTTGGACCTGCCACCGTGCACAAGACCCAGATTGAGTTCCTGCCTGCTGGCCTAGCCCCAGTCACAGCAGGCATTTGCTAAGTCAACCAGTGTATGCAAAGGTTCTCATTCTCTTCCTTTCTCTCTCTCACACACACTCTCCCTGCCTTTCAAATAAATAAAACGAGCTAAAAAAAATTTTTTTTATGAAAGTAAAATAAAGACATTCCCAGGTAATGAAACCCTGAGAAAATTCATTGATTCTCTTATAAAAAGTACTACAGGAATTCCTTTAGACTGAAAGGCAATGGTATCAGGTAGGAACTCAAACCTGAGGAGGGAATTATGAACACTGGAAATGGCAGAAAGAAGCTACTGGAAGTGATTAAATATATTTTTTCTCATTTCTCAGTACATAAAATAGTTATTAAGAATCATGGCAATAATTATAAAACCATGCTTTTGGGTTTATAACATATATAGGTTAATATATAAGTATATGACAGTGATAGGGAAGAGGAAGGAAATAGAGGCTCAGTAGAATGTAGTTGCCACCTGTTAACCTAGAGCTGTTAGTCTGGGGCTGGCACTGTGGCATAGCAGGTAAACTCACCACCTGCAGGGCTGGCATCTTCTATGAGTCCTAGTTGGGCCTATTTGAAGAGTAAACCAGCAGATGGAAGACCAATTATTTCTCTCCCTCCCTGCTTCCCTCCTTCTCTCCCTTCCTTGCTTTCGTTCTTCCTTACTTTCTCTCTCTTTCATTCTTTCTCTGTAACTCTGCTTTTCAAATAAATAAAAAATTGTTCAGGGGTTAAGTTAGTGTCATTGTGACGTAGATTGTTGTAAGATGCATGTTGTAATCTATAATAACCACTAAAAATACGCTAAACACAAACTGGCAAAGGAAATTCAGTAGAACTAAAATGGTACAGTGCAAAGCACTTGATACTAAAGAAGGCACTAAATGAAGAGCTCATAAAGACACGACACAAGTTGCCAAGTAGCAAATCTAAATCTATCATATGAATAATTAAATTCAAAATGAATGTCTAAACATGCCCAACAAAAGGCAGACACTGTTAATTTGAGTCAAAAAGTAAGACCAAACTCTCAATTAACTTCCAACTCTCGTCTGTGTACAAGTGTCAGTTTTATATTTTGTATAAGGCAAAAAATATAAGATAAGTCATGGAAATACTAACTATAAGAGTGGGAGTGACTATATTAAATATGATAAAGTAAATGGTAAGACAAGTGCCCTACTTGAAACTGACAGGTGTTTTCATGATGATAAAAGAGTGAATACAAAGGACACTTTGAAAATTAGAATCATGCAATGTACTCTAACTATAACAAAATTGAATTAGGAATTAGCAATTGAAAGATATTTGCTAATGTGAAAATATTTTAATATTAATACATTTCTGAGATATACATGGTTCAAAGAAGAAATTCTAAGAGAAGGTAGAAAATGTTTTTAAAAATGAAAGATAACACACAGTACACCAAAATTTGTAGGGTGGAATTATAACAGTTCTTGAGGAAAATGTATGGCTTTAAATACCTATATCAGAAGGGGAAAAAAAAGGTCTGAAATTAAAATCTAAGCTTATACTCTATGAGACTCTAAAAAGAAGCAAATTAAACCCAGAACAAGTAAAAGGAAGCAGAAGTTAAAAAGCAAGAGAGAAATCAAGGAAATCACAAGTTGCTTTTTGTAAGACAGCAAAAATGGTGTTGATTACAGATTATACATGAAAAGGAAGAGAGCCTAGAATGTTCAAATTTTTGAAAAGAAAGCAAATTTAGAGGGCTTACACTAACTGTTTCCTACATTAGGTAGCTGCTAGGCAGTGGTAATTAAAACAACAGTGTTACAAATGGTGCTGGGAAGTCAAATTTTCATGTTAAAAACTACAGCCCTTGCTTTACATTATATACAAAACTTAGTAACTTGTGTATGTGTGTGTATTATTTACATGCTAAAACTAAAAATAATAGAAGAAAACAGAAAATCGTCATGATGTTGGATGATTCAGAGTTATTAGAAGTGACAGTGAAAGCATGATCCCAGGAAAAGATTAAATTAGGTTTCATTGAAATGAAATACATTGCACTTCTAAGGACATCATTTAGAAAATGAAAAGGCAAGCCATAGACCAGGAGAAGATATCTGCAAATCTTGTAGCTGACAAAGGTGTTGTAGAAGGAATGCTTGTAAGGTTACATAACTGTAATGGACATAAGATTGTTTATTTCACCAATGAAGCTAAAGGATGTGAGAAGATGCTCAACATTATTAGTCATTTGGAATTGCCACCAATACCCATCAGAAAAATATTTATCAAAAAGGAGAGTGCCAAGGTTGTTGATGATCTAGAGAAACCAGAACCCTCATACTTTGCTGTTGGGAATGTAAAATGGTACAGTCACTTTAGAAGAGTCAGGCATTTTAAAGGCAATTTTTTAAAATGTTACACATACACCTAGCATGTGAATCAGCAGTTTCTCTTCTCTGGACATACTCGAGAGAAATGAAAACCTGTGTCTACATAACGGCCTGTGCATGAATCCAAATTGCTACATTATTCACGATAACCCCAAACTGAAAAGTTCAAATGTCCATCAGTTCCTAAGTGGATTAACAAAATGTGGTACAAAAGTGGAATACTATTCAGTTGTGAATAGGAACAGACTGTTTATACCTGTTGTAATGTAGATGATTCTTAAAAGCATGCTAATTAATAGAAGGCAGCTGCAAAATACTCCACCTAGTTTATGGTTTTATTTATAAGTAACGTCTGGAAAGGGGATATTTACAGGCACAGAAAATGGAGCCGAGAGTACTTACCGCTGGGAATGGAGTGGAGCTTGATTGCAGGTGGCATAGGGAGACTTCTCAGGGTAAACAGACTGTTCTAAAACTGGATCATGGTAATCATTACACATCTCTGATTTTACGTGATTGAATTGTGTAGTTGCAGCAGCTCTCCCAAACTTTCTAATCGTGAAGTAACTGGATTTTATGGGGTTTTGTGCAATATCTAATTAATCTCATTGCATACTCTTGGAATAAGTCATTGAAGGTTGTTACTGTCTTGTTACGTGGTAGGACTTTGAGGGAAACCAAGTGAGTTTCTCAAGGTCATTTTTCAAAAAGCCATTAACTCAGTTCAGATATTCCTCCCACTCCCCCTCCAAGCTACAGCAGTGTTAGGTATAGCTCCCTTGCAAGAAAGTGTAGGTTATTAATCAAGTCCATGTGTCACTGGGTTGAATTTGGAAGTTGTGTTCTTTCATATGCCTTTTCATGTATTTTGTTTTCCTTTGATTTGCCATTTGGAGTCCTTTCACTCACAGAATTCTTTTTAGCTCTTGCAGTTCAACCCTCTGGAGCGTCTTGGTGCTGGAGTTGCTGGTGTTGAAGACATCAAATCACATCCATTTTTTACCCCTGTGGATTGGGCAAAACTGATGAGATGAACACATGACAGGGTCATTTACACCCATGCTGATCTTCGTGTGACAGGCACAGTCACTATGGAGCACCAAAACCTCTGGATAAAGACCTTGGAGGAAATGGAGGGAAGGACTAAGAGATTCATTTACAATTTCCGTCTGGACAACATATTAGCTAATTTCACCAGAAGCTGTTCTGTACACACCTGTAACAGAGGAGTAATTTTACTATAAGCTGTATTTGGTGTCACAGACGAGTTGTAAATCCAGCATAAGGACCAGTATCCTTCCAGAAGTTCCTCAGATAGGAAGCTCTGAGTACAGAGTTAAAGTTTACTTGAAAGAAGGACCTCTACATGGCAGCTAACATGGCAGCTGATCAAGTTAGTTATGGTAATCAATACACTAAGAGTGCTTCATTAATGAAATAATTTATGGGACTTAAAAAAGTGAGACAAAAGGATGTCCACATAATACCTGAACAGCAACCTGTACTATGAGGCTGTGTAGCTAACGTGGTCTGGATGATTTCTGGGAGAAGACAACACCCTGTGTTCCCAGCTTTTTGTTGTGTTGACTGATGTTTGCTTATTCAGAGAAAGGCTCATATAAACACTCACTGTTGTCTTCCTCTTCCACCTCATCTTTTCTTTTCCTATCTTACTAATTTATGTTCTTCAGACTTCTGCTAACACACATGCAACAAAAAAGGGAAGGCAGTATTTATTTCTTCAAATTGTATCAACTTAATAGGAATAAGAAATCATGATGTAAAATAAACATGGAAAATATATGGCTCTCTCATTCATTTAATAGTTTAAGAGTTTATTTTTAGTATTAATTATTGTTCTAACTTCTTAAAGTTCTCTCTTGCATCTTGCTTTTAGATTGTTGGTCTCAATTGCCTCTTGTGCTTGACTGCGTTTTGCTTGTGAGCTTTGTATCCCAAGAACCAAATGATATCAACCAAATGCAGCTGAATGGCAGTCCCATTGTTTGATTTATAGGGATGAGGTTCCTGGATTTGAACTCCTGATTTACTTGACATTTTTCTTAGGGGGAATGAGTAGTCACACATCTCCAAACATTTGTATTTGCTATTTGCTTATGTTGCTAAAGAAATTACAAAAACTTGTAAAATATTTAAAATGCCAATGCCTGTTTTTTAAACTTAATCTAAAGCAAGTCACTCTTTCAAACTTAGAAATCAACAGAAAAAATTGAAATTCTCTGTATGTTTTCATCTTTGTATTTTCAAAATCTGTCCAAGAAAGAACCCACACCTCTCCAAGAGCATCTGCACAGCTTCCATCTGCCACAGAGCAGCTCCTTGCACCAGATGAAATGGAAACAGAAAAGCTTTAGTGAAACAAAGGAAATGTGCAAGCATTTTTCCTTTTTCTATTATTTGGTTCCCTGTTTTCCTTTTTGGTCCCCTTGTAACCCGAACCCCAGCTGAAGGGCTGCAACAACACCAGGTTGGGAAGCAGGTCACCACTCAATCAAGATGACATCACTCCCTGGAACTGGATTTCAACTCCTCATCATCCTCTGCCCTCATAACAGGAACTTGTGCAGGTGAGACCTAAGAATGACTTCCTGTGTAGATCTAGTAGGAAGTCTGCAAGTGCTTAGAATGGGCCATTACAGAACTTCCTTCCAGAAGTGCCCTCTGACATACAGTAGGACTTTACAACGCAGGTGAATGTCCCTGCCTGACCATGTGATCTGGGTCCCTTGTATTCACAGGAGTAATGTCAACACACATTTGTGAGGTCAGTCTTTGACTGCAGTTCCATTGCTTTGATTTCTCCCTTTTCTCTGTATGTTTGATTGGAGCCTTTGTTTAATATAAACAGCACTGTTCACAATCATGATGGATGTGATTTATTTTGGTAATAAACTCAGGGTGGATGACTGGTGAAGTACAAATCTGATGACCTGTGTGTATGTTACGTTCTAATGCTGTTAGTGTCTCATATATGTGTGTGTGTGTGTTATATATATAAACAATATATGTACATACATATATATATATATATAAACACACACATACAGAGAAACTTGGTTTGTTTAAATAGAGGAATAAGTTTGGCTCAAAATTCATGAAAAAATTCCACTTAGCATTTCTTATTTTTAAATTGTAAAACAACATTTTAAAATTCAGTATTGTAACCTTTTTTTCTTCTTCTGGAAAAAAATATTTATTTTAAAGGCAGAAAGAAAGAGGCAGAGAGAGAATTCACTTTTCAAATGGCTACAACAACCAAGACTGAACCAAGAATGGGTCAGGCCTAAGCCAGGAGCCAGGAACTCTGTCCAGGCGTCCAATATGGCTGACAGGGTCCAAGTACTTTGAACTATGCTCCACTGCTTTCCCAGACACATTAGCAAGACACTGGTTTGGAAGCCAAGTAGCTAGGACTCAAACAGGCAGTTGACATGGAATGCTGCTTTGTAGGTAGCGACTTAACCCACTGTGCCATGATGTAACCTATGTTACAGATAACTGTGTCGTTTACTATTATTTAAGAGTGATCTGTGTAGGACAACTTTCCAGACAGGCTGCTGATTCTGTTGTGGTGCCGTGCCCCTTGTCTTAGGGGTGTGATGTTAAAAACTACCATTTCCATTTCACAGATGGATAAGTTAAACTTCTTAAGAGTAAAAAATAGAGTGACATCATTTGAGCAATTTGATTTAACTGCTGTATAAGTTAATATCAGTTGAGATTTAAATATTTTTAATGTGTTACAGTAACTGAATTCTTAGGCCTTATTTTTAATTGAGAAATAGTATAATGTGTTACAGTAACTGAATTCTTAGGCTTTATTTTTAATTGAGAAATAGTAATTTGTATGTGTATATCTTCTACAGTGTTATGTTTCAATTCCTGTATAAATTATAAATGATCAAAACAGGCTAATGTTTAAAATCTACTCTTAGCTATTTTGAAACATATAATATGTTGTTGTTATTAGCTGTAATCACCATGCTGTATAATATCTCCAGAACCCATTTCTCCTGTGTAACTGAAGCTTCATACCTTCTGGTGAATGTCTTCCAATACCCTACCAACCCCGATATCCCTAGCATCTGGTAACAGTTTTCTGCTCTTTTTCGAGTTAACTGAACTCTTATTATATTTTAACTTGTCTTAACATAATGAGGGAGTGAGGAAGTGTGCTGCTCCATAGCCTTACTCCTCAATGTCCAAGAACCCGGGGTGGGGAGGGGAGGTTGGCAGAGACTATGCCCAAGCTGAAGGCAACAGCCAGGAATGCAGTTCTGGTCTTCCCCATGGGAGGCAGGAACCCAGTAACACGAGTCATCTCCTTGCTTCCTAGAGCCAGGATTAGCAAGAGATTGTACTTGGGAGCTGGAACGGAGATTCAAACCCAGATATTTGGTTTTAAGAAATAGGTATCTTAACCACTAGGCTAAGCACCTGCTCCTTAAAATTCCCCCTTCAATAGCTTTTATCCACTGTCTAGGCCCTTAAGCTTTTCTTATTGTATCTTATTTCAGGGTCAGTGAGAATCAAGATGCAGTTTTACTTTCATGCTATGTAGATCATGAAGAGTATAAAATTTATGGATAATACTCCTATTATGAGCAGTAACATTAGGTTCCCAAACTTGATTAACTCTGTTTCCCGTAAGTCAGGAATTTAAGCACAATGGAATCTACTCATAGCACCAAAGGACTCCTTGCCTCCCAAGGGCCACTTTAAGCATCTTTATTGCACTCAGTATAGATTGCGTCATAGCAAAGGTTAAAGTAAAAGACTGACCATCTTTGGATGAGTTGCTTTAACTTACAATATATCTAAATGTTGTGAGTAATGGAGCTGGGTATTTCAAGCTCATTCTCGGAGGTTCTGGAATAAAATGGAAAGCCATAGAGTGCTATCCTGGTCTTGTTTCTGTGACTAATTAGTGATAAAACCTTAATTTCACAATGATGAACCTGTTCCCCTTAACTGTTGAGTGAAAGGATAGGTAAGTTGTAAACTCCGTAAGTTTGTGATCAGTTTTCTATTTTTTCAGAGTAGACTGGCTTAATAAACCAAACACTGTAAAAGTGATGAGGTTAACAAAAATCTTAATTTGGTAATTAAATGTTTTCTTGTAATTTTTTTCTATTAATCCCACATATTTTGGTTCTGTCATATACCCACTCAGTGGAAGCCCTTGGTAGTTATATGACTATAAAAATTATAAATAGAATGAAATATATTAAAGACTCTATCTTAGTGTCTAAAGTGGAAAAAGAGAGTTAAAGCCCAGGTGCATGGAGGTGAAAGTAGATTAAAACATGCTTGCCTTTCCTTACTTCTAGACCCTTCTAGACCCTTCTCAATAATGTTGCTGGGATTCCTATCTGCCTTTCTTTACTTCCAGGCCTTTTTAAAATAACTTTGCTGGGATTCCTACCCCTGTTGGCTTCATGTATCATATGCTAAATGTTCACTTGAGTTGATCCTTCAGCAGGCATAATCTAAGTACAAAACTGATAGTTTCTTTTCCTATTTATAATGTAGAGCACTAACCTCTACCAGTCTAGGTAATGTGGGTTTTTTTTTTTTTAAGATTTATTTATGTTATTAGAAAGTCAGATATACAGAGAGGAGGAGAGACAGAGAGGAAGATCTTCCGTCTGTAGATTCACTCCCCAAGTGACCGCAATGGCCGGTGCTGCGCCGATCTGAAGCCAGGAACCAGGACCTCTTCCAGGTCTCCCATGTGGGTGCAGGGTCCCAAAGCTTTGGGCCATCCTTGACTGCTTTCCCAAGCCACAAGCAGGGAGCTGGATGGGAAGTGGAGCAGTCGGGGTTAGAACTGGCGCCCATATGGGATCCCAGGGTGCATTCAAGGCGAGGACTTTAGCCACTAGGCCACGCCGCTGGGCCCAATGCGGGCTTTTGAGTATTTGATGTCTACTCACCTTGTTTCAAGGAGTTTGGTATTAGGTGCTCATGTTGAAGGATTACTAAATGGCAAATGCTGTGAAGTCACCTAATTCTAAATGAAGTTTTAAATGTAATCCCAGTGGGGAAATGGGAAGCAGTGTGCTACAGGTTTATGTGCCTTGGCATCACTTTCTCTCTACATAGTAGTAAATAGGAAACTGGAGCACAGACTTCCTATGTGGCAAGATTGATGATTATGATATGTAGACAGAGAGTATGACTTTGTATTTTTTGTTTGTTTCTATCACTTGGTCCCTCAATCAGGATATCTCTTCTCGGGGAGAAACAGAGGCAGCAGCAATGTGTGAAGGTGTAAGAGAGACAGTAACCTGAGGACATCCACAAAATCTTACACTCTAAATATTTTAACTTCCTCATGTTGTGAAGAAAATAATGTTTGCATTTCTGGGTTTGACTTATTTCACTTAGCATAATGTGCAGTTCTATTCATTTTGTTGCTGATGTTATGATTTCATTCTTTTTTATGGCTCAGTAGTATTCAGTCATATATGTGTGTGTGTGTACCATATTTCCTTTTGTAGTCATCAGTTGATGGACATCTAGGTGAATTCCATATCTTACTATGTGAAATGGAGTCTCTAAGCATGGGAGTACAGATATCTCTTTCATATACTGGTTTCATCTCTTTTGAATATATTCCCAAAAGTGGGATGACTGGTCATAATGTAGAACCATTTTTCATTTGTTAGAAATCTCCATACTGCTTTCCAAATGGTTGTAGTAATTTGCGTTCCTAACAGCAATGTGTTAGGCTCCCCCTTACGCACATCTTCCCCAGCATTTGTTATTTTATGATTTTTGGATAATAGCAATTCTAGCTGTAGTGAGACGATACCTTATTATGACTTGCATTTGTTTTTTCCTGATGGCTAGTGATCCTGAGCATTTTTAAAATGTGTCTTTTGGCTATTTATCTTTCTTCCTTTGAAAACTGTCTATTCACACCCTTCGCCCATTTATTAACTGAATTGTTTTGTTGTTACTGAGTTTCTTTTCTTAAAAAGTTGTTAGTGTAAAGAAACAGGTTTCATGTGTTTCTTAGATGTAGCCCTAAGAAGCCAACCATCTACTCCTTACGCCCCTTCTCCCTCCTCAGTCTCCCTGCTTCCTTTCTTTTTGCTTTAATTTTTGCAGACACAATTTTAATTGGTTCTCTAATGCCAGTTTTAATTCAGCCACTAACCATAATGTTTAAAAAAGTAACAAGTAAGAACTACAGAGTCTAAACAAAGGCTAAGAATAGCAATCATATTACAAAGATGTGCCCTTTCATTTCTAGACCTTTCTTTGAGTTCTGTGTTAATTGCCACATATAAGAGAAGACTCTGTGTCTTTCTGAGGCTAGTGTATTTCACTGCATGCAATGGTTTCCAGTTGCATCCATTTTGTTGCAAAAGGCAGGATTTCATTATTGTTTTAATAGTTGCCCATAGTGTTTTTGTGTTTTTTTTGTATGCATATCACATTTTCTGTATTCAGCCATCACTTGATGGACATCTGGATTGATTCCATATCTTAGCTGTTGTGAATTGAACTATAATAAACCTGTGGGTACAGATAATTCTCATATGCTAATTTCATTTCATGTAAGTAGTTTTCCAGGAGTGGAATGAGTGGGTTATATGGTAGATCTATTTTCAGATATCTGAGGAATCTCTATTGTTGAATGAGTTTATATTCCCATGTAGTGTATATTAGGGCATCTTTTCCTCCACCTCTTCACCAGCACTTACTGCTTTTTGATTTTTGAATGATAACCATTCTAACTAGAGTGAGTTAATACTCCATTGTAGTGTTTGTGTTTTCTGGATGGCTAGTGATCTTGAGGGTTTTTTTTTAAGATTTATTTATTTTTCTTGCAAAGTCAGATATATATATATATATATATATATATATATATATAGAGAGAGAGAGAGAGAGAGAGAGAGAGAGAGAGACAGAGAGAAATATGATTCACTCCCCAAGTGAGTGCAGCAGTCGGTGCTATGTCGATCTGGAGCCAGGAGCCAGGAGCTCCTCCAGGTCTCCCACACGGGTGCTTTGGGCCATCCTCGATCGCTTTCCCAGGCCAAGAGCAGGAGCTGGATGGGAAGCGGGGCTGCTGGAATTAGAACTGGTGCCCATATAGGATCTCGGCACGTTCAAGGCGAGGACTTTAGGTGCAAGGCCTTGGTGCCTGGCCTGAGGTTTGTTTGTTTGTTTCATGTGTTTATTGGCCACTTGTGTTTCAATCCTTTGAAAAATGTTTGTTCATCTCCTTTATCCATTTCTTAGCTGGATTGTTTGTTTTATTGTTGCTGAGTTTGTTGAGCTATTTATGGATATTGGATGTTAGGTTTTTATTAGTTGTGTAGTTTGCAGATATTTTCTCCCATTCTGTTGGTTGCCTCTCAGTTTGGTTAAGGGTGGTTGTGCAGTACTGAAGATTCTTAGCTCAATATAACCTAATTTATCTACTTTTGCTCTTATTACCTATGCTGCTGGGGTAGTTCTAAGAAAGATATGGAAAGAATGTCCTTGGTATTTTGATTGAGATCACATTATATCTGTAAATTGCTTAGGTAAGTGTGGGTATTATGTTGTTACTTCTTTCAATTCACAAACAGAGGATTTTTCCGTTTTGTTGTGTCTTCTATTATTTCTTTAATGTTTTCTAATTTTCATTGTAAAGGTCTTTGATGTATTTATTTAAATTTTTTTGTAGCTATTGTGAATTGTACTTATCTTAGAAGTTTTTTCTTAGCCATGACATTGTTTGTATTTAAAAAGGCTATTGAGTTTGTTTGTTTGTTTTTAGTTGATTCCTTATCCTGTAACTTCACTAAACCCTTACGGGTTCCAATAACCTTAGTGGAATCTTTTGGTTTCCCTGTAGGAACATGCAATCTTCAGAGAGGGATAATTTGACTTCCTCCTTTCCAATTAGTATCGCTTTGATTTCATTTTCTTTCTTATTGGCTCTGGCTAAAACTTCTAGAACTACATTGAATAGCAGTGGTCAAAGTGGGAATCCTTGTCTGGTTCTGAATGTAGGAGGAAATACAACTTTTCCTCATTCATTATGACACTGGCTTTGGGTTTGTCATATATTGCCTATGTTATATGGAGGAATGTTCTTTCTATACCCATTTTTTAAAGACGTATTTATCTTTTTTTGTTTGTTTGTTTGTTTGTTTTTTTTTAGGAAGGCAAATTTACAGAGAGAAGGTGAGACAAGAGAGATCTGCTGGTTCACTCCCCAAATGGCTGTAATGGCCGCCAGAGCTGAGCCGATCATATGCTAGGAGCCAAGAGCCTCTTGTGAGTCTCCCACATGGATGCAGGGTCTCAAGGCTTTGGGTCATCCTTTCCCAGACCACAAGTAAGGAGGGGAACTAGAAATGGAACAGCTGAGATTTGAACCAGTGCTCACCTGGGATGCTGGTGCTAACCAGCCAAAGATTAGCCTGTTGATCCACCATGCCAAACCTTCTACCCAATTTTCTTAAGATTTTTATTCATGAAAAGAAATTGTATATTATGAAATGCTTTCTCTGCATCTGTTGAGAGAATCAAATGTTTTTATTTAATTTGTTATTGTGGTACATCACATTTATAGATATTTATATATTCAACCATCCTTGCATATCAGGGATAAATATGATTTGTTTAAGGTGAATGACTTTCCTGATATTGGATTGGATTATACATTATTTTGTTGAAGATTTTTTCATTTGTGTTCATCAAGGATATTGGTTTTCTGATTTGTATATTTTTCTGGTGTTTGGATTAACATGATCTTAGTCTCATAGAAGGAGTTTGGGAGGATTCTCTCAATTATTTTGAATAGCTAGAGAGGAATTGGAATTAGTTCTTCTTTAAAGATTTGGTAGAATTCAGCAGCGAAGATCCAGTCCTGGGTTTTTCATTACTGGGACAGTCTTTATTATTGATTTTGTCTCCATTTTGCTTATTGGTCTAACCAGGGTTTCTGTGTTCTGATTCAGTTTTGGTAGATTGTACGTGTCCAGACATCTACCCCCTTTTTTTCTTTTTTTTGATTATCCAGTTTGTTGGCATATTGCTGTTTGTAGTAATTTCTGATGGCTGTTTTTGTGGTATCCATTGTACTATCTTCTTCATCTAAGATTTTTATTGATTTGCTTCTGTTTCCTTGGGTTAGTTGGACCATTGATGTATGAACTTTCTTTCTCTAAAATACCAACTAATGTCACTGATATTTTGTTTTTGTTTCAATTTTGTTTATTTCTTCTCCAATTTTTAAAAAAGATTTATTTATTTTTACTGGAAAGGCAGATACACAGAAAGGAGGAAAGACAGAGACTAAGATATTCCATCCGATGGTTTATTCCACAAGCGGCTGCAATGACTGGAGTTGAGCTAGTCCAAACCCAGGAGCTAGGAGCTGCTTCTGGGTCTCCAACACTGGTGCAGGGTCCCAAGGCCTTGGACCGTCCTCAACTGCTTTCCTGGGCCACAATTAGGGAGCTGGATGGGAAGCAGGGCTGCTTGGATTAGAACCGGCGCCCATATGGGATCCTGGAGCATTCAAGGCGAGGACTTTAGCTACTAGGCTACCGTGCCAGGCCCAATTTTCTTTTCCGATTTTAATCATTTGTTAAAATAGCTAATAAATTTATTAAAATAATTAGTAAATTACTAATTTGAGGTTTGGTTTGTTATTCTTCTAGGACCTTGAAATACATATTCTTTTTGTTTGAGGACTAATTGCTGTAAATTTCCTTTTCAACACTTCTTTTGCTGTGTTTTTGCATTTTGATATGTTGTATTATTAATTTTATTTCTAGGAATGTTTTGATTTTTCTTTTTTTCTATGATCTACTTATATTTTCTAGAGTTTCTAAAATAAAATTGAAGTTCTAGTTTCATTCTTTTTTAGTCAGAAAAGACACATTCTACGATTTCAGTTTTTTAAAATATGTTGAGACATGGTTCTTGACCTAGCTTATGGCCTATCATAGAGAAGTACCATGCCCTGATGAAAAGAATATGTATTTTGCAAGAGTGGGATGAAACCTTCTGTGGATATCAGTTGAGTCCATTTGGCCCATAGCATAGATTATTTTGTTGTTTCTTTGTTGATTTTCTGTCTAGTTGATCTGCCCACTGATGAAAGTGTGGTGTTGAAGTCCCCCTTATTATTGTATTGGAGTCTACACCTACATTTACATCTGTTAACAGTTGTTTTAAATAGCCAGGTGTCCTGGCATTGGGTGCATATACATTCATTATAGTCATATCTTCCTGTGAATTCATCATTTAATCATTAAACAATGCCATTCATTGTGTCTTTTGAAAGCTTTTGTGTTAAACTCCATTTTGTCCTCTCTAAGGATGGCTACACCTGCTCATTTTGCTTTCCATTAACATACAATATCTTTTTCTAACCTTTCACTTTCAGTCTGTGTGTATCTGTTGATCTGTGTTTCTTGTAGGCAGTAAATAGATGGGTCTTGTTTTTTTTTTTTTTTTTTTAACCCATCCAGCCATTCTACCTCTTTTAATTGTACATAGTGCTTTAACAGTCAGGGTTGTTATTGATAGCTAGTGATTAGATCCTGCCATTTCCCCATAAGTATTATTTGCTTTGGATTTATTTTGTACTTTTACTAGGAGATTTTTTATCTTAATATTCTTTGACAGTGATGACCATCTCTGTTTCTTTGTGTAACACATGTTTATGTGTAATTTTTCAGCCCAGACAAGTGGTGACATTCTTTTTTTGTGGGGTGGGTGGGGTGGTGGTGGAAAGGTGGAAGGTCTTTATCTCATCATTTATAAATGAGATCTTTGCTGAGTATGGTGTCCTCAGTTGACAGTTTCTTTTGGAAACTGTAGCCAGCAGAGTTTCTGATGAAGAATCTCCTAATTTGAGATCCTTTGAAAGTAATCTGGTGTTTCTCTTGTGTACATTTTAGAATCTTTATGTTGGAAGATTGATTATAGTATGTGGTCAACATCTTCTGATCATGTATATTGGGAATTTGGATGTCCCTATCTTTCCTCCAGATTAGGAAATTTTTTTTTTTTTTTTTGGTATTATTTCACTGACTAGCCCTTCTAATCCATTCTATCCTTCCACACCTTCAGGAAGTCCTAAGATAGGTTTGGTTACTTGGTTGATATTATCCCATAAATGTTGAATGCTATTTTTAGTTTCTCTAAATTTTTTTTGGTCTGGGGTATTTGTAAAGGATTGTTTTCTAATTCAGCCTAAAAATAAATATAGAAATACAAGAAACATAAACCAGGGAGATAATATGGTTTCTTAAAAGGAATGCAACAACACTTGAGTACTAGGATATGACAGCAGATTGATGAAACGCTGAAAAGGAATTCAAAAGAAAAATCATAAAATTACTCAAAACAGAGATAAATATTTGAGATAAAGAAATGCATACATAACATGGATTTTACAAAATGCTAAGAAATAGAGATATTGAAGAGAAATCAAACTGGAATATTAGAAACGAGGAATTCAGTACACCAATGGAAAAATAGAAAACAATCTTTTTTAAGTTTCTTAAGCTCCTTATATATTCTGTGAATTAGTACTTTATCATATGCTTAATATCCAAATGTTTTCCTTCCTTCTGTCTGTTGTCTTTTCACTTTCCTAATTGTTTCATTTGTTGTGCTTCTTAGTTTTATGTAATCCCCTTTTCTATTTTTTCTTGTATTGCCTTTGCTGTGGAGTCTTTCCAAAAAGTCTGTACATAGGCTGCTGTCTTGCAGTGTTTCGCTGTTTTTCTCTGTTAGTTCCATAGATTTGGTCTCCAGTTTAGATCTTTGATCCCTTTTGGGTTGATTATTGTGTAGTGTATAAAACAGGGATCTTATTTGAAATTTCTGCATGTGAAAATCAGTCTTCCAACATCATCTGTTAAATGCTGTCCTTTCTCCCAGGAACAGAGGTAGCAGGTTTGTCAAAGATTAGTTGGTGGTATTTAAGTGAATTTATTTCCAACATTTCTGTTCTGTTCCTGTGGTCTACTTATCTATAAACTCTCAAGTTGAAAACTACTGGCTTAGTTTAATTCAGGTTATTGTGTCTGCTTTGTATAATCAGGAATATCCTTTCCCATGGGATGTACTTTGCATTTTAAGGTGTTGCCAAAGCTCAGTGTATTTCCTTGGATTCTGGCTCAGGAAGCACTATGTCAGTAAGTCAAAAGAGAAAATGGTAATGAAGAGAAGAAGGTAGAATAAAAGGCAAGGAGAGTAGGCAGTTGGATAAAGAGAAAATCAGAGAGGGACAGAGGATGAACATTTGATTTAGTTCCCCCAAAGAAAATCAGCCTGTTTGATCATGGTTACCTGGAACCCAGTGACTCATGCTATGGACATCTTCTACACTCTGAGATCCATTTTAGAAATGGGTAACATAAACATCAAATTACAGGGTTTATTTATTTTTTGTTGTGATTGCCTTTATTTTGTTGAGTTTTTTTTGTTCCTTCTTAAGCAGAGCCACAGTCAGAATTCAGTATTTAGTTTCTACATTGTTCAAAATTGGAATGCAAAGACTCAGAACCGAGTTTGGGAATTATAACAAAATGTTCTCTCTGGATTCTGACAGCACAGCAGAGCTGCTCTATTTCCTTTAAAACTGGGAGACTCAGCTGTGGATACTTTCTGGGTAGAGTTGGCTTTTAAATTTTTTAAATAAGTGTATTTTGATCAAATATTTACTTAACTTCTGAAGAACCACGTGCATATTACTTAGGTCACTTTGTGTTTTCTATAGGTGGAATTTTGTTATCAGCAGTTCCTTGTTCTAGCTCTGTGCTCTAAGCCTGGACTCCGCTTCAAAGGGAATAGCTGCCTTAAAATGTATATGACACTATGGCCTAAGATACCATCGATAGGACATCCTTTGCACTTTTTTTTTTTTTACAATAATAGGTAGAGGTTTCCTACACCCTAAGCCCTAGCCCCACCATACATGCATCTTTTATGACCAGAGGCACATGCAGCTGGTTCTGGTTAGGGAACATGTATCTGGTAGACAGAGTCATTTTGATCCTATCAGAGTCAACTCTCTTGCTCGCAGATGACCTCTGGAGTTGTTTCCCAGTTGTCTGACTAAAGAGGCCATCACTTTTTGTACCACATATTTTGTCTCTTACTCTGTTACTCCTATCACCTATGATTCAAATCTGAGATTCTGAGCACCACTTCTTTTTTTTTTTTAAAGATTTTATTATTTTATTTTTATTTCAAAGTCAGACATACAGAGAGGAGGAGAGACAGAGAGGAAGATCTTCCATCCGATGATTCATCCCCAAGTGAGCCGCAATGGCCGGTGCTGCGCCGATCCGAAGCCAGGAACCAGGAACCTCTTCCAGGTCTCCCACACGGGTGCAGGGTCCCAATGCATTGGGCCGTCTTCGACTGCTTTCCCAGGCCACAAGGAGGGAGCTGGATGGGAAGTGGAGCTGCCGGGATTAGAACTGGCGCCCATATGGGATCCCAGGGCACGTTCAAGGCGAGGACTTTAGCCACTAGGCCACGCCGCCGGGCCCTGAGCAGTTCTTAATAACAACCTGTTGTACA
The DNA here is from genome assembly GCF_030435755.1 of Ochotona princeps. Classification (NCBI taxonomy): domain Eukaryota; kingdom Metazoa; phylum Chordata; class Mammalia; order Lagomorpha; family Ochotonidae; genus Ochotona; species Ochotona princeps. Next base: position 22,188,142 of record NC_080841.1, read on the forward strand.
GGGAGAAGGGAATGTTGGGGGTGAACCTGATATTTGAGAAAGAAGAACTGCTGCGTTTTTCTCCCCTCTCCTCTCTTTGGATCCTACACTGAAATTCAGTCCTGACTCCCACCCCCTGCCCTGCCTTCTGGGCCAGGCCTTGATGTAACTAACTAGAGCAGGACCTGAAGCTTTTGCCAGACCTCTATTACCATGGCATCAAAAGTCACTGCAAGGCACAGGACTTTTTTTTTTTTGTCTGTACCCACCCCATTCCTGTGATCAGAGCACCCCATTCTTGGAATGAGAACACCCCTGGTCACACCTCTGTTACAAGGATACCTTCTATGCTGCAGTCTGGATCCCCATTCGGTTGTCCAGGTTGGCACTGGTAGATCTTGGCACCCAGAAAGCAGAGAGCTACAGCCATCCTGATGTTGCCACTCTCTGTCCCTCTGCTGCAGATTGAAGCTATATCCCATAGCTTATCTCCACTGTGGGCTATCATGGATTGGGGGAGAGGAGGGGTGAGCAGTTACTGCCTGCTGCAGCTGTCTCCTTTGAATCAGCCACCCCCCCATCCCCCAGGTGCCAAAACAGCTCGCTGGGTTGAGAACGCTCCCCATCCCCACCTCTCCCGCCCATTGCAGCGCTGGTCGCAGATTTCCAGCGAGCCTTTTGTTGCGGAAGCTCTAAATCCATGGTAGGGAAATTACCAAGAGACTCTTCTCTAGGCTGCCCTCCCTCCCCTTGCTCGGTCTTTCTTTCCTTCCTTTGTCTCCTTCCATAGCTGGGGTCAGAATCCCTAGCCAGACTGAGAACATGGTTGCTATTCCAGGACCCAGATGCCAATATGTGGCAGCATCTGGCTTATTGGCAAGCGTTGCCGGCAGTTGTGCTGGCTGCGTCTCGGCCTGTCATGTGGCTGAGCCTGCTGAAGGGGGCCCTGTCACAAAACGGAGTTTCTTTGAGAATATGGTTGCAACCAAGGAGCCCACCGGAAAACAATGAATGGCACGGTAAGGACATGAATTATTGGGCAGGGTGACCACAGACGGTAGTTTTGATGCTGTGCCTGGACCTGTTTTGCAAAAACGCCTGTTTTATGTTTTGGAGATGGCTCCTTGTGTAACCTTACTTTCTTGGCTGTTAGTGTTTCAGGTGCCTTAAGGCATGGAGCTCCTTGAAAAAGATACACAAATCACTAAAATGTTGAGATAAAATCCTGCTCCTCAGAGGCGCCTGTTTGGCACAGGGAGCGCATGATAACAGCTTGCTTGAGAAAGGTGACATTTCTGCTGAAGGCTGAATAATCAAAAATGCATTTTAAAAACTCAGCTCTTCTGTGTCTTGTGATGGCTGACTTTTGAAGGGAAGGCCATTTCTCCGATGTTGAAGGGTCTTTTTTTGAGGCTGGCCTCCCCAACCCTGAGACACGGGCACATTAACTCTTGCCATCATCACTGGGATGAGGAGCTTTTCAAATTAATTATCACATAATAGAACTTTTGATCCTTTCTTTTAAACTGTGAACACTGAGGACTCAGAATGTCAAGCACCATCCGAGGCATGGAGGAGACGAGGCTAAGATGAAGAGCACATGGTTTCTGACTTCAAGGACACTGGTCACTGGGGACCAGATGTCAGACGCTTCTGGTTTTTTTTTTTTTTTCTTCCTCTACAACTTATTCCACTGGACAGAGCCCAGATCATTTGACCCAGACCCCTGCCAGTTGATGTAGCAAGTTAATAAGAACTATGATTGGAAACAAAATGCTTATAATTCTTCACTGAGCTAAAGTGTGTTTCATTCTTGGTTGCAAACACTTAAGGGAAAGAATTGTGTCTTTGATTTTTTGCAAGTTTTCCCTGAGTCAGCAAGCCCTATTGAACATGACCCCTCTCTCCACACATCTCTCCTCTGTAATATGTATGCACATGCATGCACACACACAGGGTTCTTTGCAAAACACACCTCTGACATGGGCTGAGGAAGTAAATTAGGAGGAAGCAATTCTTGGCTGATGATGACTCTGGGAAGATGATGATGACGACATTGGCATCCTGCCCCTGTCACTCCAGAGACATGTATGATTGTTCATGATTGTTCTTAAGGAGGAGGGGTGTGAGTTCTAAAATACAAGCAGTTGGGCCCAGAGTATCAGTAGGTGCATTACACTGGTAGTATATGAAAGACGAAAGGAGTCAACAGTGTGACTTGGGAATGACTGCGTAGCAGGAGAAGCCCCACACCCACCATTATTCACTGAGAAGCTCTGTGGGCCCACCTGGGGACGGCAGCTGAAGGACAATGGTGTTTTGTCTGCTCTGAACAATTGGTAAGTGCAAAAAGCTTCTGGTAAGGGTGCTGAAGGGGCTGACCTTTGAATTCTTGGAATTAATTTGTCAAAACACCTGTAGAAGGTAAGGCCTTACACGGATGGAAAGTTTCTGGACAGAATCATAGGCACGCAGGATAGCGACAAGGAAAAGGACCAGACCAAAGGGAGGCAAAGCTATTTTGTTTTATGTTAACACTTCACAGAGAACAATAGAGAAGGGCCCTCTATGAAACTAAAAACGTTTATTTAACTTGCTTTATTTTTATAATTTAGGAAAAACAGCTTCTCATAAAAATACGTAATGAAAGAGATTCAGCATCAAGACCTATATGCAACAATGATATAAGAAAAAAACAAAACAAAACACGGAATTAGGAGTAGAATATTGCCCCTACAATGAAAGCTTACCAGAAAAAATGTTTTGCAGGCAAGTTAATAAGGATATAAAAATGAATCGTAATTAGGAAATGCATAAAGTTGTACATGCTAGAAAGAATTACAATTTTTTAACACTTAGAATGTTAAAAAAAACCAACTAGATACTCTAGGCTTCTAAGAACAGCAGATAATGTCTTGAGAGAACTATCACTTGAAAAGGACGATTTAAAAAAGGTGGGGTGGGGAGCCTGGCAGGATAGCCTAGTGGCTAAAGTCCTCTCCTTGCATGGGCCATATGAGTACCGGTTCTAATCCTGGTGGCCCTGTTTCCCATCCAGTTCCCTGTTTGTGGTCTGGGAAAGCAATTGAGAGCAGCCCAAAGCCTTGGGACACTGCATCATTTGGGAATTCTGGAAGAGTCTCTTGGCTCCCAACTTTGGATGGCTCAGCTCTGACCATTGCAGCCACTTGGGGAGTGAATCATCGGATGAAAGATCTTCCTCTCTGTCTCTCCTCCTCTCTGTATATCTGACTTTCCAATAGAAATAAAAATAAATCTTAAATATTAAAAGGGCAGGAGAAATTGCCACAAAGACAAAGTGAACTAGCAAAAACTAATTGAAGAAAACTTTGCTGAGATGAAAGAAAAATCAATGTCAAATATGTAAGGAGCATACTGCTTTATCTGAAAATGTGATAGTATGACTAACACACACGTACACACACATAAACACCAGACTTTAAACTTCTAGAAGAATAAGAAAACATGATTTATAAGGGATAAGTTTATTGTTGCACTTCTCAGCAGCTACATTTTATTCAGGAGAAAAATACTCAAGGGAAGTATGAGCAGCTGAGTATACACGCAATAAAACGCTTTTAAATGTAAGGACACAAAAGTAATTTGCATATAAAGAATTCTATATTTCTCACATTTTGGCATTCATGAGAGTTCTCATCTAATCCTACTTACATCTCCAAAGCCCCAACCTTTCTAATACTGTCACATTGGGAAGTAAGGTTTCAATGTGAATTTGGGGAGGACACAACATTCAGATCATCAAATTACTCACAAGCTCTCTCTTAGGAGCTTGGCAGACAACGTATGATGAGCAAGTTACCAACAGAACTCAAACTTTAAAGGAGGCTTGAGAGGGAGAGAATGTAGTCTAGGGATAGTAGAACTACTTTTTAAAATGGGGATGGAAGAGAGCATGTACAGAAAGTGTTGGGTCTTGATCAGGTTGGTGGTGATGTTGGGGATTTGCTGTGTAGCACAGTGCTGTGTTCTGAGTGTTGATGACCATAGAACACACTCCATGTTGGATTCTGAATTAACCCATTGCTCACAACTGCAATGAAATACTTGAGAGGGAGTAACTAAGGAAAAGAGGACTATTTAGCTCATAGTTCTGAAGGTTCAAGAACATGGTACTAGCATCAGCTTGACTCTAGTGAGGTCACTATATCAGCTGGCGTGATGGTTGCAGCAGCACATGCAGGTGGAAGAAGTCAGATTTCCAAGGTCGAGTTTAACAATAACTCATTCTCAGAAAGCATGAGAGCTACCCTAATCGTATTTAAGAGTGGCACCTCCAGTGACCTAATGACTTCCTAAAGACCCCATTTCATACTGGGAACCAAGACTAGAGCCCTTGGGAAGGTACTTATATGTGAGTTAAGTTGAACTTCATAGTTAATATGATATAAAGGAAGAGTAACTAGGTTATGAATTTGCTTAGTGCCCTTATGAAAGATATTGAGCAGTATTGCCTTCCCCTTTCCATGCTGTGATGAGGCTGGATAAAGGTTTCTTTTTTGAGTCAATAGATTTTCTCCAAACACTGAATCTGCTAGAGACTTATCTTGAACTTTTCAGCTTCCTGAACTGTTAGAATTAAATTTATGTGGTTTAAAAATTAAGCTAAAGTATACTATTGTTATAGGAGTAGATTAAGGCATCTGGTTTAACATGTGTAAGTGATATTAGAAGATTCTGATCATCCTCTCTACTTTTGAGAACCAAGATTCTCAGAAAGAAAGAAAGGATATGCTGATATTAAACAGGAATGGTTAAGTGAGCATTGTGTGGTGCTGAGTTTGAGTAGAAAGTTTCAATGTTATGTATAAGATGGTCCATTGAAAAGCTGTAGAAATAATGTCTAATTTAGTAGAGAGTGTCTCTAACACCTAGATTGTATTTTTTCATTTCCAAAAATACCATTTCCCTCTGAAAGAAGTTAGGGCTTCCTGGAGAAATAAGTTTGATTCAAAAAGTTTGCAGCATGCAGTTACACCAGAGAACCTGGGGTCATGAAAGCCTTCTGGGACCATGTCAAAGGGATTGAAATTTATAAGCCAAAGATGGGACAGTTTTATCTTTTAATAATGATAAGAATTGAAACTTTTTGTCTGCTTAATACATATCTTACATAATATTAACTGATCTTTTAATTATAAGGAGCCAACTAATTATCTTAAAAATTGGGAAGGAAAGGGAAAGAATCAAGTATTTATCCCGATTTTTATCTGAACTGTGCCACTGGATATCCAAAGAGTGAGTGAGGGGCAGGATGTCTTTATAAAGCTATTCTGGCAGCAGAAGGAACATAAATGCTAGGATGTCATCATTTTGCAACCCCAGTGGCTGGATTCAAGGATGACTTCCAGTATCGCAAAACGACAACTACACATGTGTCTATTGACAGATATCACTTATTCTCTTGCTAAAAGAATCATTCTTACTAAAAGATCTTGATGTGAATTGAGCTGTTAATTTGGAAGAAATGCAGTGACTTCAGAAACATGTTGAACTGCACTGCTGGGATGCAGCCAGCAACATCCAGACACTGGATAGCAAGAGAGGAAACAGGTTCTGCACCAGATAAAATGGGAAGAAAGTGTGGGAGAGGATTAACTAAAATTTTTGAGGGGCAGCACTAAGCTATAACATCTGGAGAGGCAGTTTGAGTGGTTAAAATAATTTTTACATGCGAAGAAGTGATAAATGTGACAGGATAATTGTTACTTTTGGGGGAAGGGAGTTATGATTGGGTATAGCATGGGACAAATTTGGGGGATGAAAATATGTTTGGGGAAAATAAATCCTGGCTATCTTGTCCTTTGGTCAGATATCATCTTATTGCTGTTTTAAAAATTTAGAAAAGTCAGTCCTTCCTGAAAGCACTTACTACAGTTGGCTAGTTAACATGAACATCTGCAGTGCCTGGACTATGAAAAGGGCTGGCCTTTTGATGGAGTTCTTGTGCAGTGTATAGCCTGCATGTCTTTCTGAAATGGCTTGGGTTTCTATTGAGTTCAAGCTCATCTCTGCTCAGTGTTATTAAGGAAAGATTTTTGTTTTACAAGCATCATTTCCCTCTTTTTTCCTTGCAGTTTTGCAATGTAGTGGGATAGGCAAAAAGGCCTTGTTGTTAATCTTTCCCCCTGCTCACTTTAGTATGTAGTATCCCTAAGATACAGTAAAGTGTTTCCTGAGATATTGTGTGGTGTTAGAAATGTGGAAGGGGGTTGGGTGATTCCTGAGGCAGGATGTTTCCTGGGATCACAACCCTGCTAGGTGACCAGTTTGGGCTCAAGACTTCATGTTGGATCCAGAACACGAGACACTGGAATTCCTCAGGTTCAGAGGGGAAACGAATTCACATTTAGTGGAAGTTGCAGATTGTGATATAAATCAGAATGTCAGTTTATTAATTTTTCATGATAATAATAACTGCTAAATGAACCAGAGTGGTACTCATGTTAGCGCTGTTCTCTCCCTACTAGGCAAGTATCTTGAAGCCAGAAAGGAGGTGGATGATGCTAATGGTTGGTGACATTTTCATCACATTTGGATCCACCCATCTCCACTCCAGGGAGATACCTGCCAGCTGGACCAAAACACTTGTGTCAACCGTGTCAGCATTGTGCAATACACACACTTAGAAATTCTTGCTGGTTTGTCTTCCCACGTGCCACAAAGAGGGAGGATAGGGTACTTCTTTCCAGTCAGCCTGAGCAGCTGGGTCAGTACTGGTGATTAGTGCCATGGCAATTGTAGCAGCCAGCTCACCTGACATACAAAGAATGGCAGGTAAATTAATCTAGTAAACAGGGAGCATCATTTATGGACCAGACATAAAGAGGCCCCAACAGTCATTCCTGATCTTAAGGCAGTCCTCATTTAGGGTGGGTAGATTTACGGATTACTTCCCATTTCCACTAGGTTTCTGATCTGAGGTAACCTAGAGTCTAGTAGGGCCAGATTGAAATGCTTCATGCCTGCTTCTACTAGTTGATAGATGCAGTATACCAGAATGACTGAATCACAAGATGTGTCAGTGCTTCAGCTAGGCCTGCATTGGGGCTATCATGCGTTCAAGCTGACAGGGATTCTGTCCAAGCAAAATGTTCCCGAGTTTCTTTTCCTGGATGGTAATGTAAAAGAGGACTGGGATGCATCTGAACTGTGGCTAGACATTGTATTAGACTGGATTGCATCTATGAGATCCTGTTGGGTGCAGCCTTATCAGGTAGACACCTGCTGTTCAGTTCTGCATTTAGAGAAAGAACAGAGACTTCCTGCAAGTGTGGCAAAGTACGGAGAGATAGGACTGCATGTCTCCACCCTTCCATTCACAGTGCAGGCTTGTGGGATTGGGTTTGGCTGGCTTATCTGTGTCTTTTTTAATCTGTCCCAAAGCATGGAACTCACATTGCTGCTACTGGAGGTTCCCAAGGCTCATCCTAGGCTAGCTCAGGTGGTCATGGCTTGTGATCCCCCATGCTGTCCCCATGCCCTTCAGCCATACAGCTCCTGCGTTATCTTCTCACATGCTTGGCATCAGGTCTGGAAGCAAAGTTTTTAAAATTAAAATGTTCTTTGCATCCTGGAAATTTGAAATAACCTTTAGAACTCAAATGAGGGTTTGGGCAAGGAGAGTAAGAATTAACCTGGGGAGATAGATGCTCACAAAGAAGACCTAAAGATCCCATATGTTAAATACATATGACCTGACATGGGATGATTTATGTATAGTTTGGATTTAGAAGGATTCTGTAAAGAAAAAAAATTTTTTTCCATGAGTTTTTGGTTTAATTGCCTGGCAGGGAAGGAAATCCCAACACAACAGCGTGGAACTGGGGCATGAAAAGCAGCAAGTGAAACGGATTTATGAAGCCCATAAATAAAAATGAAACTCATTTCATTGTCCAAATTGAGTGGAAAGGCACAATCTATCCCAATTCTGATAAATGGCAGAATAGGACACACATAGGGGAAAGTTCTTTCCATTTTAATAAGGCAAGACAATGGGTGTAACATAACCGAGGAATTTCAGAAAAAGGGACATTTCATTTTGCCAGATTTGACCAAGGAGGCATGATACCCATATTTACCCTATGGGGAAAATACACCGCTTGAAAAAGAAGTACAATTGACTACATATGTAAATCATGCCCAAATGAGCATTTTCCTACAAAATGACTAACACTGGAAGGAACGAGAAGCAAAGGCCAAGGTGACAGCCCTGTTAGGCAGCAGATCTTCATAGTTTTGGGATTTGAGGGTGGGAGTGTCAGCCTTTTGATGTTCTAAGATACACATTTGTACTTTCTGTTCTCGAACAGCTGTTTGTTCCCGAGCAAATGGGTCAGATAAGACCAAGGTGAGTGCCAGCAATGAACACCTGTATTGAAGGGAGGAGTTGGTACAAATGGAAGTGCTTGCCCCTTGAATTGAAGAATACTGCTGTTCTGAGGCTTTTTGGTGAGGTTAGAGCATTTAACATGAATTTTCATCCCTTCTTCACTGCCATGACCTGCTACTTTTCCAAAGTAAATTCCTAGGTCTTTTGTTTAGTTTAGTTAGTTTGTTTTTTTCTGGTTCATTCTCAGTCTCTCTAGGTTTCCTTGTGACTAGAGCAGGTATGAATGTTGGTTGGTCCAAAATAAGAGGACATTCACTAGTCATGAAACTAGCTGTAAGTCCTTGAGGGAAACAAACTCAGGCAAGAACTCATTATATTTGACATGACACTGAAACCCACTTGTCATTCATTTAAGAAGCATTTGACCATCTGCCTGTCTTGCAATTGTGCTCAGGATTCAAAGATAAATTAGATCTGGGTCACCCTCACCCTTTCTCAGCAATCCCATAGCAAATCAAAGGCTTTACTTCCTCTTTTACTTCCATCAGCATCCCAGGCCAGTCCAAGAAGCATTTAACCTAAGTAAAAATGATATATTGGCTGTGTGAATATGGTTTTCAAACAAGTTTTCTGAGCTCCTTGCAATTAGATTGCTCCCTAGATCTGTGTTAAGTAGAAGTTCTGAACACACATGAATAAACACTAAGTATGTACTCCAGCAGCTAGAAGGCCACAAAGCCAAATCATCTTCTCATCTGTGTGTATATTTATGCATAAAACAGGGCTTAACCTCAAGTTAAGAACAGTGATCTTTTTCTTGTTTGAGTTTCTAGAAACATCCTTTTGCTTTTTTTGGCATTTTGAGGAGAAACTGTCTTTCAGGGTAGACAATGACATCTTTTTTTCTGCTGCATCTTGTATTTTGTCTTCAAGAATTGACCTAACAGCTTCTTAGCCAACTTGATTATTTCTAATATTCCTAGTGTAGACTCAGGGAATTGATCCTTCTTGTTTTGGTGTATTTGTCTTTTGTTTTTTTGACTGTGCCTGAAAATAGACTCTCACAGCATGAGAACCTGACTGATTAAATAATGACCATGGGAAGAAGTTTTCTGTCAGGTAAGAAAAAAATGTGTCAGAAAAATTGGGGAAAGAAATATCTACTGAAAATTGAGCTTCAAAGAGATTTACATTGGTCTTGCGGGGGGGTCTTCTGTCCAACAGGTTCCGAGACCACGGAGGGGTGAGGAACAGTGATCTTCAGCAGAAACATTGGAGACAAACTGGTGGTGAGGGATGTCCATCTATCTGAGAGAAGTTACAGGCTTATATAGGATAGGAAAAACGGACAGGAAGAAGGGCAGTCCTGACAGTACTTCCATCCAACAACGACACAGTGACTGGCTAATAGATATGTCTATCTCTCTGGATTCTCCAATGAGGTTAAAGGTCAGGAAGCACAGGAAGCTGTGTCTCAGGGCAAACTCATTAGCTGCTGAAAAGCAGGATGAATGTAACATTTAACATCCTAGAGTTGTTTACCAAGGAAGTCTTAGCACAGTTAGTTAAAGAGGCAGAGAATAGACTGGGGTGCAGCCCATTGCTCTTGCTGCATGCCCAGTGAACAGGCCATGTTGGGGTCTTGATTCCTGTCAGGGGTTGCCCCAGGGACATGGTGTGCCATATGCCTTTGGCATCCCACATAGGCTAGGCAGGCAGAGATCCCAGGGCGATATTCCATAATTTGGTCTGCTGATATCACTGTCTAAGAATTAGAGATACTGTATGTATGTGAAAGTCTGGAGCAATGTTTTTTAAAGACTGACCAACAGTTATTAAAGATATCAAATGAAATGATGGGAAAGATGAACAATTGGATTACTTTATATGAAAAAATAAGCCACTGATATTACTTCAACACCTTTACAGCTTGTTTGATAGGGGTGAAAACATTTCTTTCTGTTGTGTTGAAGTTCTTACTGGATTATTAATTTTTTTTTAAGTTGACAAGGTGAATTTATAGGTAGTTACTATGTATAATGTAAAGTTTCAAAGTGCGTGTACTACATTATGGGATGACAAAATTCAGCTAATTAAATGAGCCCCCTGATCTAACTAAAACATTATTTTGTCAGGTCACAGAGACTCTGTCACAGGAAGTTCTCCACTATTCAGAGGGGAATGTCTCTTTGGACAGAATCTCCACATCATCCTGCTTCCCTGTTGTGATTTTTTGCTTACCAAGACGCCTTCTCATGAATAACCCAGCTTTCTCCCAAAATCCGTAGGTACTGGAAATTTCATACTCTAGAAAGGTAATGCCTGAGAATTTCATACTCTAGAAAGGTAATGTCTCAACTCCTTCAGTGTGTGTTGGTAAATCACCATGATGATTTGTTGGTCAATTGCATGTAAGTTTGGTGAGAAAAAGCTTATCAGCAAGAAAGATCCGTATCTGGTTGGTGAGGTTGAGAATCAGTCTCTGGAACCGTGGCTTTGAGGTGCTTCAGAACCCTTTCCTACCAGCACCCACCCACCACCATGGCATCTTCATAGCTACCACCCCAAATCCCAGCCCATTCCCTTTTATTTTTCTTTCAGGAATGAGACCATCCATCAGACTGTGTCCTTGGTAAGTTGTGTGTTAAGTTTTCCAGAAGGAAGTGGAGCACAAGGAGTAGGATTATGCAAATCAACATGATTATGAAAAGACAAAGGAAAAACTGGAGGTCATCTCCAGCCGTGATTGGGCCATCATTCTGATTTGCTGATATGGATTTGAATAACACCTCTCTGACCAATGAGGACTCCTCCACAGTATTCTTTACACAGGAGAGGAAAAAAAAACCCAACTCAACATTGAAATCGGGCTAACCTCCTCTTTTAATAACTCTGACATGGAAGAGGGAAAAACCCAGAAGGAACAAATTTGAAAAGTTTACTTCAGGTTGAGAAATTCTAATTCCACCACTTTTGTGTGTGTGTTGTTGTTTGACAGACATGACAGCCATCTCCTCATTATTATGGAAAATATAGGGTTGGTGGTAATTACTATCTGAATATGAATGGGAGCAGAAGTGGGCATAGCCTGCACTGGCCTTTCTTTGACAAGGTATAACTTTCTTCTGAATTTCTGTGTTAATTAATGCTTATTTAAAAACCACTTTAATTGGTAGTAAACACCTCAACTTTTTGTACTCATTAAAATGCAGCCATTGATGTGTGATGGGTTTTTTTAAGGCTTAATTAACTTTCCTTCTGTATATATAACCTATAATAATGACAAACATATTGGGAAAAATTATCCCTGCCTTTTTTTACCCCATTCTCCCCCCATTATAAAGGCATTTTTAGCTTTGGATGCCTCAATTTGTTAGGATCAGATGCTATTAATTTGGCATTTTGGAAAAGAGTAGGTGGAATGACTTCAAAGCTTTTTGAGACTTTGGTCATTTCTAAGGCAAACATTTGCATATCTGCTGGGGGAAATAGGATATTTTTTCTTCTTCAAGTAAAGAAAAAGTTTAAAAAAAGGAATACTCCAAATAACTCAAGACTTACCTGGAGTATTTTCTGGGACAATACCAAATTTTAAAGATGTCATTACAAATCTTCTCTTGGAACGATTATAGTAACTATGTAGGAACTGAGTATTAGGAGCTATAATTACTATTCAGATCATATAGCTACATTTAAGAACATTTAGAAAATAAGAAATAATTAGTTTTTTAAAGATTTATTTTATTTTTATTGCAAAGTCAGATATACAGAGAGGAGGAGTGACAGAGAGGAAGATTGTTCCGACCGATGATTCACTCCCCAAGTGACTGTAATGGCTGGTGCTATGCTGATCTGAAGCCAGGAGCCAGGAACTTCTTCCAGGTCTCCCACATGAGTGCAGGGTCCCAAGGCCTTGGGTCACTCTCAACTGCTTTTCCAGGCCACAAAACAGAGAGCTGGTTGGGAAGCAGGGATGTGGGGATTAGAACCGGAACCCATAAGGGATCCTGGAACATGCAAGGCAAGAATTTCAGCTGCTAGGCTACTGTGCCAGGCCTGAGCCTGAGATTCTGGTAAGAGAATAGCCTGAGCCTCCAGCACAGAGCTTCCCCAACCTTGGAGTGCTCCACTCTTAATGTGAACATAGTAAAGTCTATAGCATGAAGCATGAATTTCATTATAAGTTTTGCTTAGAAGTAAGGCTTTCTGCCTGTCAATCTTTTATAGTGTTCAATTGACCGGAAGTTTCCCAGTAGCCATTAATTAGCTCCAATAAAATTTCAGGAGCCTAGAAAGTTATTTAGTGTAAAGTCTCATTTGTAACTATTACATTTCTTTGGCTGAAGCATCACCCAATAAGGTGACTGAATCGTTATTTCCACATTTAGAGCCCAAAGGCTCTGGTGTAGTGGAAGAATGACATGTATTGTGATCTAACCATGATACAACCGCATGTGAACCTAAGTTTGACCATAAACACTGATGTCTGTCTGAATGGCTACAGTGCCCTTCCAGATACCTGTTGCTAATATCAAATCAAAGGTCAAAACCTGGGGAGAGGGGAGAACTTGTTTTATGTGCTTCTCACATATCCTATCTGCTGAACCTCTGAACGTGAAAATATTATCTGTGGACCAGAAGCATCCATATGACTTGGAAACTTGTTAAAAATCTCAGACAGTGTTCCTGGTCTACTGAAACAGAACTTCATGCCATGATCATCATGCTCACTAAAGAGCTGAGGAGCACACCTGCCTTTTGCTGCTTTATCTGCCACAGCATTTTACGGTACTTGGCGTATGGGGATGATGTGTAAGTATTTATTGGTTGTTGCCTTAGGTCTTCAGTAAGCCAGGCTGCAGCCTGAATAGAGGAGAGGAGTTCCATAATGAGAGGTGTAAGGAAATACAGAAGTCCTCAAGACTTGGTATTTAATTCAAGAGTCACTGTAGAATTTTCCAGAATGAAACTAGCACTTGGAGTTCTCCCCATTTCTTAGGCAGTCATAGAAACTTGACACCATCCTGTATTTCTTCCAGATTCAAGGTGACTTGGACGTTAGAGCAAATTTCACTCCTGTGTGGATACCTGGTCTCCAAGGCTTGCAGGTCAGCCTGTTCTCTGTGGTGGTACAAGGGATATTTGCAAGGATAGGAATGTGGGGCATGGCTCCTCCCAAGCATGGCTCATAGCCGGATGTGTTTCTCAGGCAAATGCAGGTACAGGATATGCTCAAGCCTGGGGGAGTCTAGCACTCTTATCTATGCCAAATTATTTTAAGAATCCCATTGTTTTCTTCTTAGGATAGCATATGAGCTAACTTGAGCATAGCTTTATAATACCAAAACATTTTATAAATAATTGAATAATGAGCCTCCGAGTTGTGATGTGATAATATTTTATTTAATTAATAATATATCAACTGAGGAATATAATAATAAAATATCCTCTCAATAGAGCTGTTATACTCAACATTAATGACCATTGGCTAGGTTTGCGCTGAGGAAGTATAGATGGTTGAGCCAGATTTTTCCATACCCATAACGTGTCTGGAATAGTTAAAAATACTGAATTCCTGATACAAATTTATTTTACTTAGAATATATTTTCCCTACTTCCAATTATATATAATTATTAAGGAAAATTTGAGAAATGTAGAATTTTCAAGAATTCACAACCCATCCCTCAAAAAAAAAATCATCACTATTGTTTTTGATGTATTTCCTTCTGATTTTTTAATGTACATTGTGTGTTGTCATACAAAGTTGAGATTATTCAGAATGAAAATTTTGCTGTTAACTGTTCATTTAATATTATATTGTGGGCGTTTCTACATTTCTCTAAACATTTTTTGCAAATCATGTTTGATTTTACTCGTAAGTTTCAATTACATGGATGTCCCATGCCATTGCTACCTAGTGATAATCTATTTAGTTGCTATTTAGTGCTACTTAGGATAGCTTATGCCCATCCCTCAGACCATTTCCAACTTTTGCTATCAAGTATGGAATAAATCACCTTTCCAGTAACCTATCCTTGATAAACAGACTGTAATTCATGAAAACTTGGTATTAATAGATTGAGTTGGGGCTTAAGCTTGTGTATGACTCTTGCTGTATGTTTTCCTAACCAGTGTTTGGAATTAGGTTCCACTTTGCTTTAGAATTTAGAACCAGTTCTTTAAACATGTAGGTGTAAGAAACCCGAGTTACTCTCAGCTGGATGCTCTACTTAGCTCATTTTAACTCAGTGGAAGGCAGTGGGTGCCCGTGGCTGAAGGCGGAAGGCAGTGGGTGCCCGTGGCTGAAGGCGGAAGGCAGTGGGAGTGCAAGGCTGCACAGGAGCTAGGCATCTGAATGGAAGAGGGGGATCGAGGTGAGTGGCAAGTGAGGCCTGGGGTCAGTTAGATGGTATCCATGTTCCTGCTGTCAGGTCTCACTCACCAGATATACTAGTTCCTGGTCATGGATTCCTCTGTCTTTGTCCCTGCCATGTCTTCTCCTCTGTGTTCTCCAACTCTACCTCTTCTCTGTGGTAACTAATTTGCTCTTCCATGAACTGTTCTGAACCTGTAATTTCTGGGAATCCAAATTCCTCCTACAGATGGAATATCTTCCATCTGTAGATTCACTCCCCAAACATCCACAACAGCCAGAGCTATGCCGATCTGAAGCCTGGAGCCAGGAACTTCTTCCAGGTCTTCCACGTGGGTGCAGGGTCCCAAGGCTTTGGGCCGTCCTCGACCGCTTTCCCAGAAGGTCACAAGCAGGGAGCTGGATGGGAAGCGAGGCTGCGGGGATTAGAACCGGCGTCCATATGGGATCCCAGTGTGTGCAAGGTGAGAACTTTTATCCACTAGGCTTCTGCACTGGGCCCATTATCTTTTAAGTTGCTTCAACCCAGACTGCTTCAACCTGCTTCACCTGTGTGGCTGACACACAGTTATAGCATTTTTGTCAAAGTCACGCATGTTATTGTGTGTCAGGAAAATGTGACCTGTGTGTCCAGGGAAAAAAGAGTGGGCATAGTGATGACCATTGCATTTGTCTAAATTTCAAACAAAACAATTTTCTAAACTTAATAAAGTCTAAAGCTAGGGCCTGGTGTAGCAGCCTAGTGGCTAAAGTCCTTGGACTGGTTTGTATCCCGGTTGCTCCCTGCTTGTGGCCTGGGAAAGCAGTGGAGGATGGCCCAAAGCCTTGGACCCTGCACCTTTACGGGAGACCTGGAGGAGGCTCCTGGCCATTGTGACCACTTAGGGAGTGAATCCGTGGATGGATGATCTTTGTCTCTCCTTCTCTGTGTAAATCTGCTTTTCCGATGAAGATAGATAACTCTTTAAAAAAATAATCTAAACATAGTAGAGAAGAATAATTATTACATGTGCATATGCCCCATTGATAAATAGTAAATTACGAGAGCATCCATTAGATAGGCTTTATGTGTCAGATGGAATTTGTTATTTGCTGTGGGAAGCTGTACCACTCATGGTGAAAAGAGCTTCATCACCTGGACATTGATGTCATGATGGAGCTTTAGATCACCCAGCAGTCCACCTATGTTTTCAGACACAAATTGCTTCACTTAAAGGGAGAATGTTATAATTCAGCTAATTGTGGAGGGATTGCAAGTAGAGTTCAGTTTGTATGCCACCTCTACTCAATTGGTGGTAAACTGCTTGGAACTCTAGGACTATGTTGACAAGAAATCTGAAACAGAATCTAGGCTCATTGGGGTAGTACAGGCATGCATCTCGTTGAACAAATAGTTACAAAGCACTCATAGTACAGTAGATACTGTACCATGTGCTGTTGCTTCCAGCTCACATGCAACTTACAGTATCCCTGCCACTTATTGTTGTCTCTCATGGACATGTGTGTGGATGGCTGCATGCCTGCATGTGTGTGTGCGTATATGTATTAGGGGAAGGAAGTAAAGGCACATTGTTTAGTTCAGATTTCCATCCCTGGGGTAGTGTGCTATGCACTAAGCAATCGGAGCAATTATTAATCTGCTGCCATTTGCATGCATGCCTGTAAGAAAGAGAGAGATTTTGAAGTGTTTTCTCCTGTTGTCACGAGTCCAGTGGAACCAGCCATGTGCTTCTGCCCTGTGATAGTTGTATCAAGGATACTGAAAGTGTAATGGAGCCCTTCCATACTTTTCCTTCCAAGGATCAGTCCTCTGGATTTTATGTTAGACTTCACTAGTTCTTTTTTTTTTTTTTTAAAGATTTATTCATTTTATTACAGCCAGATATACACAGAGGAGGAGAGACAGAGAGGAAGATCTTCCGTCCGATGATTCACTCCCCAAGTGAGCCGCAACGGGCCAATGCACGCAGATCCGATGCCGGGAACCTGGAACCTCTTCTGGGTCTCCCATGCGGGTGCAGGGTTCCAAAGCTTTGGGCCATCCTCAACTGCTTTCCCAGGCCACAAGCAGGGAGCTGGATGGGAAGTGGAGCTTCTGGGATTAGAACCGGCGCCCATATGGGATCCCGGGGCATTGAAGGCGAGGACTTTAGCCGCTAGGCCACGCTGCCGGGCCCAGACTTCACTAGTTCTTATTTATTAGGCCTTAGATTTTATTCTGTTACCCAGCCTTCTAGTTTCCTGAAAAATTTATGCTAGGACATGGGAACATCTGTTCTTTCTATATGTTTGAAAGCTTTTTAAAATTTATTTAAATTTGTTTCAAATAAATTTCATTTTATTTGAGAGAGAGAGAGAGAGAGAGAGATGGTCTCCCATTTGCTAGTTTGTGCCTCAAAATGCCCATAACAGACTGAGCTAGGCCAGATCTACAGGAGACCAGCTCCAGCTGACTCGAGAGCTTGCAAAAGATGTGTGGATTGGCGAGGAGATTAGAGGAGGAGGCATGGGCCACAATGGCATGATGCTCATCATGGACAACTCAGGAAAGTTGTCTTCTTTATTTATACACAAATCATCACAAGCTTTTGCACAACATCCAATTGTTTCATTTTTACTTCATTATAAAAGAATGATTACAAAAACAATCTTAAAAAACATTATTGTTATTTTATTTCAGGGAAAACATTTTCAGCAAGCCATTACTCATTCAAACCTGCAGTGACCTGGCTGAAGCCAGGAACTCCGCGGTTGGCAGCACATGCAGTTACATAGTGACAAGTGGTTTACTTATATCCAAAATCAATTTTCACTAAACATAAACTAATATTACTTAAATTATCAAGAGCACAGAATTAAAAGGAAAGCTTATACATGAAAGGAATTTATAAAAGCATATATCATAGATTCTTTATTGACTTTTATAATCAATCATGCATTAATTACCATCACCTTCACTTAGTGCTGATTCAATTGTTTTTGTTCTTTTGTTAAAAGGCAGTGAAAGGGATCAAGGCAACTCAGCCATTCTACAAACAGAAGGCCTTTACAATAAGCTTCTTTTTATATTTATAAACAGCTTTCCCTAAATATGAGCGCCAATATAAAGTAGAAGTTTTTAATAAACCGCTTTCTTTCCCTAAATACTAATGCCAGCATAAGGTAGAAATTTTAAGCCATTTTTTGGGGGGGGAGGTTCACATTTGTCTCCCTTTAGAAGGAGCCCCATATACTTTCTGCTTTCCGTGGTGAGAAACCAAAATGCGTCATTTCATGTGTTGTAACAGTTTGAGGTGCATGGTAAACAAACTCTATGATTGTCATCTGTTCCAAGATATTATCAAGCCATTTCTTAAGGAAAACATTACTTATATTAGGGCAAGCTCCAGAACAAAGGTGGGCACAGAACAGGATGTTTGGAGACATTGTGGCCTCAATTGTACCATTGTATGCTTTTAGCTGTGTGTCATTGCCTTACGTCGCTAAAGATGCTTTTACCATAACATGATTGATCAGTTTGAAGTGTAATACCAGTTACAGGAATCAGTTCACATTTGCCGAAAAACAATAACACCCTCAGGAGAATTCTATGAATCATCAGAGAGGTGACTGAGTGTCCATACAATGGGGTGAGGCAGCACTGAGGTGACCAGAGACATTCTGCTGGGCCTTGCCACGCAGCCAGAAACTCCTCGTAGCCTTGCTAACTGAGGAGCAGTGCTCACCACACACCCATGCCATCCGACCCAACTGCAGGGCTTCCTGCACAGGTTGAAACCAGCAGCCAGAAATTCAGGCCAGGTCTTCAGTGCAAGTGGTGGGAACGTAGATACTTGAGCCTTCATCTACTGCCTCAGCAGGAAGCTGGATGGGTAGTGGAGGAGCTGGGACTCTGTATTTGCATATAAGATATGGAAATTCTGGGGTGAGGGTGGAAAGCTTTGACACACACCTCCCCACATCCAAATATTGTCTCAACCCTCCCCAGCACAGGAGCCAGGGGAATGCCACTGTTCCCCGTCAGTGCCTTCAGCAGAAGGACTGTAAAAACCTGCACCTTCACAGGGGCTCGTTGTCAGCCAGGGCTCTGGGTTCACGTCTTTATAGAATCTCTGCCACGCAGCCGGTGACCAGGGACCACGCCTCAGAAGGCAATGGCCCCAGTCTCTGATCTTCCCTTGTTTATCCAGGCATGATTGCCTGTTCCCTGGAGTTGAGACGCATGTGTTCCAGAGAGTTCAGTACTTATCTGGGACCTTCCCAAGGCCTGCAGTTTGCAGGATGTCAGCACCTGGGCCAGCCTGGAATGCTAACACCACTGCATTATGAGCTTGGACTATTGCCAAAAGTAAAAAGAAAGAAGAAACATGGATTTATTTCTAAAGAAAAATAGGAAAGACACTTCAGCTCATTTTGTCCATCTTGTCTATGTCTACAGAGTACCTATGATAAGTCTAGGTTCTATTGGGGTACACTGAATACTTAGTGTTCATACTACTAAGAATTATGAATTATAGTAATCTATGCATATATATTACAACATTGTGCCTGTCCGCAATAATTTAGATCCATGATAGGAAGCTTCTTGAAGCTGATTGTTTCTGGGTTAAGAATTATGTTGTGGGGCTGACCGTGTGATATAGCAGGTTTAGCTGCTTCTGCGATGCCAGAAGTTTATATGAGCACCAGTTTGAAATCCCACTGCTCTGTTTCCAATCAAGCTTCCTGCTAATGCACCTGGATAGGCAGGATTCAATGACCCAAGTGATTTGAACCCTGTCACCTACATGGGAGACTAGGGTGGTGTTCCTGGCTCTGGTCTTTGCTCTGCCCCAGCCCTGCCTGTTGTGACGATTTGGGGGAGTGAACTGGCAGATAGCGGAATTCTTTCCTTCTCTTCTTTTTCTTTTCCTTTTCTGTTTCCTTTTCCTTGCTTTTTTTCCTTCTTGTCCCTTCCATTCTCTTCCCTTCCCTCCCTCCCTCCTTCTTTCCTTCCTTCCATTCTAAGATTTAGTTTGTTTTCATTTGAAGGGTAGAGTTGCAGAGGTAAGGAGAGAAAGCAAGAGAGAGACATCACTGGTTCATTCCTCAAATGACTGCAATGGTAAGAGCTGAGCCGATTTTTAGCTGGGAGCCAGGAGTTTCATCTGGGACTCCCACATGGGTGGAGGGGACCAAGGACTTGAACCATTCTCTGCTGCTTTCCCAGTCCATAAGCAGAGTCCTGACTGGAAGTGGAGCAGCTTAGGGAAAACCAAGCCCATATGAGATGCTAGTACCACAGGCAAGGACTCAACCTACTGTGACATGGACCTGGCCCCAAGACTCTTCCTTAGTCTGCAACTCTGGCTTTCAAATAAATAAATAAACTTTACAAAAATAATCATTTTGATCTATGAGTATTTGTTATGTGAATTTCCAATTGCATTTGAAAGTGAAAGTCATTCCAATAAGACAATTCTTGGTAGTAAAATAATAACATTGCTCGTTGAGTTAGTCTCTATTCACAATACCTCCCTGATTCATTTTGGCCTTACCCATTTGGGTTGATATCTTGGACAACTGCAGCTATCAGTCCATCTCTTAGGTAGCTTTAGGCTGTGGGCAACATTTGGCAACATGAAAAAAAAAAAAGCAAATTGTGTGCAAAATAAAGTTACCAGTATAATTTATTGATGGGATAATTGCTTCAGTTAGGGTCAAAAACATTGATAACTGGAGTTTGACAGAGGTGCATGAAAAATGGAAGAAGACAAAGTGGAAACAGATGATAACAGAATGGGTATTTTTTAAGAGAAACATTTGAGTCCAAAGAGTGATATTGTAATTCCAAGAACAATTGTCGTCCATGGTCAGGATCCTCTGTGGATATCAAAATCCTTTGATGTTTAAACCCCTCTGTAAAATTCCATAGCATTTGCATAGAGCCTGCATACACCCTCCAGTCTGTTTTCAGTCATATTTCTAATACCTCATGCAATGTCAATGCTGTGTAAATGACTGTAATGTTGTATTGTTTAGGAGATAGTTGACAAGAATAAAATCGTATATTGGTGAAGTACAGGCGCAACTCTGTTTGGAATGTTTTAGATCCACGATTGGTTGAAGCAGGAGACGTGGATCCTGGAGCTAGGGTAGGCCAACCACATTTACAAAATTCCCTGCTCTCTGATCTTACTTCATGTCAAAAATAAAGTGAGAAACATCAGAGTTCATAGGAACTTGAGAAGCCTTCTAGTTCCATTATCTCCCTTTTGACATGAAAACTCAGTATGAAAATTTTGTACAACGTTGTGCTGTCAGCTGACACAAGACAGGACCTTGGGTCAGTTTGCTTGGTCATTTCATGTCATTTTTATGGCCAGGGTTGTCAATGAGTCTTCTCTTCCTACACACCATGTTCCACCCACCAGTGAGTCCTGGTGACCCCTGCTTCAAAGCACCACTGGAATCAAACCACTGGTCCCCACTCGCACTAACTTGAGTCCAGCCTCCTGTGGCCTGATGCCACATTACTGCAATGGCTTTCCAACTGGACACCCATTCCCCTCCTTGTTCCTGTCATTTAGCCATTGTGATCCTCCCTCTTCCACTGCTTAGCCTTCCAGTGGCTTCTCATGTCTCTCAGCAGAAAAGAGGCTGCCCGGAGGTTCTAATTCCCATCCAGTCTTGCTCATATTTGCCTGTATGATGTCATCTGTACCGCCCCTCTTTCCCTGCCACCTCTCCTTCCTCCGGGCTATGTCCATGGGCATTTATTTGGCATACTTGCTGTGCATTTCCCTAAACTTGCTGTCTAGCTCATAGCCTGTGAACACCCTTGCCCTCTGTCTAGAAGGCTCTTCTTGGCCATCTCCTGTCCTCCTGGCTCTTTGCACAGCTCCTCCTACTTACAGGAGCGCCCCTGCCCTATCACCCTTTCACATTTACATTTTCTTCGTAAGAAAAATGATCCAGACCCGACGCTGTATTATATTTGCATGTTTGTTATCACCTTCCTGTATCAGAGTGGAAGTCCTGTATTCATTGTATGTTTTCAGTGTATTCATCAGGCATCTGTATCTCTTTTGTTTGCAGGCGCTATTCAAACACACAGCGAGTCAGCACTCAATAAATAATTCTTGAATAAACAAAGAAATAAATAACATTAATAAAGAAATGAATAAATTATATGATCTATGTTAGACTTTCAAGTAAGAGTTTGTTTTAAAGTCAGAGTGTTTTGCCAAATGGGCTAATTGCCAGTGTGTGGGTCCCTCCCCCAGTGGTGATTACTCCACCCTGTGCCGTTCTGTCTTGCCTTCAGCTCCTGCTACCGCGGGGGCCAGGCACAACCTCACGCAGGCAACCAGGACCTCTCCTGGCCTTGTCTGTGTGTCCTGGTGACTTCAGGGGGGGCAACACTCCTCCGGAGTCTCAGGAACCCAACTCCCGCAAGGTGCTCGAAGTCTCCCCCAGAGCCACAGGGTCAGAAAGAAATGTCTTTTGTGGATGAAGAACTAGAATTTCATTCTGAGTTTAGAGTTTAGAGTTTAGGGAGTGCTCTCTCTCTTTTTTTCATTTTTGTAAGAGCTGACCTTGGGGGAGCTGATTCTTAAGGTATATGTGCTATTTGGTGACATTTGTTTTGAAGGTTAGGAGACATTTAATCACTGAAGACCCTAAAGTGCTTCTCAATTGGCCTTGGAGAAAGGGAGTGGGGTGTGGGGTGGGGTGAGGAGGCAGGATCTCAGTGTACTCAACCACACCTCATCAGACAGAACTACGGATTTTGCACACAAGCAGGGCTGGAGGCAGATCCTGAGCAGGAAGCGATTGTATCCTAGGGCGCAGTCTGAGAGCCTCTCTTCTCCATGGGACTTGGGCATCTGGGCACAAAAAACAACTTGATGTACCCAGATTGACTTTGGAACACTTTGATTCTGAGTTATTCCCTTTGATTTCAAGGTCAGCAGACTTCTTTCTCTCTCTCTCTCTCTCTCTCTCTCTCTCTCTCTCTCTCTCTCTCTCCTTCTTTCTTTCTGTTGTGAGGTTGGTGGGCAGCTGGTGTGAGAAATTGCTACCTGGAGGGAGATTTTTGAGGTAGGGCAATTCTACCCTAGCTGTGTCCTCCCTGCCATAGTGGGATGGACTTGGGAAGTCTGAAGAATGCTGCTGAAACTCCATCTCCTTCCCTTGGTGTGGCTCTGTGAGCACATGCCTATGATGCTGGGTGATGTGCAACTTTGCGGGTGCTGGAGAATGGAAGTGAGCCTGACCCTTTCCTCATGTTTCTATCCTGATTGAAAGAGCAGTGAGCCTACCAACTGCCATCTCGTGCAGCAGCCCCAGTCCCACCATGCGAGGACAGGGTAATGATGTCCAATTTTGCACACTTCAGATCCATTAGTAGCAATTACCTTTCTCGAGGTGTTTTGAGTTAGTTTTAACATAGCATTCTTACAGTTGGTGGATAATGACAGTAATAATGTACACAACATTTTCAAGTCGCTGGTTTTAGCTACAATAACACCATTAGTAGGTCTATTTAGCAGATGCATTTCATGCTAAAAGTTAAGGTTTCCATGATTCCTCTCCCTTCCCCCACATGAACTTTTAACTGCTGTTTTATTCAGCAGGGATTTTTCTGTTCCAAAGTTTCAGATATTTTTCCTATCTTGGGTCTTCTTATTGAACCAGGTGGGTTGTATATTTGGTTTGATTTGCTTTGGAATTACTAATTGGCTGGTTCTTACCCTTTAAAAAAGATTTGTTTTTTCGTTTATTGATTTGGAAGGCAGAGCAACTGAGAGAGAGAGAGAGAGAGAGAGAGAGAGAGAGAGAGAGAGAGAGAGATCTTTCATCCCCTAGTTCACTCCCTGTATGAGCAATGTCTGGGTCAGGCCAAACCCAGTAGCCAGGAACTCCAGCCTGGTCTCCCACCTTGGTGACTGGGTCCAAATACTTAGGCCATCATCTGCTCCTTTCCTGGGCATGTTAGCAGGGGGCTGAATTGGAAGTACAGCATCTAGGACTCAAACTGGCACTCTGATATGGGATTGGGTGTCATAAGTGGCAGCTGAACACGTCGCTCCACAACATGTGCTCCTGGCTGTTCTTATTTAGCTGTGCTTTTAATGATGCGCATTTAAAAAGGTGACCTGGAAGTTCACGAAAATGGAAAAGAAGTGTATTTTCCAAATTTTATTTGGAGCATCTGTTAGTGATCCCTGAACTTGTTGTACATGATGGCTTCAGGAGAGGACAGATGATCAACTGAGTTGCTTGGGGAAAGTTCTTCTGTCACTACCGCTAGTAATTGTGTATTTACTTCTTTTCATCTCAGCTGCTTCCCCCTGGAAGGCATCTCTGACCATTCCAAAGACTCTCTCAATCCCGGTACTCCTCTTTTGACACTTTGCTTATCTTCTACCTCCTTCCATCTTTGTCTCTTGCTAGTGTTTTGTGCACAACTGTGTCATGTTATGTCTGCTTTACAGCGAGTCATTCATGTGTCTTATGCCCCTATGTTAGTTTGCTGTGGCTGGAGTAGTAACAAAGGACCACAAGATGCTGGCAGGGCTGCTTGCCCAGCGAGATCCCAGGAAGGACTCCTCTTGGCCTCTTTGTGCTTCTGGTGGCTGCTATTGAATTTGGCCTTCCTTGGCCATGCTCTCCCTCTGGTATCTCTCATCACATTATGTCTTTTTCTTTTTTGAATTGGTATAGGGCCTACCCTAATGACTTCATCTTAGTGTGACTACATCTGTCAAGACCCCAGTTGTAAGTCAGGTTGCATTTACAGATACTATAAGGGCTAACTCAAAGTACTTGCACATATCTTTGAAGAGGGCACAAGGTCACCACACCCACACTCCAATGAAATTGTAATCTTCAGTGCTATTTCCTAAAGACTTGGCTATGAGAAAAAAAGAATCCTTAGTTCTTTCTTTTTTTGTTAAACTTCTGTAGTCAAGTGCATTAGAGAAACACTTCCACATATATGGAGTGCCTTGGATTTGGGGACTTGAGATGTCTACTACCATATCACAAACTTGAAAATCCTGCAACAAAAATGCTTGATGAAACTAAACTTATTTTTATCAGATTTTTTTAAAGATTTATTCATTTTATTACAGCCAGAGGAGGAGAGACAGAGAGGAAGATCTTCCGTCCGATGATTCACTCCCCAAGTGAGCCGCAACGGGCCGATGCGCGCCGATCTGAAGCCGGTAACCTGGAACCTCTTCCGGGTCTCCCACACGGGTGCAGGGTCCCAAGGCATTGGGCCGTCCTCAACTGCTTTCCCAGGCCACAAGCAGGGAGCTGGATGGGAAGTGGAGCTTCCGGGATTAGAACCGGCACCCATATGGGATCCCGGGGCGTTGAAGGCGAGGACTTTAGCCGCTAGGCCACGCTGGGACCCCAGATATTTTTTTTAACACGATGTTATTTCCTCTTCTCTTTCTCTCTAGGATTTGTGAATTAGCAGCAATGCAAATTTCTTTAAGGGATATAGGCCCATTGAGTGCTACTTTTGCCATGTGAATTGCCCCAAATGAGGCAAGCAGAGAAACGTGACATTCAATGGAATGATTTTAAATTATTGTTATTATTAGTTTGTATAACATGAAATGGACCCTGGAGGATAGAAGGCATTTTTGGAAGACTCAGTGCTGAGTAATTCTCAGATTCAGTCAGGAGCTAGATAGAGTGGCTCCAGGTTGCTCACGCTCAGCTGAACCTCCTGACCCATGGATAGTGTGTTTCCTCACCTGAAAATGGGGACAAGCATACCTTAAAAATGTACAGCACATAATTGCTATTTGAGTCCAGTAATTCAAGCAGGAAAATCACTGAAGTCAATGAGTCCTTATGCTATTCTGTGTTTTCAATCACAATGATTGGGATAGAATGCGAGCTGCCTGCGAAAAACTTGAATTCATGCTTATAGTTAAAGGAACATAATGATGATAATTTTCTGACAAGAAAAGAGACTCTTTTTGGTCCTTTCAATATCATATGAGTCTTTTTGGTAAAAAATTTCTCTTTTAGTTCCTTTTTTCATTGACTTAAAACATTCATTTATTTGATGGGCAGAGAAATACACACACACACACACACACACACACACACACAGAATGCTCTTAATAACAGGTCAGTCCCCCAAAGTCCATAATAGCAACAGCTGGAACTGGGCCAGGCTAAGACCTGAGTCTAGTGTCTTACGTAGGCGGCAGGCACCCAACTGCTTGAGCTATCTCTGCTGACTCCCAGGGTGCATGTTAGCAGGAAGCAAGAGTCTGAAGCAGAACTGGGGATTGAACCCAGGGGCCTTGGAATGGGACAGGAACCTTTTAACTGATGTCTTAACAGTGGGGCTGAACTCTTGGGCAATCTATGTTTTTAATGTCTCTTTGGAAAAAGTTCCCTCCCAGATGAGTTTCTTGACAAACATGTGACAGCTATTCTCCATCGCTCTGTGTCCTTGGGTACAATTTGTGGCAATAAATTCATTCATTCCTGCCCTAGTTAGGATGGTCGATCTGCTGGTGAAAATGTCACATCTGAAATCATGAAGCCAAATGAGAGTGGATTTTGACTCATAGGAATATCATGCTTTAAGACAAAGTTGGTGTATTTAGCACAAATAGATTCATTAGAGGGCTAGTAATGAAAGCATTATTTTGTTTTTTAAAGCTTGCAGCACAACTTGAAATTCATTGCAAGCTTCCTGGAAGTAGTTAATACTTATGGCACATTTCAATTGGAGTTTAATTTCCATGTATTTTATTTCCATACTAAATTTCAGCATATATTAAGATTGGTTGAAAGAACAGGGGATCTTAAGTCAGGCAGGTCTCAATCCTGACAGGTTTCACCCTTGCTCTCCTGGTAGGCTTGGGCAGATGATGTTCCTATGATCCTCAAGTTTCTCGTGGAATGGGAACAATAGTGTCTCCCATAAAGGCGATCGAGAGGAACCAATGAGAAAGTGTATCTTAAAGCTCTGGCTCCACATCTTTTTTTTTCATACCATAACTGGGTTACTTTATTGCAGTATTTAACATGTACTAGAAAATTAAACTAATCATCACTAAACAGTTCTACAAAATTTTGCCAACTAATTTGTACAATGAATAGCCACTGAAGAAACAGAATATTACTCATACCTTAGAGTCTGCATTCTCTCCTAGCTCCCACAAATGCTATCAATATATTTTTTAAAATTTTAATAGGTGTGTCTGTGTATATTTAAATGCCCAATAAATTTTTGTAGCTTACATAAAAAAAAGAAGTAATAGATTGGACAAACCAAAGTTTTTTTTTTTTTTTTTTGATCGTTTGAAAATGCCATCTGGAAATCACTACAATTATATCTTCTCTTTCAGGAAAAAAACTTTTTCATTTTATTTGAAAGGGACAGAAAGAAGCAGAGAAAGAGATCAGGTATTGGCTGATGCACTCCCCAAATTCTGCCACATTCAGGGAGAACCAGAACACACCTAGGAGCCAAGAACTCAATCCAGGATGTTCGTTTTGGGTAGCACGAACACTCAGTCATCATTTGATGTTACCCATGTTTGTATTAACAGAATGTGTCAGAAGCAGAATTAGGATTCAAACTTGGGAACTCCAATGCACAAATTGGACATCACAAGTGACATTATAATTATTGTAAAAAATAACCAACCAAGCTTATATTTTAAATGTATGGTGCCTATTTTATACAAATTGTACCTTAATAAATTAGTAGTCAAAAGTATATCTCCAAGATGATTTCTAATATTCATTAGTCAAGTGAAGTACTCTAAAAGAATAAAATGGAATAATATAAGGTTTTCTTTGTGGAAATGGCATTTCTACATGAGAAATCTGCACAGTAGAATATGTTAATGATGGAAAGATCATCGGAATGATGGCAAATGGAGAGCACAGTCTCTGAATAAAAAATATGAGTAGGCCTCACAAATAGAACCGTAAGTTTAAAAGGCTGCATTCAATAAGAAGATAGCATTCAATAAGAAGTCTTTGTTTATAAGGTATGGTAAGAACTGAAATTAACCTCCTCAAATGGTAGGAAAATAATTACCCATAAACACTTGGTATGTGGGATGAATATTGATAAGCGTCAAGGAAAGACTTCTTGGGATCTAATGATATTAGGGTGGCTCCACATCTTTTAAGCACTGAGTTTAAAGTCCACCCTGTACTATGGGGGAATGTGTGTAAATAATGTAATTCATTGTCCAGTCAGTGTCATCACTGGCATCTGCTGCCCCACATGCATTTTCCATCCATTTAGGGAATATTGAGAGACACCATCACCTGTCATACTAACGCATAACCTGGGAATAGAGTTGTGTTGTCTACGCTGACCTTGGCTCGGGGAGTCGGGGCTGGAAACCAGAATCACCTCCCCAGCATCTCCAGAGGGATGATTTTTTTATTTGTAACACATTTTGTGAGAGGTTTCCGGAGGACGCATTTGCTTGCACTCCTCAGAAAGGCCACCCCAGCTTGCTGCCCAGAGTACCTGCCTTGTGCTGTGAAGGTCAGCCCAGGTTTCTTGTGCCCAGCTCTGTGACTCCCTTATGGGGGCTGCAACAGTCTGGAGAATGCATCCTTGTTCCTGTTTCACATGGAGGAACCCATGGGCCAGCAGCTATTTCCTTAATGCATACGTGTGGTTGAACTTGACACCGTATCTTCTGTCCTGTGAAGGAATCTCTCTCTGACATGCACACCAGAAAGCAGGTTGCTCCCTTACACAAACCCCTGTTTTTGTTGTCTCCTGATAGTTGACAGCTGCACTGTCCTCGTATCCTGGAATGCCAGAGAGTTTAGAATCAGCCTGGGGTCTCCCTTATCCAAATAGATAGGTTTGCATAGCAGACATGTTCTGAATTGAATGGCTCCTGCTTACAGTGTGCTGGGTCTCTAGGTATGGACTGTAGGATCCTTAGTCAGTTCATGTCCACTAAGTCATTTCTCAACTGGCTACAATGGCTAGAGTCGAGCCGATCTGAAGCCAGGAGACAGGAGCTTCTTCTGGGTCTCCCACAAGTGTGAAGGGTCCCCAGGCTTTGGGCCATTCTCCACTGCTTTCACAGGCCACAGGCAGGGAGCTGGATGGGAAGCAGAGCTGCCAGGACAAGAACTGGCACCCATATGGGATCCTGGTACTTACAAGGCAAGGCCTTTTGTCGCTAGGCTACTGTGAAAGTCCCCGAGGATTTTTTCTTTCTCTTTTAAATTTGTTATCTGAAACGCAGTTACAGAGAGAGAGAAAGAAAGTGAGAGATCTTCTATTCACCGGCTCACTCCCCAGATGGTCACACCTCAAGGGTAAGGCAGAGTGAAGTCGGGAGTCAGGAGCTTCATCCAGGCTTCTATTGTGGCAGACAGGGGTCCAAGTACTTGATGAATCTTCTGATGCTTTTTCTCAGGGCATCATCAGGGAGCTGTATTGGAAGTAGAGCAGCCAAGACTCAAACTGGCACCCATATGGGATGCTAGCATTGCAGGCTGACTTCACCCATTATGCCCGACACTAGCCCCTGTCTGCAGAAGGATCTTCAGACACGGTAAGCAGGGCCAAGAACCCAAAAAGAGACTTCAGTTACATAATGTGGATCCCTAAGCTTGGTGTCTGATGTGTGATAAACTCTATTTACAGTAACCACTATTGCTATTATTATTACTGTCACCTTTCCCTAATTATGTGATTCTCAACATGTGAAGGCAAAAGAGGAAAACCTCAGGAGGAACTGGAGAGATGACAAAGCTGCAGATGTCCCAGTTCTCACACTCCTCTTTCAGCTTGCCAGGCAGGCCTTCCTTGTTAGGTGACTCTCACAAGCCACAGAGTGGAATCGGAATTTGATTTTCATCTCCAACTCATCACCCCCAAGCGTTCATCTGCTACTACTGCCTAAGCTCTTGAAAGCTGGACTTTCCTGATTATTACTGTTGTGCCAGTTTCAATTCTTGAAAATTCATGCAGGGGACATGACGAGCAAAAGCCCTTCCTTGCAGGGACAACACTCAGTGTTATTAAGTGGATTGAATGGAACTCCACAACTTGATGTCTGTGGATGTTCTCTGAGTCTGTAGTAACAGAGCAGGGAAGTGATGAAGGCCTGAAACTGGGACTTCCGTGAATGTGACGGGTGCACATCACTGAGTTCTGAGGAGTCCCTGAACTATCCTGAAGAACTTGGGAAAGCAGAGAGTCTCCATCTTACCCACAACTCCCGTGCCTTCCCTTGGTTACCTAAGGGAATCCACTTACCACTCGATTACCCGGTAAATTAGGAGAGTGATTCAGTCAGGTGTATTTATCATGAAGAGAACTAAAGATAATTAATACAGTGCATTGAATGCAAATTGCACCCACAGCACTTATCTCATTTTCAATTAGCACAAATGTTACAGCACTGCGGGCTTGTTATGGTTTTACCATGGGCTTGGTAATTAATTTCTGTGAGCCACATATCAGGCACCTGGTAATGCCGTTTATTAATAAATGTCACCCCAGGTATCGGTTTGTTAGAAGAGGTAAATAAATGGAATGTACAGTTGTCTGCCCTGCGCAAATCTATTTTTACACCTCACTGAGTCTTTTCACTTGTTTGTTTAATGACTGGAGTAACCATTGGGGTTACAATTGCAAACAAAGGAAATACCCCCACTGGTTATGTGGGCTCAAGAGGGATTCCCTCCTTTCCCCTGAGGAATCAGTCAGCCTGTGTTACTCCATGAGCCCCATGGGAAGGAGTGAAAAAGGGCAGACTTATAGAGAGCCAATCCATCTGACCTGCTGGACGACTACTGTCTGTGTATCTTTGGGGTGCAAAGGGTGAAACCTTTCACTTGTGGTCCATCTTATCTCCTTTGCTTTGCTCCCTAATCCATGTCATTTGTATCTAGCGTGAGAAGGTGGGTAGGACATGGGAGCTTTTCCAGGATGGGTTGTTGAGCAGGTGTTGCATATTTTTGTGATGTTTTCCACATTGTTGAGCTTTATCCTTCCAACATTAGATTTCTCTCTCTTTTTAAAATAACTGGCAGATTCTTTCTGTTCAAATTTTGATTTTTATCCCTTTTACAGGAAGAGTAAGAGGGAGAAGAAGAAAGAGCTGTTTTCTATCTGCTGATTCACTCCACAATTGCCCCGAACAGCCAGGCATCGGCCAGGCCAAAGCTGGGATACAAGACTCCAATCTGGGTCTCCTGCATGGATAGTAAGGCCTCAATACTTGAATCATTGCTGCCTCTCAGGGTGTACTTTTGAAACAAGCTGGAATCAGGCATTTGAAGCCAGGGAGTCTGAAATGGGATGTGGCTATCCCAAGTAGCATCTTGACAGTTGCGCCAAATGCCCACCCCTAATTGGCAGTTTGTGCTGGATGCGTATGATGGGTATGATGTTTTTCAGAGTCTTTTAGAGGGTGAAAAGCTCCAACTGCATATATCAAAACTGTTGTGATGACATCACACTTGCTAGTCAACAGGTTCTCTTCTTTGTCCTGATCTAGCTGGGACCTTAATCAGAACTCAGCAAAGCTACCCTATGTTTTGAGTTTTCTCGCTCTTTCAGGGATTACTTGGAGAACCCTATGGGAAAAGCTACTGTGACCTGATTAGCTGACTTAACACATGCAATGTGTTTGTGCTGTGCCTGGCACTACTGACTATTACTTGTTGTTATCAGCATTGGTTACTGTGATCTCATGTGATGTAGAAGCAGCACTGACGGTGTTTCCATAGGGAGAGGCTGGCAGAGAGTGATCATCTATTTAGCAGATAATTATTGAGCCTCTGCTTAGTGCCAGACACTGTTTTGGTGGTCCAGATAAATAGATAACAATATTGGACCCAATGAAGTATACATTGTGTTGGAAGCACGAAAGAAAGAAGCAGATAGAAACGTATAGTATGCCAGAGAGCTTGAGTGTAAGGGAGACGTGAGATGAGGAGGGGGACGTAGAAGAGGGGCTTCATGATGAATAGGACACTCCAGGAAAGCCCCATTGAGAAGAAGCCTCTAAGCAAGAACATGAAGGAGGCAAGGAAGCTGGGTCTTAGATGTTTAGGGGCAGGGCCGTCTAGACATTGAACGCTGCCAGGACATCCAGAGGCACAAGGAGTACATTAAGGCCAGAGTGGAAACCTCAGAAGTCAGCAGCTCATACAGAATTTTGTGGGTGATTTTCAGAACTTGGTAGTTCACTCTGAGACAGGGTGCTATAGAAATATTTTGGCATAAGAGGGGCATGATCTGATTCGGGTTTTATTTATTTAATGTATATTTATTTTTATTGCAAAGTCAGATATACACAGAGAGGAGGAGAGACAGAGAGGAAGAGCTTCTGTCCACTGGCTCACTCCCCAAGAGGCTGCAATGGCTGGGGCTGAGCTGATTTGAAGCCAGGAGCCCAGAGCCTCTTCCAGCTCTCCCAAGGCTTTGGGCCGTCCTTGACTGCTTTCCCAGGCCACAAGCAGGGAGCTGGATGGGCAGCGGGGCTGTGGGGATTAGAACCGGCGCCCATATGGGATCCTGGCACGTGTAAGGTGAGGACTTTAACTGCTAGGCCACCATGCCAGGCCCTGATTTGGGTTTTCAAAGGATCACCCTGGTCATTGTTTCAAAAATAGTTGGAGGAAGATGAAGACAGAAGTAGGGAGATCAGCAAGAAAAGAGGGTGTGTTAGTTACTTACTGCTGTTGCAACAAATTCCCACTAATTTAGTGGCTTGAAACAGCACAGATCCATAATTTCACAGGTCTGGAGCTGAACTGTGCTCCTTCTGGAGGTTTAGGAGAACTCATTTCCTTGATTCTTCTAACTTCTAAAGTCCACTCAAAGCCAGAAGCATATCATTTTCAAACTGCTCTTTCTTTGACCCCTCTGTCTCCATCCTCACATTGCTTTCTTTGACTTCTTCTTTTCCATATAAGGATCTCGTGATTACATTGGCCCTCCCACCCCCATATAATCCAGGGTCATTTTCCTCCCTGGAGGAAAAATATCTGCAAGGTCCCTTTTGACACATAGGGTAGCATATTCACAACTTTTGGGGTTGAAGTTGTGTACACCTTTAAAAGACCATTGAAAAATGAGACCACTGAAAATGAGGTTGTTGTGAACCAAGGCGGTAGGAAGCAGTTAAATCCTGGTGATGTTTCCAGCTGTCTCATAATTTGAACCAATTCAGCTTGTTGGCTTTCTCGGTCCTGGGCTATAGGCAGTCCTCTTTCCATTACTCCTTCAACTCCTGGAAGGTCTGCTTCTCATTGCAAGTTGGTGTACAAATTAGGGAACTACAGTTGGAATGGGAAGTGGGCTCAAAAGCTATAAAAATCCGTATTATTCTAGAACTTTCTAGTTTTTCCTGGGCCCATTAAAAAGCTTGCTGAGCAGGCTTTTAAAATGACCATTTTAAAGAGCACGCTCAGATTCAAAGCAAACTTGAGAGAAAGGCAGAGATTTTTCATATACTCTTACCCCTGCCCAAACATAACCTCTTCTGTTATTAACATCCACCAGCTGAATGGTTCATCTGTTGTAGCTGATAAACCTGTACTGCTGCATCACACCCAAAGTCCATGGTTTACACTGGGCTCATTCTTGACTTTGTATTCTATGAGCTTGGGAAATGTACCCATCGTTGTAGTATCACCCAGAATATTTTCACTGCCTTTAAAATCCCCTGTGTAGTTTTACCCAACTTTGTTTATCTGTTTACTGATTCAGTCAGAATGAACGGGGCATCTGTTGAGTGCACTGCTCTTGCTAGTTAAAAGTAGAAACAGAAGATGCAGGTGTCATGGGCCTTATGCTGGGAGCTTGTAATCTATTTGGAAAGTATCCGAGGACCATTACAGAGCTAAATGTAAGTGAGTGAAAAATCAAATGTAAGATTTATGCATCAGCACTGAAGGGGAGAGGAATGTGGAGAGGCTTCTTAGGAGAAGTAACAGGTCATGGATTTCTGTGTTTTAATTAGGGCCGGTCAGAGGATTAGTGGCTTTCAATTTTGCTAAGAACGGACATTAGAAAAATTCTTGCCATCTCTTAGTGCCATCATTTCATTATAGGTAGAGCACTTGCACATCCAAGATATAAAGAGGACATGATCTCAGAATGAAGGGGAGTCCTTGATCTTGGACTTCTAGCTTCCAGCCTGTAAGCAAATAAATGTTTAAGCCATCCAGTCTTTAGCATTTCATTATGGCAACCCAGCAAACACGACTCACCCAAGGGTAATGTCAGTGTTTTTAAAAAGCTTAGACAATCTAGTGTGTGAAAGAGGGGTTCTAAGTTGGTATTCCTGGGTCTTTTGTTTCGTTTTGCTCCATATCTGTTCCAGTTTGTCTCACCACACCTGGGCATGCTGATCCTGGGATGGGAGCTGTCCCCAAGGCTGCTGTGATATGGTGACTTGGGGAGACACTCTGCCTAGGTGAGTTATGGATTCTTCCATGGAGAGTTCTCTTTAGCCCCAGGCTTAGCAGACTCTTGCCCACATCTGGGCAGGTATGTAAGCAGAGGGCTGGGACAGGGGGCAGGAAACAAGGTCTCATAACCCCATTTTTCTTGCTTTCCAAGGACCTTGGGCTCACCCAAGCCAGCCCTGTCCCCTTTCTTCACCCAGTAAACATCGTTGGCCTGTTTTCTCATGAATATGGATTTCCATCATCCTTCACGGTAGGGATGGATGTTGGGGGCAGAGCTGTTGATTACATTTCCAGCCAATCATTGCCCATTAGCAGGAAAGAGCGGTGGGCATTATGCCTCTTCAGTCAGGAGCCATTTGCATTTGGTTGGGCCTCTTGCTTTCTTTCTGAGGATGTATGGACCCTCAGCACACTCAATTACTCCTGCATCCGCCTCTTCCTCTGCGATGCTCTCTCCCTTTCTAAGTGTCTTGATTGGATTCGCCAAATAGCTTTGTGCTAACTGCAGCTGTTTAGCATACCCCTGGGTGGAGGGTGGTAAGGAAACCTGAAGCCTGGCTTGGCTGTGGCCAATAGGGAAAAAAGTCTTTCCTTTCTGCTCACACCTATTCCCTCTTTCATCTCCCTCACCAAGAACCCTTGGAAGTTGAATGAGATCAGACCCAGCAGGCAGTGAGTAGGGTGGGCGCCCTATGTTTTTCCCCTTTGTAGGAGGCCCTTCCATGCAGATGTGAGGGTCTCCTGGCAGGCCTGAGAGAGGGTCTGTGGGGAAACACAGATGGTAATTCCCTCAAAACTTCTGCTTCTGAGAGAGAAATCTTCTGGCTCTAAGGAGATCATAATGAAAAAGCAACTTAGCTGCCTTACTTGGCTTCCATATGCGAGTGAGGACCGTAGGCTTGACCTAGGACACAGGCGTGTGCGTGCCCTGTACCCACAGCGGCAGAACCAATAACGTGTGAAGACAACTGGGAATGACAGAGGCTCTCCCGTTCACAGGATCGCGCTATTTTTAACCCCCTTCTGCTGCCGGTGCTCCCCTGGAAAGCTCTCCTCAGGAGTGGCAGACATTTGCTTTCCTCCTGGCTGGAGCTGCTTCCCCACGCTCCTCTGGGCACCGCCTGTGCGTCACTGTCCCTTTCCGCTCTCTACTCTGCGGTGTTTCCACGGATGCTGTTTTGTTTTCCCTTCATCTTTTTGTCTTGCCTCTTCAAGAAAAAGCAAGTGAGCACCTGAGAAAGAGGGAGAGGGAGGCAGAGAGGAAAGAGACCCTGAGAGCCGGAATGAACTGAGTATGATAAAGGGAGGTTACCTGTGTGTTTGTCAACAAGAGGAAATAAATAAGAGTAAAAAAAAAAAAAAGAGGGGGGAGGACAGCAGGCAAAGGCAATCAAATATGTATTTAATTAAAGCAAACATAAAAATAAAAGTTACATGTTGAATCAATAAACAGCACTTTTTCTACATGCATTTTGAACAAGACAGATCAGAATCTTGCATGATGAAGACATAATGTGTCATAATAATTAGGAACACAGACAAAAGAACAGCTAATCAGCATGCAAATGTATGCAGTTCTGGTGATTCAGATGAGGCAGATTTCTACCTCTTTTTTGCTTGATTCATCTTCATTGCTAATCATCTGAAGGCTGCCAAATGTTCACTGACACTAATGTATTATAGGTCAAGAGAGGCAGGTCTTCACCTATTACCCCCCCAAACAATATGCTTCCCTTCCCTGTTTCCTCTTCAGGATTTTCAGCAATCACTGCCAGATGCAATCAGACTCCTTGAATAGGAGCAACTGAGGCTTGTTTGTGGCTGGGATTCATTAGAATCAGGAGGCTGAAGAAAGGAATAAATTACTTAATTGCACAAAAAAGTTGCAGCCAAAGTGATGGTGAGAGAAACTGATTGTGTAGATACGCATTAGGCCACTCTTGGAATGGGGCGTCTTAGAATAGCTGGTAGTTTGGCCTCACAGATTCAGACAGATTTGGGTGTCCTCCAAAGCAGATGGCTCCACATACCATCTATTCTTCTCTTTGTCAGGTTTTACCATTTATTTGATCTTGGTCCCTCTCTGATGCTGGTTGTATTAGTTGTAACACAAATATGCATTCAGATCATATTCATTTAGTCTGTCCTCTCCCAACTTTTGTTCTTCCTTTTTATTCTTTCTCTGTCTTCTTTTTTGGTGATTTTTTTTCCTTTAGATAAGTTGATCAAGTTGAATTAAACCCTTGTTGTGCAGTTCTTGAATGCTCTTCCACATGAAATACAGGAAAGAGTGTATAGGCCTGCAGTGCAGGGATGCAAGTTAGGCTGGATGGAAAAGGTGGGAATTGTTGCTCAAATGAGGGAAAATAATAAAAGAAAGAAGTTCTTCTATTTTTCAAATACTGGCGTGGGGTATCTTTCTAGCTATAGACTCTTAATTATGTATGCATGTATATATATATATATATACACACACACACACACACACACATATATTACCCAGTGCTGTTCAAACATAGACTTAAAGAAGAAAAAGAAAAACCATGCAGAATAGCCCCACAAACGCTTCCTTCTCTTTGCGGTGACGCCATGCTCTATCCTGCAGCGATGGGTCTCTGGAAAGTGCATTCTTCTCAGTCGTTCGGTCATGCACCGGACATGTGGGTGGTCTTAATGTCTCAAAGAAGGAGTTTCTTTTTCTCTCTGATGTCCCTACATTGCTGGTAGTTGTGTGCTCACGTGTGGGGAGAGCTGGGTGGGAACAGGGACTGTTATATGATAAGAGGCCCTGGCAGGGAAGAAGTTGGAAAGGAAGTTATGATTAATTTCTGTCTGAAGATATAAAAGCAGTCCAAGAGAGGAGGAACTTTTCTGGTACTGTTATAAAGTAATTGGCTTTGGGGCCAGTGCCATGGGACAGTGGATTGCACTACTGCTGGCAATGCTGGCATCTTATATAAACACCTGCTTGAGTCCCAATTGCCCCACTTCCAATCTGGCTTCCTGTTAATGCTCCTGGGAAAGCATCAGAGTATGGTCTGAGTCTCAGAGTCCTTGCATGCGCATGGAGAAGCTGGATGGAGTTCTGGTCCTGGCTTTGGCCTGGCCCAGCATTGGCTATTGTGATCATTTGGAGAATGAACCAGCAGATGGAAGATCTCACCCTCTATTTTTCCCTCTGTCTGTAATTGCCTTTCAAACAAATAAATAAAACCTTAAAACAGGAAAAAATTTGCTCAACTGATTGATCCACTTTTTTAAAAACTTCCCTTTCATTCCATCGTTGGGTCTTGCTGTTATTTCTGACCAATTATGCCTTCTTCAGAGCCTTCCAAGCTTTGAGGATCTCATCAGTTGGGGTTCAGGATCAAAGCTATGGCCTAAAAGGGGCCAGCCCCCTACCTCCAAGTCCGGTTAGTCACTGTCCTGCTCCATCGGTTTTTACCTTGCTTTTATTTCTTTTAGCTTTTACTGACATCTGATTTCATTCTCATGTGTCTGTTTGGTGTTTTGCTTAAGTGTATGTTAGCTACCATCTCTCTGAGAAGGTAAGTTTCATGAAGGTATGGCAGAAGTCATATCTGTCAGTTTTATCCCTGTGTTGTCTGCGTCTAGACCTGATTCTGCCTTCAGTAGGCATGCAGCAACTTTGTTTACACCTGAGTAGTACTGAAAAGGAATGCCTAACAGTCAAATCACATTAATCATGTACTTCACAAAGTTACTCAAGATTATTGTATTTTGCTGTGCCGTGAAGCAATAATAAAATTTGCTGGAAGCAAAAATGTAGGCAGCTGCTATCCTAAGGTGCAAAGATATTTGGTCCTATGCCCTTGTGAAGATCAGCACTCATTGGGTGAGTAGGCGAGGTAGTAACTGAGAAAGCAAAGATGTTACTTATCCTGACAGGCGTTGACAGTCAGCTGTCTTCTCAGTGTTGTGTAGTCCTTTGAGTGTGGGTGGGACCGTGGGGAGGTTACAGCACGTGGGAAAACCTGGAAAGAGGGAGGAGGAGGGATTAGTGAGAGCAGAAAGGAGAGACATGCTGGATAGTGAGGGTTAGTTGGATATCTTCTGGGTGGATGCACTCTCATTTGTTCTTCACTGCCCTGTGCAAACATCAGAGATGCTGTGGCCGGATCCCATGAGGTGGAGCAATGGAGTAAAGTGCCAGTTTGGTTCCTATTAAGTGAAAGGATGTGGGTTAACCACTTTTTTTAGGACCTCCATGAAGTAACAGGAGCCTAGAGAAAAAGCCTTTTAAAGAGACTTATTGTGTAGATCAGAATTTGCTGTTGCAAATTTCCTGTCCCAGCTCTTAGCTTCTCAACCAGGGCAGGTGCTCTGGGAAGTGTTGTTTCCTACACTTGCACCACTAGGCACAAACTTTTCCAAAACTTCTTTTTCCCAACTTTTCATGATAGAGATAGGTTGGAAGTTCATTTTGTCCTGGGATGCTGCTTCTTATTTCTCTCCATTTTATTTTTGGAATGACTTCTTTCTCCCTAGAAGTGTTGGAGAGGCATTGTTGTCACAGATCTGTTGCGAGTAGGGAGTGTAATAGGGGCTTGGTGAGCAGCCCGCCTTTGGGCATTTTAATTCCATGCAGATCTGGCGGAGACAACCAAAGCAGGCCCCAGACCATCTAATCCGTTATCATGAGGGCCCTAGCTCCGTGCCAAGAACCAACTCATGGAGCATGGCAGTAGTCTTGGGGAAGGCTCTTATCACCACTGGAAGCCGGCAGGCAGAATAGATGCCACCAGATAGAGCCTTGTGTAGCCAGGCCAGGGGCATCTGATTATTTAGTTGATTTCTTTTTCTGGTCCAAATAAGCCTCGTATCCCTTCATCAGAACAAAGCTGAACTTGCCCACTCCCCAGCTGGCAGAGATAGCTGTCTTGGGCTCCTTGGAGCAAGCTCCATGGTTACCTTTCTTTCCGGCTTCCTTAGATCTTTTTGTTTGTTTGTTTGTTTTCTTTCTCCTAAACTAAGAAAGACATTTTTCTGTGCCTTGGCAGACAGCTGTCCGAGGTCCTTCCTCTGTTGGGGGGGGTCTCACCGTTGGACCCCCTCAGCCCCTCCCAGTCACACAGGCGACAAAAGCTCCTCCTGCCTCATCTTTCACATAGGAAGGAGCTGCTCTCTGAGCCAGCAAGTGGAACCTTGGCACCCTCTCAAAGAAACCTGAAGTGAGAAGGGTTCAAGAGGGAGGTCGCTTTGTGCGGAAAAGCTCCCGCCGCAGACTGCTCTGCCAGTCTGGCTGAAGGCCTCCCATGGAGCCCCGAAGTATTGTGTCCAGAATGGCTCCTTAGCTATTACTTTGACTTGAAACAGCCCACAGAAAGAGATTCCCATGGGATACAGGAGAGACCTGTCCCCGCCTCCCCCTTCATGGCTCTTGGCTGCCATGGATTGGGAATGTTTTAGTCTCAAAATACTTCATTTCACATCACCCTCCCCAAGTTAGCTCACTGGCTCTCTACTTGGAATTGCCAATAGCCAACTGAGTTTTTTTTTTATGTCTCAGCTCAATGTTTCTTTGCAATAAATATACGTTTGGAACTGAAAGTGGAGTAAACCAGGTAAGCAAGTCGCTGTTCTGTTGGAGTCCAGGAGAAAACATGGACCTCTAAGCATTAAACTTAAGTGTATGAGAGACAGCTGCAGTTTGTAGAGGGGAACTGTCCCTGTGGAGCAACCAAGGTAGAGTCATGAGCCACTGAGCTTGTCAGTCTTTCAGGTCCAGGTGCCTAATGACAAGTGATGAACCCACTCGTGGGTTGAGGGGTAGGGATGCTGATAGTATCAACAATAAGTTGGTACCATATTGGAGCAACAGGGAACTGTCCCAAGCCTCTTTCCATTGCACTTGTACAGGATGATAACCAGCTTGGAGGGTTGAGAAGGACATTTCCACCAGCTTGTGGGAATGGACCACCATGTATTTTGCTCTACGCTATTCCTGCTTTTCTTGAAAAGATGAATAGTGAAGGTTCCATGGTTTCAATGTCTGTCTTAGGTTCAAATGCTTTCATTTTGATGTTGGTGGATTTTTCATGGCACATCAGTGGCTTCTTGCAGAGTAGGTGATTACTTCAGCCAGAGATCAGAATTTTGCTGAACAATTCACCACCCAGGGAAGCTGCTGGAAAAAGAGAATAAGAAGGTGGCATTCTATCCTGATGCAAGGAACAAGGAAGACAGAGGAATGCAGCTGTTGCTGGTAATTGTTATTGTGTTGTTCATGGAAGGAGATGAACAAAAGTTCCTTTCAGCAGCAAATGTCTTGATAATGGAGGCATGATCTTTCTAATGACTAAATGATATGTAGCAGGTTCATGTATAAGAAGAAGGCTGAACAAGATGAAGTCTAAGTCCCCATCCAACTCTTAAAGTTCTGTGTGTCTGTGAATGGATTAACAACACTGGGCATGCACTCTGTGCAGGTGAGGCCTCCCCACGCTGGCCCTATTGGCTGTGGATGGGTACTTTTCTCCATGTGGAACAGAAAACTGGACTAGGAAATCAGAGCGATGTGGTGGGGGTCCATTCAGACTGGTTAATTATTAATGAAATCTATATAGAGTGGCCCTGGCCGTACATCTGGACAGGAAGAAAGGGGATAGGGATATGAAAGAAGGCACACAGAGGCCTCCGATGAAGCTGGGCATGGGTGGAACAAGGCCTTTTAACCTGTGTCCTCATGGTGCTATTTGTTGTCCTGTGTCTGGTAGATTCAGACAGGTGAAGTTAGGGAAGTAGATAGTGCTGCTATGATTTTGCTTACAAAAAAACTACAACTTTCTGTGCATAGCAGAGGTGAAAAGGCTGTGGTCCTTTTGTGTGGGCATGGGACAGTGTCACCCACAGCCTTCTGAAGACTCCCTAGGTGCTCATGTGGTTGCTGAACTCGTGGCCTCTCTGACGGCCCCTTCCCTTGCTGCCTGCCCAGGCTGCCTTTGTTTTGACATCTTTTTACCCTCCCCATCCATGTTTCCTGTTTTCATGGTTCTTCCCCTTCTGCTGTAATTTTCCTGTGTCTGTCTGGGCTCCCAGATGTTGTAGCCACTGGTTATTTTGGTAACTATCTAGGCATCACACGATCGTAAAAAACAAAAAAGACAGTGGAAAAATCCTATATTGGAAAAAAAACCCCATGCATGCACCCCAGAATGGAAAATGGGCTATCCCAGCATTTTAGAGACTGAGTCAAACAAATGAAATTGGGTGAATTCAATTGCAATACTCAAAATTCCTTCATGTCATGCAGCCCCTCTAAGGCACATGGCAATAGTTAAGTATTTTTGCCTTTCCCTACATGTAGTTGAGTTAAATGTATAAAGCCCTGGACCCTTCCTGGAGATCTGTTTTTAGATGTGAGAGTTCACAGTCCTTCCAAATACATGGTTTCTCCACTAACTGTCATTTTGAAAACATCATCCATATAGAGATCCAATCAAATGGCAGCAGAGGCCATGCCTGTGAGTATATGAAAACAAATGCTGGAGAAGACATATGTTGCTCCGATGGGGACTCTAATAGATCCCTGGCACCAGGACGGCCAGCAGTGCCCGGGAATTTGGCCTGAATAAAGCCTATATGAA
The DNA here is from genome assembly GCF_030435755.1 of Ochotona princeps. Lineage (NCBI taxonomy): Eukaryota > Metazoa > Chordata > Mammalia > Lagomorpha > Ochotonidae > Ochotona > Ochotona princeps. The sequence continues at coordinate 22,229,916 of NC_080841.1, forward strand.
GAGTCTCATTAGCTAATCCTGTCTGGGCCAGATCCTGCAGGTAGATAAACTGTTTCTTCAACACCATTTAGCTGGCTTCTCTGCTGGTGCCTATGGTGGTGGCTCTTCCCCACATGGAGAGGGTGTCTTCTCTGCCCTGACTACAGGCCCTACTTGTATCCAGAAGGCCAACCCCAGCTGGTGCTGGCAGGATAACATGTTGTTTTTATACCACTTTTTCTTATCCATCATAGGAACTATTGATGCATCACAGTTGACAAAAAAGGTACAAGCCCCTAATGGATTTCCCACCATTTCATAGAGGAAATATCACTTGGTTGAAAAGAATGTTGAGGAATCTAAGGGACCAAGTGACACATTTGGGAGAGCTGGAGGTAAAAGTCAGAGTACAACAGTTTCATCTGGGTCGTTTCGTGTTCTTTGCCCCATGTCCAGTCACAGGACAGTCTCACTGAGTCAGCCTTCCAAACTGCTTCTCAAATCTATTTCTTTCCTTTGCCAACTACAGGAGGTGCTTAGGCTGACAGTTACATATTTCAAGAGAAATAGCTGTTCCAACATTTCTCTTGTGAATTGGTATAGATAGCCCATTAGGTGTCCACAACAAGTAAGAATTAGCAGTTGGGTCTGGCACATCTATTGTTATATGTTTGAACATAGTTCCTGGTATTTTTCCACTATAGGATATTTGTATCTATCTATCTACCATCTATATATTTTGAATGAAAGCTGAATTTGGTAGGATGTATGTTGTGAATTAAGGGAGAATTCAGATCACCTGGAAGAAGGGTACATGGCTTACTTACGTGGTGATTGTTACAGGTGTTTTGGAAGTATCCCTTGTCTATTATTAAGTAAATACACATGAGCACAAGATGATCCATAGGATAACCATTTGAATTGTTTTGTGAGCTACTCAGAGGCAGCTTTTCAGGCTTGCATTTGTTTTGCTTGCTTTGATTTTTGGAGTTTCAGGCATGATGTAGTTGTGGGAATGTCACTGAGTTCCTTTGCCCATGTAATGCTGCATGCTGCCAGTCAGAGACATTTTGACAACAAGAAGGATTGGCTTTTTTAAAAAATGCAATTATTTGGATGACAAATTACTCTCCTCTTTTGATTCACTTTCCAAATAATTGCAATTTCCAGAGCTGGGCCGGACTGAGGCCAGGAGCTGGGGAGCATCCTCCTAGCAAGTACTTGGGCCATCTTCTTCAGCTTTCCCAGGTGCATTAGCAGGCAGCTGGATTGGAAGTGAAGCAGCCAGGACTTGAATCAGTGCCCATATGTGATGTGAAAATTGCAGGCAGTGGCTTTACCCATTTTGTTATATACCGGCCTCATAAATCCTTAAAAGAACCAAGCAAAACAAAATCTCTGCGGCTGTTCTAGATAGGAATGACTATTCTGTGTGAAACTGAGCCTCCATGGAGTACACAGGAAGAAGCCAACTTTGACAGTCATTTAGTATTTAACTAAGAAGGAGGGAGGGCGGGGGGAGAGAGAGAGAGAGAGAGAGAGAGAGAGAAGGAAGAAAGAGAGAGAGAAATTCCTGCTATCTGTTGATTCACACTTCAAATGCCTGTGAGGTCCAAGACTTGGGTCTGACCAAAGCCAGGAGCAAGAACACAAATCAGGGCTTTCACATGGATAATAAGTTGCATTGCAAGACTACAGAACACATAGATTTTTCCAGTAATTTAATTTATGTTCTTCTTTTCACTAAAACCAAACCACTGGCATGTAGATAACAGGGGGTAAAGTTTAATACAAGATAGGGCTCAATGATGAGTCAAAATCCGGTATAAGGTCATAAGAGTAGTATGAGTCTCACTTTTATAATTAGCTAGCTATCGGATATGTCCCTTTGTGTCTTTGGGCCCTAGTTTTGTTCTCTGTATGTAAAAGAAAGAGATATTATAGTACTACTTATGGCTGTGTTAAGAGATGTAGATGTCCAACTCTGTGTGTCTAGACAGCATTTATTACATGAAGTGCTATATACCCCTCATTCTGTCAGCTTCCCGGGGAAATAAGTGGTAATGGCAATAGACTGTGAGGGTGGTTGATTTGGTCTCCATATTAATGCACTTAAGGAGTGATTATTAAATACCATGGCATTTCTTCCATTATCTCATGAACATTCTGTTTATTAATTTTGATGCTTTTCTTGGTGACACTGGACCAAGCTGATTGGTTCTTGGTATATGGCATACACATTAAACAGATATTTCTTGAGGGTCTTCTGTGTTCCAGGTATATTCAAAGAATGGAGGATAATAATGTAGCTTATGCAGAACGGACCAAATATTATCTTCATGAAACTTAAAATCCTATAAGGGAAAGAAGGACAAATAGACAAGAGTCAAAAAGATGCAATACAAATTAGATAGTGACAATTTCTCTGTAAACAATGTAACAGGGTAAGGGGTTTGTTTATGTGTGTGCATGTGAGTGGTACAAAGGCTTCCACGAGAGTATGCAGAACTCATGTGAGAGACTGCCTGAAACCGGCCTGAATGAGGAGGGTTGAACCGTAAGGTTTATCTGGGAAATGAGTTTCTAGGGTCTTGAGGATTGTTTTCCTAGTTTTGAATAAATAATCAGTACTGTTCCTACTCTGTTGAGACTTCACTTTATCTTCTCATGGACTCTCATCTTGAGTCTAGATGGTTCCATGTAACTTTCCAGCATGAAGTTCACTTTCCTCTCTGTCTAATGATCTCACTGCCCCCTACACGCCGTGGTCGTTCTCACCATCCTGTAGTTCCTGGCCTACGATAGCTTATTCCTCTTACCTTTCCAATCCTACCTGCCGCAGGAAGTTTCTCTCATGACTCCATTGCTCTCTCCTTGTGGACATTTGCTTTGTATTGCTAGCCTAAACATCAGTTTCCATGTCTTGCCTTCACCTTTCATTGTCTTATCAACTGAAACTTCATGGTTTTGGAATAAATTATGTTTCAGACTTTTTCTGGGTCCCCTGTAGGATTGACTACAATGCTAAGTCCATATCAAGTGTTCAAGAAATCCTTGAATATTGGCTAATTAACGAATTATTTTCTTCTTCAGAGCTATGTATTAGAGATAATGCTAGTCTGGTAAATTAGAGTAGCAAGATACTGTGTCTAGTGTTTTAATTAACTAGTTCTAAGACACTAGTGATGTCTAGTGTCTAGTTGACAGTCATTAAATCTAGGCTGTTGTATGTGGTGGAGTGATCTTGTATAAATTCTGAGTTATAAGCCTTGATGCTTTTGATTGTGGCATCAAATGCTCCCATCAGTGGACACACTAAGGCTGTTGTGGTAGGGGATGAGGAGAGGGGTTTTGCTATGCTGGTTGTGATCTCAGGCTTGGGATTGAGCCTTAGCGAGAAGAGCTGAGCCTGGTTCAGACCAGAAAGATCACCTGGCTTCGTCTGACATGATTTGTCCATTTACTGTGGTATGAGCTAACTCATTGTTTAAGCTATTGAGTTTGAAATAGTTTTCTTGGCACCACTGGGAGACTACTGTGCAAGGTAAACTAGTTCTTAAGTAATCCCTTGCATGTATAGTACATTCGTTACATACTTTTGGATGTCTTTCATGTTCATCACCTCATTGAATTTTTGCAGAAGGTTTTAAGGACACGGAGAATTAACATTCTGTCTATTTTGAGGGTTAGGAAGTCCAGGCTCAGACAGGTTGCCTCAGACCTGCTAGCTGGAGGATGGCTGAGCTCACTAGCATGTGGGGATCCCAGGGTACATGGTGAGCTTTCCCAGTGGGGGTTGCTTGCCTCTGAGGACAACAGCCTGCATTTGATGAAGAAAGCTGAGACCCAAGCACCTCCCTGCAAGGCTGCTTGTTCTAATGAGCCCTGGAGTTCTGGGCTCCTCTCACCTCCAAGTAGGAAGATTATGTAACGAGAAACTCATAATGAGGCTTAGCAAGGCCTAGGTTTTTTTTTTTCTTTTCTGAGTAGCTGTGAGCCTCTGCTTTGCTGTAGGATTGGGCTGCTTGTGAAGGTTTCTAATTCAGGGTCTTAATTTTTGTAAAGCGTGAATTACAAGAAGTCAGAAGAATGATGCAAAGAGCATTTAATAATGCACATTCACAAAAGAAGTGGTGTAACTACATTAATTAGGCAAGTCTTGCGTAAAGATGCAATGTAATTATATATTTGAGACAGTTAATTAGAGAGCTACTTGGAAATTTCAGTGAATATTAAGGTAATTATACATAAATACTATAACCATTAAGACTGCACCCATAATGAAAGCAATAACTAATTACATAAATAACAGCATACTTATGTTTTTACATTACCAACACCTAACAATGCTTCCTCTCCCCCGCCTCTGTTCACCATGCAAATGACAAATCTTCCATTTTTAACTCAGATATTCTTGCAAATGGTTGGGAACAATGACCTTTCTTCCTCTTCCCTCTATTTTAACAAATCTGGGCCTGCCATAGGCACTTCCAGTGAATGGACAGAAATGTGGATGTGAGGAGCATTTGGCCCAGCCTGACTCCATTTGTGTGGTTGTAGGGAACAATACACTAGGACCAAAATGTGCAATGATGCGAGAAGCGTAAGGTAGGGCCATGGGCAGAATCAAGGGGGGTGATTGGGGAGACCTGGGCTCCAGGCCTGGCCCTGTCCATTATCACTTAGTTCAGCTACCTCAGAGGGTCACCAGCATTATATAGCCTCCGTTTTTCCATTATGTGAAAAGAGGATGACAGAGCTATGATGGAGAAAAAACATAATGCTGTGAGATATCATCTTATGTAACTCTCTGAAATGTATGTTTGAAGCTCTTGACCATAATCTTCTTCCTTTTGCTTGTCTCAGCACGTCTCTTTTAACCTCACCGTCCTCAGGTACCCATCAAGCCACCTACACCACCTCTCCATTTAAGACTAATTCTATGAAAGAATCAGAAGTTCATTCATACTTGAGTGATTGCCTGATGACTCCAGAGTTGAGAGTAAAGTAAGATGAGGGAGTGTGTTTATATTTTAGTAGGAAACAAAGTCTTCAGGTTATTGCCTTACCTATTGAACGCCCAGTTAGCTGGTGATTAGTGAAATGTTTGGGCTTCAGAAGCACTTCTGATCGCTTTTAATATTTTACCTTCTAGGCACTTGCCATTCCACATTGGGAGGTCATATAGTGTGTTGAGTAAGAGCATGGGATAGGCATCTGAGACAACTGAGATAGACTTCTTGCTTAACACTGGCAAGCTACTTAGCCCTTTTAACAATAATACAAGTGCTAGTGTTTCTTGACCCGTTACTGTGCTATTTTTTAAAAGATTTTTTTTTAAATTGGAAAGTCAGATTTATAGAGAGAAGGAGAGACAGAGAGAAAGCTCTTCCATCTGCTGGTTCATTCCGCAAGTGGCTACAATGGGCGGAGCTGAGCCGATCTGAAGCTAGGAGCCAGGAGCTTCTTTTGAATCTCCCATGTGGGTGCAGGGCCCCAAGGCTTTGGGCCATTTTCTACTGCTTTCTCAGGCTACAAGAAGGGAGCTGGATGGGAAGTGGAGCAGGTGTGGTCGAACTAGTACTCCTATGGGATCCTGGGCATGCAAGGCAAGGACTTCAGCCACTAGGCTATCATGCCAGGCACATTACAATTACTATTTTAAAAACAGTGCTTAATTGTCGAAAGAGGCATACTATTATTGACCTTGTTTTGTGGATGAACAAATTGAGGTTCATGGGTGTTAGTTATATTTGTCATAGGTCTCATGGCTCATAAATGGGAAAGCTTGTATTTCAACTTTTATGCTTGGTTCCACAGCTCAGTGCGTCCACATATTCATCCCTCTGATTCTTCCGTTAGCCAGGTAGTCTTTTCAATGTTGCTCATTGATCACTCTCTTTCATTATTTGAAGCATAATCCACTTTTCAGTTGGCATTTTCTGTTTACATGAGATGTGAATGTAATATAGGAATCTTCTTCTAGCTAATAATCCAGGTAAATGTTATATTTTCAAAGAAGTTGAAAAGGAAAGCCAATTGCTTGATTGGACAGGGCCACCAATACCCAGTCTTGCTGTCTCCTCCTGTCCAATTTGACTGGTTAGTTGGCATTCAGATGAGTTTTCTATTGGTGAAATGTTATCTCATGCATAGACCAATATGAGTCACTTTTGATTCTTCCAAGAATGTAAAATATACTATGTTCATGGTGATAAGCAACATTAACATTTGTACAGCATGCTTCTTCACTCTTCAGAGATCCGAATGATTTGTGTGGAAACAGAAAAGGCTCTTATGTGATTCTTAGTTCTTCAGGGTGAAGCTTTTATTAAGTTGGAATGGGTTGTAGACTAGTTTGTTTCTATGCTCTTACATATGTACCCTAAAGTGAATTCATTTTCCCACATATTCCTTGCTTGTGTTGAGTATATGTCATGCCTACCCTTACTCAGGCCCTTGCAGCTTGGGGCTATCCTGAAACTCCACCCATCTGGGATTCTATGAAGCAGCCAAGCAGTTGTTCCTAGTAGCTCTACCTGTTCAACCCATTAAACCAGTCAGGAGGCTCCATCCACATATCACCAATGCCTCTATCTCAGGGTATAGCTGAGTCTTCACTGCCCTGAGTAATTTGATTCACAGAGGCCAGGAAGGGAAATAACCAAGGGATCTTACCCATTCACTCATGCCCCAGGAAGCAGCTAATCAGTCTTTTTTGCATGACAAGGTGTCTCTGGACACCTTGTTGTGGTTCCAAGAAGCATTTGAGTAGAAGCATGGCCCCCTGAGGCTCTGAGAGACAAATACTCAGACCTTAGCTACCTGCTCACTCTTAGTCCTGGAATAGGTGGGAAGACTTTCCTGAGCAGGTCAGCTCCAGAAACCTTGTAAATCTACCTGTGTAACTCTCAAACTCTGATGGTTGCACCTCTGGGCCCACTGAGGTGGCTAGGCCCTCACATGACCTGCAAGACTGGTGGTTATCTCATAGCCTTAGCCAGGTGCACTGTGATCAGCAATGTAAGCAAACATGACCCACCTAACAGAGGTGCATTACAGCTGATGGCATAATCCCACAACCCTGGTTATCTAGACCACTTGGATACCTACAGACATTGCCATCCGTAATTACAGCTAAGGAGCCTACATGGACAATATACTGAAGCACCCACCTAGAAACAAAGCTAGCAAAGCATATCCAGCCAACACCCTAAATAATAACATCATGAGTAGAAAGTCTGTTACCAGTAAGACTATCTTACGAAGTTTGTATAGGAAACTAACACACAAATGTCCAATGTAGGTACACAAGAAGCATGAATGACAAAGTAATATGCCACCTCCGGAGGAACATAACTGTCTAGGAAATTGATGAATTTCCTGTGAAAGAACTCAAAATTATGATTTTAAAGAACTTTAATGAGCTAAAAGGGAATCTAAATGGATAATTCACTGAAATCTGGAAGATAATTCATGATGCAATATAGATTGTACAAAAGAGCTACATTGGAAATCTTGGAGCTGAAAATTTGATACATGATTTTAAAAATACAGTTAAGAGTCTCAATACCAGAACTGATTAGGCAAAAGAAATAATTTCTGACTTCAAGACAGGTCTTTTGACCAGTTAGATAAGGAAGGATGGAAGGAAGGGCGGAAATAAGGAAGAAAGGTAGGATGGATGGAAGGGACAAAGTAGAAAGAAAGAAAAATGAGACAGAATGAAGAGAGTGTTTAAGGTTTGTGGTTACCATTAAGCAAGCAAGCTTTCACTGTATGGATATCTAGGAGGGAAAGGAAAAGCCCTAGGAAATCCATCCAGTGAGATCATTGCTGAAAACTTCACAGATTTTAGGATAGATGTATATGTGAGTCCTGGAAATTTGAAGGGTTCTAGATAGATTAAACCAAAATAATCTATTCTGAGGCACATTAAAATGACTGTTAAAAATACAAAATAAACAGAGAATTCTAAAAACAGTAAGAGAAGAGAATCAAGCCACTTACTCCAATAAGGCTAATGGCAGACTTTTGCACAGAAATCTTACAGGGTAGGAGAAAATGGGATATCTAAGTATAAAACTCAACAGTAGAGCAGATGTGTTAATACACAAAACCACCAAACTACCAAGATGAACAACAAGAGAGGAAGAAAGTAACAAAGAATATATAAAACAACCAGAAAAAGAAGTGAACTGAATGACAGGAAGTATGTCTTTACTTATTAATAATAGCTTTGATTTAAATTTTGTAATTGAAAGATATAGATTAGCTCAATGGAAGAAAAGCCAAAAGCCAATGCTGCCTATAAGAAGCTTCACCAGTAGAGACACATATACAGAGTGAAGAGCTGGAAAAAGATATGCCAGGCAAATAGAAACCAAAAGAATAAGCAGAACTAGCTATACTTTACAACACATAATAGGCTTTAATTGAAAATTCTAAAAAGAGATAAGGAAGGTCATTTTGTAATGATAAAGAAATCAATTCAACAAGAGCAAATGACAATTGTAAATATATACATTCATTCAGAGCTGAAGCACTCACTTATGTAAAGCAAATATTGTTAGCTCTTAAAGGAGAGATAAGTTCTAGTACAATAAAAGTAGAGACTTCAATACTCCACTTTCATTAATGGATAGATCATTCAGACAAAGAAAAAAAAGCAGTCAACACTGGACTTAAACTCTACCGTACCAAATAAATACAGACATTTGCAGAACTTTGATCCAAAAGCTTCAGAGATACACATTCTTCTCATTGGCACATGGAACATTCTTCAGGACAAACTATACGCTAGGTCACAAAATAAGTCAGAAAAATCCATATGACTGTATGTATTTTCTCTGGTCACAATGGAACAAAACTGAAATCAACAACAAGTACTATTTTTGTCTTTTTGTTAAAAATATTTCAAAATATCTGGGAAAAATAAAGAAGACTTCAATAAGCACTAACAGATTAAGCATTCGAAATATTCTCTTGGGTGAGCAATGGTCAGTGAAGAAATTAAAAGAAAAATTAGGGCCTGGCAGCATGGCCTAGCGGCTAAAGTCCTCGCCTTGATCGCCCCGGGATCCCATATGGGCGCCGGTTCTAATCCTGGAAGCTCCACTTCCCATCCAGCTCCCTGCTTGTGGCCTGGGAAAGCATTCGAGGACGGCCCAAAGCTTTGGGACCCTGCACCCATGTGGGAGACCTGGAAGAAGTTCCTGGTTCCCGGCTTGGGATTGGCGCGCTGGGCCCGTTGCGGCTCACTTGGGGAGTGAATCATCGGATGGAAGATCTTCCTCTCTGTCTCTCCTCCTCTCTGTATATCTGACTTTGTAATAAAAATAAATCTTTAAAAAAAAAAAGAAAAATTAAAAAAAAATTTCTTGAAACAAATGAAAACGGAGCATTCCAAATGCTGGAGACCAGCTCCAGCTGATCTCAGAGCTGGCAAAGGGTGTGTGGGATCCGAGAGAATGAAGATGCGGACCACCACAACTTGATGCTCATCATGGACAACTCAAAAAGCTGCCTGCTTTATTTATGCAGAAATCATCACAAACTTTTTTGCTTCATTTTCACTTCATGGTTAAAAGAATGAATGCAAAGACAATTCTAAAAAAAAAAGCACTATTATTGTTTTACTTTAAAGAAAACATTCTCAGCAAGCCATTACTCATTCAAACCTGCAGTCACCTGTCTGATGCCAGGAACTCCATGTTTAGCAAGACATGTGGTTACATAGTGACAGGTGGTTTGCTTATATCCAAAATTAATTTTCACTAAAGTTAAACTTTAAAATATTACTTTAAAAACCAAGAATATTACTTTTAAAATCAAGAATATGAAGTTAAAAAGAAAGCTTATAAATGAAAGGAATTTATATAGGCATATGTCATAGATTTTTACTAAATCTTATAATCTATTACACACTAGCTACCATCACCTTCACCTAGTACTAATTTAACTGTTTTTTGTTCTTTTGTTAAAGGGCAATGAGAAGGATCAAGGTCACTCAGCCTTTCTATGAATGGAGGGCCTTCCACAAGAAACTTCTTTTTATCTTTTCAGACTATTTTATTTCCCTAAATTTAAGTGCCAATATAAGGTAGAAGTTTCAAACCAATTTCCCCCAGGGACTCACAACACTTATCTCCCTATTAGAAAGTGCTCCATATACTTTCTGCTTTACATGGTGAGAAGCCAAAATGACTGCACCATTCCATTATTGCAGCAGTTTGAGGCTACCCAGTAAATAGACTCTTTGTATCTCCACAATTGCCATCTGTTTCTAAGATATTATCAAGCCATTTCTTAAGAAGAACATTATGCATCTTAGCGTGTGTTCCAGGACAAAGGTGGGCACATAATAAGACACTTGGAAGCAATGTGGGCTCAATTGTACTATTATATGCTTTTACCTGTGTTTTATTGTCTTAAGTTGTTAAAGACCCCTTTTACCATAACATGATTGATAAAATCAGTTTCAGGTATTATACCAGTCACAGAAATAATTTCACATTTGCAGATAAACAACCACATCCTCAAGAGAATTCAAAAAAATATCGAAGAGGTGATTGAGTGTCCATACAGTGGGGCGAGGCAGCAATGAGGTGATTAGAGAGACATTCTGCAGGACCTTGTCACACAGCCAGAAACTCCTTGTAGCCTTGCTAACAGGGAGACCATCCTCCTTACACCTTTGCACCGTTTGCTCCAACTGCATGGCTCCCCGCATTCAAAACCTATTGGATATAGCAAAAGCAGTACCAATGGGGCAGTTTATAGCAATGAATGCCTGAATTGAGAGAATGGGAATTCAAATAATGTAGTTGGGGTTGATATATATATATATATTTACCTTGTGGCTGAAATATTCCTAATGACATAGCAAGCACAGGCTATAGTGTCTCCAATTGATCCATATTCTGAGTGAAATGGAAAAGCTGTTACCTTTTCCCTACATTGTGACAATAAGCCCTATGGTGGCAGATTGAGAAGGTAGAGAGACAATAGCTATAATACACATATCCCCGTGTCCAGACAGAGTAAATGCTTTTAAGTGATTTCCAATAGCATGAATGAGAGTGGGAGATTGAATTTGTTGAAGGTTTTCTAAGCAAGTTGTACTAGCTTAGAAAATTATTGTATTTATCACCCAGATTTAGGTGTTGTGGGTGTTTTATCCTTTCTACAAAGAGGGAAAATCAGTTATTTTATGCTAGTGGAAAACTACACAGAGGCGCGTGTCATGGTGTGTGGCAGACAAAGGCACTGTTTGTAATGCCAACATGCTGTATGACAACTGGTTTGTGTCCCAGCTGCTCTACTTCTGATCCAACTGCCTGCTGATGGCCAGGGAAAAATAGCAGAGGATGGCCCATGGTGCTTGCGTCCTACACTCACATGGCAGATTCAGAAGAAGCTTCTGGCTCCTGGCTATGACCGAGGTCTGCCCTGGCTGTTGTGGCCACATGGGAAGTAAATCAGTGGATAGATTTTCTGTTTCCCCTTCTTTCTTTCTCTCTCTAACTCCACCTTTCTAATAAGTAAATAAATATATATATATGTATATTTTAAAAGCTATACAAACACACTTTGAAAATAACCCCAAATAATAGACTTGACAGAGCTTTTTTTTTTTTTAAAGATTTATTTATTTATTAGAAAGGGAGAGAGTGAGAAATAGAAAAGCTTTCTATCAATTTCTAAATGTTTAAAATAGCTGGGACTGAAGTCACAAATCAGGAGTGTCTTCTTTATAGAAATTTAAGGAAATATTCAAGGCGAAAATAAAATTATACATTGTTTTGTCACCCAGAGGTGATAGATAATTAACATTTTTAGTATTTTTGTCTTTTTGCTAAGCACTAAACACATATGTATATATATAAATTGAAATAGTAGAATTGTATGTAAATCATATATGCATATATTAACATGGACACATGCACTATGTAATATTGTATATTATATGTACACATACAATATATAAAATTTTGTATCTTATTTGAAACATGTTTTGCATCTCATTTGATAGATGTTTTGTGTCATAAATATTTGTGAAACATTTTAATGGTTATGATATAGCAATTGATGGGTCAACAAAGATGTGTTGAGCTTCTCATATATTATTTATTTTTACATCATATTTAATTAAGTACACATGTTTACAATGATAAACATTTCAATTTTTTTATGATATGTTTTCTACAGTCTTCCTTTTGAGCATCTCTGATTGTGGGGAGCGGGTTACTGAAGAAAGCCCCGCGGTGGCAGCTGCGGCCAATAACCCAGGAACGGCAGCTGCTCTGCAAAGTGGAGAGACGAGAAAGCCGGTCTTGCCAGCAGGTGAGGCAAATGTACCTCCTCTCCAGGGCCTGGCCAATCAGGTAGCACCCAGTGGACCCACGGGAAAAAAGGATATATAAGCAGCCCGTTTTAGGCGGGAGAGGGAGAGCTACAGGGAGCTACAGAGGACGGACCGACGGACGGACGGGACAGACGACGACGACGACGACGACGACGAAAAACTGGTTGGAAGTAAAGTGGCTCTTGAAACAGAGCCTGGAGTGTCGGGTGATTTCTTCTGTGGGATGGGAGACCCAGGGGGACCCCGAAATCTGATCATTTTCCTAAATTAGTTCTTAGAAGTAGACTTCCAGGGCCAAATTCTGAACATTTTTAAAGTTTTTGCCAGATTGTAGTTGAGACATATGGGATGAATTTAAAAAGTGAAGGTTCTGTCAACATGAAAAGTTAGATCCTGAATGGAGGTATGGATGAAGTTTATCAAAGCACAAGGGTTTTGGTTGGTCAAGTAGAGACTTACCAAACAAATGCTGAAATATTGACATAGACAACACATTTTGGAGCCTAATGAGGCTTGCTTTGGAGCCAGTGCAAAGAAGGTATGATTCATCTGGTAGAGAAGATTTGTGTAATTCCCTGTCTTGAAAAGTGACAACTGGTTTAAAATATGGAGGGTCTGCAGGGTTTTAGCTGATGAAGTTTTCTGGATGGTTTTATCATTTGGAAGTAGCGTCACCAAGTGCCCAGAATTGAATGGTGCGCAGCAGTCACATCTGAGTGTGTGGTAGATTGTGTGCTGCTGGGCAAAGTGGACACAGCATGGTGGGAGTCCTCATGTCTAGAGAGAGCGACAGGGGCTCTGCTGGTGAGAGGTTCCAGAAGACTGAGTAGAAGCGGGGAGTGAGCTACACTTGATCTTCACTGCAAGAGGCACTACTTTTGTGAGTCCTTTTATACATGAAATGTGACTTAAGTGTGCACCCCGTCTTGTTAAGGAGAAGCTGACTGAATGTGGAGACTGGTGTGTGAAGTGATCTGTTTATTAATATGAAACACTATAGCAGGACAAAGACATGACAGGACACTTTAGGATTTTTTCTTTTTGAGGAGAATGGTGGTTGTCCTTCTTGGTCTGGGGGATGAGAGATAAGTTTCTGAGAGAGGGATATGGAAGAAAGAAGGAGGTCAATTATCTTCATGGGTGGACATTTGATGCAGCTGTTAGGACATTGCTTGAGACTCCCACATCTTTTTTTTTTTTTTTAGGATCTTCTGTCCGCTGATTCACTCCCCAAGTAGCCGCAGCAGCCGGACTGAACTGATCCGAAGCCAGGAGCCAGGAGCCTCCTCTGGGACTTCCACACAGGTACAGGGTCCCAAGGCTTTGGACTGTCAGCTACTGCTTTCCCAAGCCACAGGCAGGGACCTGGATTGTAAGCAGGGCAACTGGGATTCGAACCAGTGCCCATATGGGATCACAGCGCAAGGTGTGGACATTGGCTGCTAGGCTGCTGTGCCAGGCCCAAGACTCCTACATCTTGTATGGGAGTGCTTGGATTTTTTTTCCCCATTGGGAAGGCTGATTTACAGAGAGAAGGCGAGACAAAGATCATCCATCTGCTGGCTCACTTCTCAAGTGGCCACAATGGCTGGAGTCAAAGTTAGGAGCCAGAAGCTTCTTTCAGGTCTCCCACACAGGTGCAAGACCTCAAGGACTTGGACTATTGTCTGCTGCTTTCCCAGGTCATAAGTAGGGAACTGGATGGGAAGTGGAGCAGCCAGGACACAAATGACATCCATATGGGATGCTGTGCTTGGAAGTGGAGGATTAGCCAGTTGAGCTACTATGCCAGCCTTGAGTGCTTGGGTTTGCACTCTTCATTCCGGCTTCCTGCTGGTGTTTACCCTGAGAGATGGCAGGTGATAGCTCAAGTCCTTGGATCCTCGTCATCCAAAGGGAGACCTAGATTAAATTCTTAGCTCCCAGCTTCAGCCTGGCTGAAAGTCCTGGTCATTGCAAATGTGTGGGGAATAAACCATCAGATGGGGAGATCCTTGTATTTCAGCCTTTTAGATAAAACAAAAAGTGAAAGATGTTAAAATGATTAGCTCAAAATTTGTTGAGATTATTGCAATATGCAATATTGATTTCTCCCCTTCTTTGTCTTCCTTCTATCATCAGTTCAAGTAGAATGAACAATTTGTTCATTGGTAAGCAAAAGAAAGTTTGGACACGGTACAGAGTGATTCAAGTTTTCTTCAACATTCTTTGGTGTTATTCAGAAATGAATGTTTTTTGAAACAATATATTATGAAAGGTACAGTCAAACAACAAATGTGGATTATTGGTTGAAGCATGGAAATGATGAAAAATTAAATATGTTCACCATAACATTTATCTTCCAAGGATCATGTATCATGGGAGGAGGTGCTAGTGATGAGACCGGGGCTGTAATAATCTCAGGGTTCCAAACATTATAGGAGGCAGGGGGAGAGAAGTTCTTATTTTCTTAGGAAATTAGATGAAGCATCATAGAAGCTACAGGAAATAGTCTGTAAAGAGGCTCTTTGAAGCTACTCTGCGAGAAGACAGATCACAGACGTGACTGTTGAGTTTAGTCCAGCTGAGATGGATACTCAGGCTTCTCAATGATTAATATTGATTCTGTATTGCTCAGAGCCACATTAAGCATACTACTCATCCTCTCCTCCATTCTTTGTGCCCCTGTCAGAAACAAACAGCTGCTGGGCAAGTAAAGACACATGGATGACACCATCCCCACTGATAAACAGCAGGCTAACCTTGGGCTGATCTTAGGGCTCCAATGGGCATCGGCAAATGCAGTTCTGGGCCTCTGAGTGTTTGCATTTCAGGTTAACACCATGGCACTGACAAAGTGGGCAAGTGTATATACTCTTTTTTTTTTTAATTTTTTTTCTTTTTATTGTATTGTTGTTGACAATCTTTACATAGTTAATTACAGTTAAAGGAAAAAGAAGGAAAAAAAAAGGTTTAGGGGGATAGGAAAGTGGGTAATGCTATTATGTCCATATTGTTTCCATCACGTATCTGAGGTAAAGGGGGATATTGAGGGAGAAGCCCCACCCGGTTTCCCGCCCACCCTAAGTCCCGGATGTGGGGCATGCTCTGAGATATGTGCTCGAGTGGTGTTAATAGTTCTGCAGTTATGAATCGCTGCCAGTTTCGCTCGATGAGGTCGTCCACTGATTGATATGGTCCATCATAAAGTCTCCATTTGCCCCATAATTTGCTGCCAACATATAGCTGAGATGAATGATTGTCCTGTTCTGTCTTCTGTCATTTCTTGGTTAGAGTTCTGAGTCCAGCAGTTCGATTGGGGAGATCTCCAAAGATACTTTGAGGTATTCCCAGACTAGATTCTTATATGTTCTAGCAAGCACAGGGCCCGGCACAGTCCATCACCCCGATCAGCTGGTGGTTGCAATTGCTGTGTTGGTTCTGTTTTCAGTCCCGAGTTGCACTGGAACCAATGGGTGTTGCAGTCCAGTCTGGTTCGGCCCTTACATCAACCAGTGGGAGTTGCAGCCTAGTAGGGGCGACCCACAATAACCCCCACCAAGCCCGCCCCCTACCCTGGTTTGCCAGTATGTGTAGCAGAAGACCAGTCTGTCCCCCATCCCATTTGGCTCTGGTACTTGTCAATGGGTATTAAAGCTTAGTTCTATCTAACCAACTCAACCATCCAGCCCTCACAGATGTTGTTGAGTGCCTCCCTATCTAGCCATCCCAGCCCCCGTCCTAGTTTTCATGCCCTCCCACGGGAATAGTGACCCAAGAAGGGGGAACCCACTTTTCCCTCCCAGGTCTCACTGTCCCGGTTTATGCACTCTTTAGGTGGTCCTGAGATTTGACTCGACAGAATTAGTCCCCAGTGCCAGCTTCTGCCAGCTGATGCTGCGGCCCTGATCTAGTCCACATGCAGCGCACAGGTGTTATAGCCTTGCTTGGTCGGGTCTGTCTCTATCCCAGCCAAAACTCTCCAGTGGGAGTAGCTGACTGGTAAGGGGACCAGCCCCTTAATCCCCCCGCCAGCTCTGCCCCTTCCTTCCTGGATCTCACGTGTGCTAGATGGGTGCTGCATTCACATCCAGTACAGGCAGCGACGCCCTGGCATTCCATAATGTGTACTGGTTGTGTCGCAACCAAACCCGGCTCATCCCACACAACAGAGTGTATATACTCTTATGAACTCATGTACTCTATTTAAGAACAGTCATCCCACTTACATTTCCTGAGTACCCTTCAAGGATCCAAGTGAGAACAAGGGTGGGGGTGCTGAAGGTTCAAAACCACATGAGGGGGAGGGCTGTCTTCAGGCACTTAGAAGATGAAGTGTTGGAGTTTCTGTAGTAAAGAGCATGCTCTGTTGTACTGTAGAATTTACTGATTTAATGTGTTTCTACCTGCTAAAATGAAACTCAGGAGGATGATCTTTGTCTTGTCATTCCCAACAAAGTTGATGATCAGTATTCCCTGCTCTTTTTTTTAAAAGAAAGCTTTAATTACCTAAATTTTAATTAAATCATCTCTTAGAGAAAATACAGGGAATGAGTTTATTTTGTTCCTGGTTCCATTTGTTTGTTTTCATATATAGGGTGGTCTTCTAGAGAGTTCCTGGTTGGACTGTATGGCAATACCTTGAAGAAGTTCTCAATATACAGATATTCTGTGGAGCACCTGCCATGTGCCAGCGTGGCTTGGTATTTAAGAGCAGAGGCTGGAGAGTCAGGCTACCTGAGCGTAATCCTAATTCTGCCACTTACTAGCTGTGTACACAACTGTGTATCTTCCTTCTGCCTCAGTTTCCTCATATAAAAGAGGTATTATATGGTGCCTAACAACCTTATTATGAAAATTAAATGGGATGATAGGAGTAAAGTGTTTGGAACGGTTGCTATGTGAATGGTTTGGAAGTATTCAAGAAAGGTTACTCTTTATTGTGTGCTGGACGCCAGGCCAGGAGCTGGGTTTATAGCTACAAAGAAGATAGACAAGATCCCAAATTCTTAGAGTTTATTATCCAGTGGAAGAACCAGAGAGCTTACAATTAGCTATAATGAGACAAGGTGATCTGAGAGTGTTAGCAGGTGTCTGTAGCTATTTAGGCTGGATAGCTTCTGTTCTTATGTTATTAACAGAGATTGATTTATTCATATTTTTTTCTTATGACTTTGGAGTTGCCTGGGGTTTTCATCTCTCCAGCTGTGCAATGAGTCTAGGCATGTTTGCTGTATGCTTTGTACCATCCTAAGTGCTTTATTTAATTGATTCTGTATAACAATTCCACAAAATAGGTACTATCGTGTTCCACCTTGTATAGAAGAAAAAACAGAGGCACAGAGATAAGTTACCCGTAACTACCTAGCTAGATGTGGTAGTTAGCTAGCTACCCTGGGCCAAGTCTGCACTCTTTCCTACTATACTCAAGCGCTATGTCATAGGTAGACAGGTACAGTAAGAACACAAATGTGGTTCTATCCTGGTGGGCACAACTGACTTGTGATGGCCAATATCGTTTGTCAACTTGGCTGAGCCATGGTAACTATATAGGTTGTCAGACATTATTTCTAGATGTTTCTAGGCGGTTGTTTGTGGATGAGGTTAACACTGAAAGCTGTGGACTTTGCATCAAGCGATTGCTCTCTTTAAAGTGGGTGGGCCTCACCCAGTCAGTTAAAGGCCTAAATAGAACTGAGCTCCCTGGGCATGGGTGAATTCTGCAGCTGACTGGACTTGAGTTACAAAAAAGGTTTCTTCTGGAGTCTGTAGCTGCCAGCTAACCTTGCATATTTTGGACTTGCCACCTTCCTTAGTCATGTGAGTGATTTCCTTAAGTACCTTTCCCTTTCCCTCTCTGGCTTTGGTTCCTCTCTGGAAGGTCTGGGCTAATACTTGGGGCTTCATCACTTGGTCCTTAAGCCCTCACAGCATGGGCTGCATCTGCCAATCTCTCCACCTCAGAGATCAATTCATTCCTTGATTTTGTAGGCAACAGGGCTCCAGGTCTGTTTGCTCTGTTAGTTCATCTTTGTCGTACTCTGCCTCTGCATTGTCATCCAGTGTGCAAGGTTCTATATTAATTTTTTAAAAATGGGTAAGGATTGGGCCCGGCGGCGTGGTCTAGCGGCTAAAGTCCTCGCCTTGAAAGCCCCGGGATCCCATATGGGCGCCGGTTCTAATCCCGGCAGCTCCACTTCCCATCCAGCTCCCTGCTTGTGGCCTGGGAAAGCAGTTGAGGACGGCCCAATGCATTGGGACCCTGCACCCATGTGGGAGACCCGGAAGAGGTTCCTGGTTCCCGGCATCGGATCGGCGCGCATCGGCCCGTTGCGGCTCACTTGGGGAGTGAATCATCGGATGGAAGATCTTCCTCTCTGTCTCTCCTCCTCTGTGTATATCTGGCTGTAATAAAATGAATAAATCTTTAAAAAAAAAAAAAAAAAAAAAAAAAAATGGGTAAGGATTTAGTCCTGCCTTGAGAAGCCGAAAGCCCTGTCAGGGTTTCTTGATGAGGCGAGGATGATTGTTCTCACATGGCAAGAAGTCTGGGGGTGCTTAGAACAAGGTTTAATGCTAGACACCTGCTCAGGGCTTTTGTCTTCATGGTAGAACTTGTGGCTGCTGTGTCACCAGGTGTCATGTGTGTGTTACAGACAGAAGGGGCTGGGTGGAGAAGGAAGCAAAAAAGTGGAATAAAGTTGCTGCTTTTTTTTTGTTATTGTTTTGCTCTTTTTGTTTTACTTTTCAGGGTGGGAGGAATAAGGTTGAAGGAAAGGAAATCTTTCCAGGAACTTCTACCTACATATCATGGACCAAAATGGTGTCACATTTGCTTCCTATTGCCACAAAAGAGGTTGCAGTTAAATATTTCCTATCACAGAAGAAATGAAAGCATCAGTGGGCCAAAAATTGGGTATTCCTTGGTGCACTCTTTCCCACTTTGGGGTTTCTAAGCTGTCATGAAATGACTATCGCCCATCCCCTGGTGCTGATGTAGTAAGGCATCAAGGAGTGGCTCCATCCCTCCTTCCCTGTGGACACAGGAAAAACAACACACACACAAAACACCTGAAACATCTGTCCCACTCACTTTCCTCCTTACCTGCATCTCCCCACCTTGAACAGAGCCCCACGTGGATGTGCATCCCTCTTAACTATGTGAACAATATTAAAAATGAAACTTAAAAACATTTTAAAATGTGCATTTATCATAAGGTCTGGCAAAATTTTTTAATCACAGGCCACAGAGTAAATATTTGAGGCTTTGTGGGTTATTGCATTTGTTTAATTCTGCTGTTGTTGAATGAAAATAATCACAGATAATAACATAAGTGGGTGTAGATGTGTTTCAATAAAACTTTATTTATAGAACTAGGCAGTAGGCTAGATTTGGCCAATAGGCCATAATTTGCTAATCCCTGGATTAGTGATTTAGTTTATAATATCTGGCATTGGACCAAAATATTTCAGCCCAAATATTTCATTCTCATAAATTGGGTTGCAGTCAGCTCTGAAAGATAATAGTAGAGAATGGATGTGACAGACGATTCGGTGGTCCCAGGGTTGACTCTGGTGGCTGACAGTGTGGTGCAGAGCTACTCCGTTTTGTGTTGCTCATTGTATGTCTCTGTCTAAACCACACATCTGGACAAAGAGATGACCAAGGAGCATTTGCCTGGGAAAGAGGGAATTGCAAAGGCTGCAACTAAAACCTGCTTGCAGATTGGACACACTCAAAGAACTCTTAAATTTTCATAGTATTGAGCCCAGAGAATAAATTAATAGTAGCTATTTGGGCTGGGAGCTAGAGAAAGTTTCTTTAATATTCTCAGAATCATGGAATTTCAAGTTTTTATCTGAGCTCATCTTGATTGGAGTAGAATCAGCATCAAGGTGGTGTGTGCTATATAATGCCACATTAAGCCTTTGTATTTATCATTAAAAATATAGCAACATCATTGTCATTATCAACATGTTTCCAAGGAAACCAGTTTATCATAATTAGCTACTTCTTACCTTTTTCTTTTCACACTCTCTCCCATCTACCTGAGCTTTCTTTGGACTAAAAGATATACTAAGCTGTTATCACCTTGGGCTGAGTGGCTAATTAGGTTCTAATATTGATTCATATATTTGCACTGCTTTTTTTCCATAAATGTGTGTGTTAAGAATAGGCGGGCCCGGCGACATGGCCTAGCGGCTAAAGTCCTCGCCTTGAAAGCCCCAGGATCCCATATGGGCGCCGGTTCTAATCCCGGCAGCTCCACTTCCCATCCAGTTCCCGCTTGTGGCCTGGGAAAGCAGTTGAGGATGGCCCAGTGCATTGGGACCCCCCGGAAGAGGTTCCAGGTTCCCGGCATCGGATTGGCGTGCACTGGCCCGTTGCGGCTCACTTGGGGAGTGAATCATCGGACGGAAGATCTTCCTCTGTGTCTCTCCTCCTCTGTGTATATCTGGCTGTAATAAAATGAATAAATCTTTAAAAAAAAAAAAGAATAGGCATAGTGGTGGAACAATTATGACCAAAGATAAACATCTGTGTAACTTTGTGTTGCATTAGGAAACTATTGTGAAAGGAATTTTGTTTCCTGATAAGATTTCCATTCTTGTAGAGTTCTTTTTTTTTTTTTTTAATTTCTTTATCCATTACAGTAGAGGGCATGAGCTAGCATCCTTACTCTGCACTGAGGTCCTAGAGCAGAAGTCTGCACTTTTTTTTTTTTTTTTTTTTAAATAGTAACTACTTTTGGCTTTGCTGGTCATATGCCCTCTGTTGCAGTCACTAAGTTCTGCCTTTATAGCAGGAAAACAACCATAGACAATATGTAATGAATGGATGAGGCTGAGTTCCAATAAAACTTTATTTATGTTAACAGGTGGCAGGCCAGATTTGGCTCATGAATTGTAGTTTGCTGACATCTGTCTAGAGCTTTGGTCCCTAACATAGGGAATAAACTGTAGTTGAGTCTTTTAAAATGGGAGCAACACATGGAGAAAGGCCAGATGTACCACCAGGAACCAATGAGCTCCTGTTCAGTTGTCCTCTTGTCAGCCTGTCCTTGGAGGGAGGTTTCTCATGGTGACCCCCCCCCCCCCCCATGGAGAGGTAACCTAGGGATGGCAATAGATCTTGACTTGGTTTAACTGCATGATATTTGCTTATGTGTGATTCACTCTGCCTACCCAAAGTTGCTGTATGACTTTATGGAGACAATGAATGAGAAAGGCTCTTGTGAACTGAAAACTACCAAGCCATATAATCCATGTAAGGTGTGCCTCTGAACTTTCTTGTTTCACAGCAACTGCCCCCTGGACCTTCAGCCCTGCCTATTGTACTCTTCCAAAAAGTTACCCAGCCTGATTCCTAGTTCCTTCAGTGGCTGAATTAATACCCTGTCAAGACAGCCTTCTCTATTTGCATTTCATTTCTGGTTGTCAGAAATTCCTTACTGATATGAATTCAAAGTAGGTTGTTCTAAATCTTTTACCTGTTGGCTCTGGTTCTATGCCTTAACACTTTCCACAACAATATTCATCTCTTTTTCACATGACAGCTCTCTGAATATTTGAAGATGGTGGTCACAGCCTTCAAGTCTTCCCCTCACCACACAATAAATGTCAACAGTTGCTGTATTTCCAGCACACCACCATTCAGTATCTCAAGGTCTAGCTCCACTCGCAATTTTAGCTTCCTGCGAATGTGCACCTTAGGAGACAGCTGTGTGATGGTTTAGTTAGTTGTAACCTTGCCACTCAGTAAGAGCTTCAGATTAAGTTCCTGCCTCCCAGTGCTGTGCTGTGTCTTAACTGCTGTGCCAAATACACACTTTCTGTAGTGTTTTTTTTTGAAACGTTTATTAGGCACACAGATAGATATATTTTATTATTTAGGTGCAAAGTAGAGCCAAGGATCCAAGTTGGGGGTGAACTTCTAGTCTCCAGTGAGCAGCCAGGACCAAACAAGGACATGCCAATGAAAGGAGTCGTTAGGGGTATCAGGTGTTTGAATGTCCTCTCTGGGCCCCTGCAGGTGTCTGAACGTCCTCTGGGGGTTCCGCAACGTCGAGCTGGGCGGCACATGGTTCCTCCACAAAGGCCAGCGCGTCCGCAAGGCAGGGCCTGCCGGATTTCTCCTGCGGTTTACCCTGAAAGGTGTGTAGGGTTCAGGAATGGCTTTTTCCGGGGTTCGGCAACTGTCTCCGCCACTTCCCACTGCAGTTGGTCAGGCCCTCTCCCCCTCCCTGCTCGGGTCGCTGTCCCTGGTGCCGCGCCCTGGGCCGCAACTCTGGCCTCCTTTCGCTGCCCTGCGCTGGACCTCTCCTCGGGACCCTTCAGTACCTGGGGTTTCCTTTCCCACAGCCGGACTCTTTGAGAGCACCCACCTTGCCATCCTGCACAGTCTAGGTTACCTGGAGTTGAGGACCATTGACCCGGCGGCTCCTAGCGTCCCTCGGGCTTTTCCAGTTCAGCCTGGGCTCTGTAGTGTTCTTGACCACATTTTTGTCTGTTGTAATTGGGAATGTGAATCACAAATTAGCTGAAACTATAGCGAGGGGAAATGGCAGGAAGTGTTCAAAGTGTTGGCTTAATGTCTCTTTCTTGCCACTTCTGGATAGGTCCTGTAAAAGGGAGATGGCCAAACTGAATAGAGATATAGAAATAAGTGTGTGGAGGTTGGTGCTGTGGCATAGCAGGGAAAGCCACTACCAGGAGCATTGGTATCTCATACCGGTGCTGCTTCAAAATCTGGCTACTTTACTTCTGATCCAGCTCCTTACTAATTGCCCGGGAAAGCAACAGAGGGTGTCTCAAGTCTTTGGGCCCTAGCACCCACATGGGAGACTTAGAAGAAAGTCGTGGCTCCTGGTATCATATCAGTACCAGCCTTGGCCATTGGGACCATTTGAGGAGTGAACCAACCCACCCTTGTCTGTAATTCCACCTTTCAGATAAATATATAAATCTTTTTTTTTATAAAAGCACTTTGCTTAGGATATCTTTTGTGTCTGAGGCCTGAAATCTAATTTTGTCAACACGGCAACTTAAAACTTTTTGATACCCATGCCATAAGATGAAGTAGAATTCTAGTGGCTTCAAACCTGACATCACAGAAGAGAATAAAGCAGATGCTTTGCATGGCAAGGTAACAGTAAGGATGTTAACTTACACAGTTGTGGACTGTCTCTGAGCTTGCTTTGTTTTGGAGACTAAACCCTTGAGATATTTAGTTTTCATCCAGTAGAACTTGGTCTTAGTTGTCAGATTTTCCTCCCATCCTGCTGAGGAGTGGGTCCGTTATCCTCTTAGATGGAGTAATCTAAGAAGGCCTGATAAGAGTGGGTTTTGACGGGTACAGTATGCCGTCGAAGGTGGTATAACATAAGGCTGTGAGGAGGACCTCTTTTTCTGTTCATTTCTGTTCTTGACTTGTTGGCTGTTATCTTTCTATCATTACTCATATTCTTTTTGAAGGCATTTCAAATGCTGAAAGTCTCTTCTTAATGGATTTTACATACTCAGAGACTGGGATGATGCGGAAATACAGCAGCCCCTGACAACCTCCCAAGGCTAGCCCTATGAGGCTAAACTTCTAGTAGGTATGGGAGGGGCACAGCAAGGGAGTACAGGAAATGTCCCAGAGAGATCCAGCCAGGCTGCAACACTGCTGCAGTTTGGTGCACCCTGGGATGCTGGGGTACTGGGACAAGTTTCTTGGTGCAACTCTTTCTTTAGGGCTGAACCTGCATGGCGTCAATGAAGTGGAATTTGATTTATAGACACAGCTGACTCAGACATTTTTGGCCTGAGTCTGTTTTTTTGGGTTATCTCTACTGATAAAATTAACTGGATAATTGCCAAATCTCTTCTCAGTTGTGTTCTGTTAGCTAGCTGGTGAGGCCAACAGAATAGGGGAGACGATCAGTAAGGCCAAGATTTAGCACCTGTTTATAACCATGTATATTCTGGGAGCTGTATGAGTAATCAAGGGATAAGAATTGAAGGCCTGGGTCTGGGGGATGTGGGTGACACCCGAGCCTTTGCCCTCCTGGCTGCAGAAGCAGGAAGATGCGACAATGTCAGCTGATGTCTCTCTTGCTTTTTTTTGTGACCCTTTCTAACCTTGGTTACCTCCTAGTGGTTCTACCCCTAAACACTGTCAACATATGAATTTGAGACTTAAGTTTCAACATGGTTTCAGAGAGGACATTCAAACTAATGCAAAGGTCAAGGAAAGCTTAAAGAGGCTGTGTAAAGGAGATGGGCCGTCTCTCTGTTACTGTCTTCTTAAGGGTAGTTGAGATCCTAGGCTGCTGTTCAACCTTCCCTGTTTTTTGTATGTGTCTTGATAACTTTTGGTCTCCTAGTTCCTCATAGAGTGTCTGATGCCTACACACACCTCAGCTAGCTGGCAGGTCAATTGCTTGATTCAGTAAGATTTATTGAGCACTTATGTGCTTATATGCTCTAGGGAGTTCAAAGACAGCCAAGCCTAACATTTGAAGAATGCCCCCTAAAATATTGGGGCAATAAATGATCACAGTACACACTTGGAAGAAAGAGAGAGAATAGCTTTGATTGGAAGAGCTGGGGATTGAATGAGTTATAGAAAGGCTTTGACAGCCAATTCACTGTCCCTGAGCCAGAGCCCTGAGAGACTTGAGGAAATGAGGAATGTATTGGCCCATCTGTTGGATGTGAAAACTGAAGCTCAGGGAAATAGGATTTACTCACTGCCATGCCACCAGCAAGAGTCAGAGTCAGGATTCCGATTCAAGGGTGCTACCGCCCTTTGTAGCTTCAATTTGGTTTGCTTTTAATGCATTACATCTTGGTCTTGGGTGGTGTCAGGGGGCACAATCACTGGGTGCCTGGATAGGTTCAAGATTTCAAAGTTGTGCTCTGTAGCCTGCAGCAGTCTGTAGAGAGTTTGTTAGATTCCTGCATTGATACTATTGTACCAATCTTTATTTTCTCACATGAAATTAGGATGGACACACACACAGCTTTCATCCTACTCATTCACCCCTGAAATACCCACGATAGCTGGGGCGGGGACAGGCTGATGCCAGAAGCCTTGGACCTCCATTTGGGTCTCTGATATGGGTGGCAGTGATCCAAGTGCTTGGACCATGGTTTGCTGCTTTCCTAGCGCATCAACAGGGAGCTGGATTGGAAGTGGAGCATCTGGGACTTGAACAAGCACTTTGATATGTGAGGCTGGATTTAAATGTGTAATGCCAGTCCCCAGAGGGGAGGTTTGCTCTCAGGCACTCCAGTGTAGGATGTGAGTGTCTGTAACTCCGTCTTAACAGACTGTGCCATAACATCTGGCTGTGTTTTTACTTTTCATTGTAGTAAAATACATGTAACAAATATTGTATTGCCTTAACCAATGTTAAATGGACAGTTTATTAATGTTGAACATGGTTGTGTAGACAATCTGCAGAACTTTCTCTTCTTGCAAAACTGAAACTATTCCCATTCCATAACAGCTTCCCATTCTCCTCTAACCCTAGCCGCTGGAAGTCATTTTTCTACTTTGTCTCTATGAATTTGAGTACTCCAGGAACTGCAGATGAGGGGAAACACAAAGTATTTGTGTTTCTATCTTATTTTAGTTGATGTCTTCAGAGTTTGCTAACGTTGGCGCATAGGTCAGAATTTCCTTCTGTTTTCAGGCTAAGTTAAATATTACATTGTCTGAAGTTGCCACTATATGCGTTCACCGATCAATGTATACTTGGGTTGTTACCACCTTGGGGCTATTGTAAAAAGGTTATTATGAACCTGGACATGCAACTATCTATTCAACTCCTTGCTTTCTCCTGAGTGCAGATGCAGAAGTACAGTTGATAAATCATGTGGTAATTCTGTTGAATGTTTCGAGCAATTGCCATACTGTTTTCCATGGAGCTCTTACTTTGCCAAAAAGAGCACATGAGGGTTCCAATTTCTCCCCAGCTTTTCCTTGTTTTCCTGGTTTGTTTAACAGTACCCACTTGGCATTTAACCATCAAGCAGTTATTTAAAAAATCAGGATCACTTGCCTAAAGATTCGGATCTTGGCTCTACTTGGCTCTTCTGCAGGACAGCAATGCGCTGGTAACAAGAGGCAGACGCCTCCCCTTAAGTGTGGCCTGGACTTACACATTTACTCTAAGCATGATCATCTGCCTGGCCTCTTTAGGTGTTTGCACCTGTGCATCTAGGGTAGGGACCAGAGTGCCCATCCCTTTCTGGCTCTCACTCCTGGATGACCTTAATGAGTGTATTTTAGTAGATACACTGAGGACAAGGAGTTGGAACTACTGCATTGTTCCAACTCGTTGGTCTGGACCACATCCGTTTACCCTTACCTTGCTGCAGAGTGGACCCATTGATGGCTCTGTCTAGGGCCCAGCTTTCAGTGGTAAAGTAGAGTGGAGAAAGAGGCAGTGATGTGCAAGCTCTTCCTAAACTATTGACTAAGAATAAAGGACAAGAGGCTTGCATAGTGGCACAGTGGGTGAAAACTGCCTGCAAAGCTGGCATCCCATATTGGAGCACTGTTTCAAGTCCTGATGGCCCTGTTTCTGATCCAGCTCCTTGCTAATGTGCCTGGGAAAGAGGTGGAAATGGCCCATGTTCTTGGGTCACTGACACACAACGTGAGAGACTTGGCTGGGTTTCTTGGCTCTGGCTTTCACCTGGCTTAGCCCCAGTCGTTGAAGCCATTTGGGGAGTGAACTAGCTGATATTCTCTCTCTGTCTCTCTGTCTCTGTCTCTCGCTCTCTCTCTGTTACCTCCATCCCCTAACTCTGCCTTTTAAATAAATCTTAAACAGAAATTAATAAAAGAGAGCCAAGTCGTTGTGATGAATGTATATTTGGAGTTGGTGAGGGTGGGCACTGATGAGAAAGGGGGTATCTGCCTGCACACCTGGGCCAAGGACTCCAGCCAGCATTCACACAGGGCACCTGACCATGACTGTTAACAATCACAAGCCCTGCTTCTGGTCAAATGTCCAAATGGTTACCTTCAGCCCCAGGCAGGTGACCCCAGAGGCCTTCGCCACAGGATCCTTGGTCCCTTGCAAGCAGCCTGCTCTCAGAGGGCTGGGTGCTTCTGCCTGTAGCCCATGGGAGCCTGCAGAGCAGGCTGGGTGCCTACCTGATTATGTGAGCTCTTTGCTGTATGAGTTTGGCAGCAATTGCCCCCTAGCCATTTCTGTTGGACTCTTTCTCTTGGGAACTTCTGCTTTGTCATTTAAAATAGTTTGGGAGCTTCAGATTTAGCTGAGTGTCAGAGCAGTCTATTTGGTCTGTAGGCGTTTTTGTTTTTTAAAATTCATGACGAGTTCCTTGCAACATGTTTTATTATATTTCACCACCTGTTCTACCTTGGGGGTGGTATTAAAATCTGGGACCATCTATCTGTCTTTTTTTTTAAGTTTCCTTATTTGCCATTTATATATGTCTTGCAAACACACACACACAAATTTAAATACGCATGTGTATATATATTCCTCTCTCCTTCTGTGACTGATTTACTTTAAGATGTGGTGATCATATCAAAAGTATATGTTTTGCTGGGCTAATTATGGAGTTTTAAATGATAAATTTGCAAAACAAATAGATACTTGGAAAACTCTTTGCAAAACAAAATGCTATCTCTGTGAATATTAATTGCCAAAACATACATAGCGATATTAATCTTCCAAGGAAAAACCCTTAAACATTTCACATCTTCTTCCAGCTTCCACTGCAGGGGAAAAGGAAGAGTAGTCTGCCCATTTTGACATGTGGACAAACCAGGTCTCTACATAAATATCCAGCAAGGGTAGCTGAAGGGCCAGTATTGAACATTGGGATCCATCCAGATCACCTGATATCCACATAACTACATATTTTTATCTATGTAATCACATCTTCCTATGTCAACCAGGTCTAGAGACCAAGACATTTTACGGCAGTATATTCCATTTTCTTGTTATAAAAAACAAATGCCATGCATTGATCCTCTCCTTATAGCCCCTGTATCCAGCTGGGCCTGAAGCCTTATTGTTTCATTCATGTGAATCAATAAATTGCTATTGGGTTTCTGTCAGTTGAAATAAAAAACAGATCAGAATCTAGAAACCAAAACACAACCTATGGTATCAGAGTGAAGTTTATAAACCTATTATCTCCTTAAGTTTGATATTAAAATCATGTGAGGAGGATATTTTTTTAAACACGATCTGTGTACAATGTCCTACTCTACTGCTTTTAAAACCAGGCCGACCTGTAAGTAAGACTCAACAAATCTAAATTTCTCTTTAAAGAAATAAAAAAGCACTGCATTTTCCATCATATCTTTGGCAAGTATCTATCTGGGTCCCAGATGTACTACCTGTTGTGTCCCCTTGGGTGGGAATTTCAAGAATGATTTGTTCTGGGGTTGAGTCATCAACTCTATCACCAGCCAAACCAGAAGCTTTCCAAGGACAGTGAGGATACCTTTTGTATGCTCCATGGGTCCCTGCTGTTCCTGTTCAGAAAGGAGACCTATAGTATTGTGTGGCTGGTCCTACTGGTGTTGGAGAGAACAAGAGGAGTGACATTTATACATGAAGGTTACAGAGTAACTTCTGGAACAAACATAAGGCTATGCTCTTGTAATGGTCGAGTGTTATAAACTGAGGTGTCATAGAAACCTACTAGGAAGGTATTTGTCCTCTGTTAGCATCCATTTCCCTGTGTATAAATGGATGTGCTATATTGGTAGCACACTACCCATAAATGGTAACCAAATGAATGCCATTTTGATAAGGTAACAGTTGGTTAAAAACTTCCTAGAAGTTTGACAAATAAGCCTGGAACCCATTGCATGCCTTCCCTTGGCAATTCACAATATTCATTACCACACTAAAGTCTTAGAGGTCTTAGAGTAGTGCTCCCATAAAGCTATCTTATTAGTTTTTTTTAATCCCAATGCTTTCGAATATGACTTAAGCATCAAATACTTTTCTCCTCTGTTCTACCTCACCACTCCCTGCCTCCCCCGCCAGGCAGAACTGGGGTCCAATGGAACACACTTTGAGAAACACCCCGGGGTTGTACCTATGGTAATTGAGGGGATTCATTAGGCCTCCACTAGGGGGTGTGCCAGCCAAGTTTTCTGATTTTACGTGACAAAAGAGCGTTTGCTGGGGTTTCCAAAGACTAGATGTTGGGAAAGCTTTGCTGGGGAGGAAGACCAGCAGAGGTGAATCCACCATATGGAAGCTGAGAGGCCTCCTGCCATTCCTCTTAGAATGTGCAAATGGCTGGTCTTCCCATCAGGAATCAGTGGAGACATCAGAGTCCCTGGAATGAGAGGTGTTTTCTGAAGGCCAGGCCGAGTGAGAAAGGGCTGGGATCAGCAAGGGCAGTGCCCACAGCAGACCTCAGAGGTCTTGAGGAGTAAGGCCTTGGTCCTGGACCCTGTATAGACCCTGCATAGACCTTACCGGCTCAGTAGACCCTTTCCAGGATTTTTGTTTCTGTATCTAAGATGAACATTTGTTGCTATTATGACACTACTAGTACTTCTCATATGCACATATATCACACATGGACCAGATGTATATTTTCAGATAACTGAAACTTTTCCTTTAATCTTGTGCCAAGTCTGCATTCTGTGTGTAAGTGAATTAAGGTAGTAGATTTGGAGATAGACTCTGAACACCAGGTGATACTATGTTACTAATAGAACATTAAGAAAACCCCCAAATGTGAGAGAAATCACATGTATTTGTATACTCTTGCCCTAATAACATTTTGGGGTAATGATGGAGGATGTAAAAGTAATTGGGCATTTGAGGGAGCCCCTGTTTGTGGGTATTCTTTTGGTTACAGGTGACACAAATCCAGCTCCAAGAGCTTAGGTAAGGGAGGCTTTGCTGTAAGTACCTGGGCCTGTCTGTCTCATGGACTTCAGGAACAGAGATGCAGCCAGCCCTCAGACAGCTAGAAGGGGGGCTTTGCATGCTCTCTGGATATTCTTTGCTCTCCAACTTTCAGTTTTTTTCCCCTCTTGGCATTTTTCTCTGCATCTTTTTTTCTGTGGATCAGCTGCTGGGGTCTCTGGCCCAGGGCAGGACACATGGGCCTGCATCTGCAACTACTAGGCATTCTATTCTGCTGTGTCTGCTGCTGGAAAGAAAAAGAGTGCCTCAGTTCCAATTCCAGAATTACTGGGGCAGGAGAGAATTACCCTGGCTTGGGTCAGATGTCTACCCTGGACTATGAGCAGTGGCTAGGGGCCAGCCATATTGTGTATTGTGGCTCATCTTGTGATAGTTGTGTGTGAGGGTAGTTTCTAGAAAAGTTGGAAGGGGTCTGATAGACAATACAATACCTAGTAGTGTGTATATTTGCCACATTTATATAGCTGAGATTAAGCTGTATAATGCATCCTGTTTTTAACCAACTATTACATTATCAACATTTCTTCATTTTTTTGTGAAAAATATTGCCATTTAAAATCACTTCATTGTGTTCATTTATTTGGATTTACTTAGCAAATTTCCAGTTGTTAGGTTTTTTAGGTTGTTTTAAATTTGTAAAACAATTTTTGATGCTATTACTAGTGTATGATGAAGAGAAATTTATTTCCCTGATGCCATGCAAAGAGTAGATGCTTTATTACCAATGAAAAAAATAAGATGTGGTGGTAAAGGACCCCACCACATTTCAAATCAGTGCCAACTGTTTTGAATTTCACTCTGTTCTGCCTTACTTCTTTCTTTCCTCAAACCAAAACTGTTGTTGGTGGGGGCAGTGTTGTGGTTGGTATTTGGGTTAAGCCACTGCCTGCAAAG
Organism: Ochotona princeps; assembly: GCF_030435755.1. Taxonomy (NCBI): domain Eukaryota; kingdom Metazoa; phylum Chordata; class Mammalia; order Lagomorpha; family Ochotonidae; genus Ochotona; species Ochotona princeps. The sequence goes on from NC_080841.1 coordinate 22,261,068, forward strand.
TCAGTATCCCATCTGAATGCTAGTTCAAGTCCTGGTTGCACTGCTTCCCTCCCAACTCTCTGCTAATGCACCTGGGAAACAGTAGAATGTAGCTCAAGTGCATGGGCCCCTACCACTCATATGGGATACCCAACAGATTTCTTTGCTTTTCATTTCAGTCTGACTCAACCACTATCATTGCAGCCATCTAGGCAGATGGCAAGTCTCTTCCTTTGTGTGTGTCTCTCTCCCTCTGTCACTCTGCCTGTCTAATAAACGAGGTAATTCTTTTTAAAAATGGTTGTGGGAGATGGTGGTTGAACAGTGTGGAGGAAGACCTGTGTGGTGGTTCACTGGGGTCTCAGGTCTGCCTTGTTCCAGTCTATGTTCCTCTATGAAATAGAGTAGTAAATGGAATTATCTGAGAGTCAGCCTTCCCAGTTTGCAGAATAAGAAGCTAATACTTGCAAAATTAGTCATCTCAGGAATGAGATGGGGCTGCAGCAGTTAATGCAGGTTAAGGCAGGGATGGAGATGGGAGAAGAGGACTGAGGAGAGGGGCTTATGATCAGGCACCTGGGCAAAGGCCAGCCCCTCCACCTGTGTGACACTCAACCGCCCCATGCTGGGGACTGAGTGGGAGTCACCTGACCACCGAGTTGCCTTTGTCCTCCGAGAAGATTGATTGGGAAAGATCATTGTGAGAGTATTGGTGATTTTCCATATCTCCTGTATTTTTCCCAAGCTGGAATTCAACATTTGCTAAGGTTGACATGTTGCTCTGAGGGTCTTTATGAAACAGTGAAATTTCCAGAATGGAAAGGTTGTTAGATGCTTCCCAGTGGAAAGCAAGGAATTCCTGAATGTGAGCAGTTTCTTCTTAATTAGCTGGATTGAATTCAGGTGACTTGAAGGAAGTTTCACTGACTACTACTAGAGGGGTTAGGGTTAGGAAATTCAGAGTCACGCCCGACTCTGTGCTTGGAGTTTTTCCTGGATTTCACCTCTCTCGCAGTCCATTTTCCTGGATGTTTAGAACCTGCTCTGTTATTTCAGGTGATCTATGCTTGGGTGGGGGAGGTGCGCAATGTTCTCTGCTCTTGTTTTCCTGCATTTTCTAATGCTTTCTATTTGTAGAATACTGTGGTTTTTATTAGATATTCCAGTTCCTTCTGTCCTGGAGTGGCTCCAACTGATGTTTTATCATTCTTATTTGTTTTCAATAATAATAAGTGAATAATAACACTAAATGTCATGACTCCAGGAGGTGGAACACTTCACAAGCTGGGCCATATTTAATTTTGTTTTGGAAACTGCCAAAATCATCTTGCCCATTAGGGCTTGGAGGAGGTACATTTCTAATTGGGGGTTAGGTAACAGATCACACACACATGTTTGCTTGCCTTAGGAGACTAGGAGTCTGGTCCCTGAGTGTGACATCTACCTCCATGGTAAGGCTGCATCAACAAGCTTGGGACCATCTTGGCAAATCTTGAATGTTTGGCATTTCCAGAAAGTGCAAGAATAGACTTTAGTTCTGAAGTCTGGCCTTGGGGACATGGACCTCTTCTCTTCCATCCGGGGTAGAAGTGTTTGGGAATAAGGGCAGAGCAGTCACATAGTGGGAGCAAGGATTTATCCCTATTAGAAGTATCGCTTTCTTGGCTCGTGTTGGGCTAGAGCTTCTGTCAGGTACCTAAGATAATACCATTGCAGCTGAATTGGGGTCCGCTGTTCCAAGCTAATGAAATTGCAGTCCCTACTAGACAACTGTAACTATATTCTTATCTGAATTCTGATCTCCTTCTATGCAAGTAAAACTGAAGTTAGGAAAATAGAAGATAAGCAGGGAGCTGGATTGGAAGTGGAGGAGCCAGGACTTGAACTGGTGCCCATATGAGATACTGGCATCACAGGCAGTGACTTAGCCTACTAAGCTGTGATAGAAGCATAGAGAAGTTGATGTTTATTGAGCCCTAATTCTGAATATGTTCTGTCTTATCATCCTCTTTCTGTGTAAAAAATAGAAAATAAGTACTAAATGAACATGATGATAAAATGCATGCTATGCCGTTTCCTTTAGCACTCAGGAGAAGTGAAGCATTTTGCCAAGCAAGGGCAGCAAATGCACAAAATAGCCAGACTCCAACGCACACCCTCTGCCTCCCATGTCCATCTTAGTCTTCCCACCTGTCAGGCTCTTGCAGGTTCACTTGGGAGAAGGCATGCTGGGAGCTGATCCTAATGCAGGTGAGAACGAGAAGACTGGGGGGAAGCTAATTCCCTTTTTGGAGTCCTGTTGGAGAAATGTGGCAGTGGTCAACTCCCAGGTTCTTAGCAAAAGTTGTCACCTTCAGATTATCCTGTTGTTGACTGACTTCAGGGGATTTTGACATTCCTGAAAGATGTTAGCATCCACCTTTCAGGAATGTCAAAAGGTGAGTAATAGTACTTGAAAGCAGGCAACCCAGTGCCTGGTACAAAGCAGGTACCCAGCAGGTTAGGTGAAATTGTGTCCTTTTTCAAATGAATCCCATGATATCAGCATGCAGCTCTATGTGGACGTAAAGCCCCTGCAGATGCGCTTTGTTCAGATGAAGTCTTAGTGATATAGAATGAATGGGTCCCTAGTACAATATGACTGGCATCATTATAAAAAAGGGACATTTGGAGACATACAAACAGACAGGGAGATGGCCATGTGAAAATGAAGACAAAATGGAGTAATCTGTTTACAAGCCATGGAAGGCTAGGGATTGCCTGGAAACACCGGAAGAATGCTAAGGGAGAGGTCAGGAACAGCATTTAGGAGGAACCAATTCTGCTGATACCTTGATCCTGGGCTTGTAGCCTGTGGAACTGTGAGGCAGTACTTGTCTCTTGTTTAAGTCACATGAATTATAAGAACAAATGGAAATATCACCACATGGTCTTGGATGAATTCCAAAGGGTCCTTCTTTGTGCGTCCTCCTGGTGGCACATGCCACAGGCTGTCAGAGCTACCACTTAGAGGAACTCACATAGGAAAGACTGGTAGCAAAACTCAGAGATTGGTGATCCATACAGGGTTGTCTGGGGAAGCGACAGTTCTGCCTGGCAGGGTATGGATCCAGCCTCTTGCCTTTCCTGTCCTGGCTCTCATCTTCTGCTCCTCCTCCGCCCACATGTTCTCTTCATGCCTGTCTGTGCCAGGGGGTCCACGAGACGACTGTTTCCAGCCCCAGCAAGGCTCCTGGATCCACCAAACACAGTTGCCTGGCTTGGCAGCAGGATCATAGGAAATTGTCATGACAACTCCGCAGGCTTCTGCGACTGCTTTCACAGTTAGTGAGGGGCCCTTGGAAGTCACAACTAGGCGGGGAGATCCCTGGAGCAAGCTAGGTTCCTATGGGACCTGGAATGGGAGTACATGGCCAGGCAGTGAATAACGTGAAAGAGGGAAGAACAGGAAGCAAGATGGTGGCATTGTGATTTATTTAGAATTCTGTAAGCGTAGGTGGTCGGAAGCAGGGACTGAGTTTCCTGCTGAGGCTGGGGATGAGCTCTGGAGCACACAGTCTATTTTTCTTTCCTCCTGTCCCCTATTTTCTTTGCTCCCATCTTCTGTTCATTGCTTTTCTATCCTCCTTAGCTGGGTGCTTATGGGGCCAACCTTATGTTGCACCTGCTGAGTTCCTTCCTCCCCCCCCCCCATTAATCTGATTTGATTTCCAACGTGTGATTTAGAGATGTTGTGTGCCCTGAATATGAACAGGCATGGGTAACAGGAGGGGTGGGGGGAGAGAGAGAGAGAGAGAGGTGGAGGGTGGGGGAAGCCTCCCATTTGATCTACTAAAAACACACCTTAAGAGCAGCCCCATCCACATTACCGAAGGTATCAGCTGGGTCCTGCCTACAGTTATGTCAAACAAAGTGTGCTGCGAAGTGCCAACTCTCCCTTTGTGCTGTGACACTGGGAGCTGCCAAAAGATATTAAAAAGCTTGCATGAACTAGGTGATGGCAGCTGTAACTATCTAAGTTATTGCCTGGCAGCTGCAGCGCTGCCTCACTGCTGCTGACTGCCTTTCGGGTTGGTTCTCCATTTGTTTGCCTTTTCTCCAGCAACTGATAGCACCAAGCCTGCAGCAGGCGAGTGGCCGCCCCAGCCCCCTTGTGCCTGCAGGCGGGGAGACTTGTGGTGTAAGCCACATGTTTGGAGAAGCACCTTGCACAGCTTCTGGGACAAGTTATATTTCTCTTGCCAGGCCCCAAGCCTGGTTTTGCATTGGTCAGCTCCACTCCCAAGGACCCTTGGATGAGGGGATGGCACAGAGGTGAGCATGCACACCCAGGCACACACACTAAATGCAGTCTTTTTTGTGTTTGTGTGTGTGGCTTTTCCCCCCCCTGCCCTGTTGGCTCTGAGTGAGCTAGAACAATATCGCCAGCTCCAAGCTCTGCCAGTCCTACATCTGCTCCCTAAAACCTCCAGCAAATAAGAATACGGTGGGGTTGTTTAACCAACACTTACAATATACACACTTTTCAGCTTTTGTCCCCCTGGGCTGCCCAGGCTCGGAGTTCTGGCTGCTGGTGGCAAAGGGTTGAGAGATAAGGGGCTAATGATCCCTGTGGGCATCTGTCTCGGAAGCCTCCTTCTCTGGCATGTTGATACGTGGCATAAAATACATTTCATTGTCCCGGGCATCAGGAAGGTGTCTGTACCATGAGCTGGGTTTTTTTTTGTATTCTTCTGTTGAGTTTGGTCTTTTCAGCTGTCTGTTAAATAATTCATACAGCTCATGAAAGTAATATTTCTGGGATGTAGGGGTTCCATTTTTCCAATTCCCTTTCACTCCATCTTTTTTTTTAAGCGATTGTGGTGAGAGTTTGGCAGACATGGCTTGGATGGTATAATAAAACCTGCTGTCTTTTCCGCTCACCTCTCCAGCTCAGGCTGGGAGGTCAGGAAGGGTTGCTAACCTTCAGCAAGCCCAGTCAAGGTCAAACCATAGGTTTGAGTTTGGTGTCACCTCAGAGTTTGGTGATCAGAGGGATCCTGAAGCAAAGCCGTTTGTCATTGCTGTGCCACTGACTGTCAGGATCATCTTCCTGTCAGGAGGGTCTCGCTTTTGAATCTCCTAACTGCCTGCCTGGTGCCAAACAGGGGCTCTGCCCCTGGTGATGATCAATGAAAGTGCAACAACATGGACCAAATTCCGGCCATTCAAGAGCAAAGTGGAACACAGCCTTCTTAAACCTTTATTGTGATAATGATCCTATAGCTGCACTGGCCATGTTCATCTTCCTGTGTTGGACTGATATTTAGGCTTTTTTGGTGCAAAACTGGAGCCTCTGCTCATGTAGTGAGCAGTCTCTTGTGCTAACCCTGCTGGGTGCTATCATTGGCCTGTGGTCTGGCCTCTTGGAAGCTCCTGTTGAGATTTTATGGTCATTGTAGTGGTATTGAAACATGGGGTCTTTGGGAGACTTTTAGGGCTTCCAGGACTGGTTTAATTCTTTTGGGACTGGAGTAGATCCTATGAAGGCAGGTTGTCTAGAAGCAATGCTGTCTTTCATCTTTCACCTTGCGGCTTATTCTCAGACTCCTGCTAACCCTTCTGCTCCCCTCCATGGGTTGAAGCAGTCTGAGGCCCTTCCCAGGAGCTGGGTAGATGCCAGTGCCAACCTTTTGGGCTTCCCAACATCCAGAGTCATGAATTAGGAGGCACTTCTCTTTTGCATCAATCAGCCCATGCCCAGTATTCTGTGACAGTTGTAGTGTGCCATTGAACACTGTCTTCCACCCCCGCCCCCACTTCCTGCCTGTTGATCTCAGTATCCTACAGGTCCCCCGAGAGTAAGGACCAGCTCCATCATGTTCACTACCAATGTCATTTAACAGGTGTTCCCTGAGTGAGTATTGAACAATAGCATGAGAAGGTATTTTCATAATTAATGCTGGTTTTGATAGCTTCCTGTGCAACTTCCCTATGGTCTGAGGTAGGAGGGTAGTTTCTTGGAACCCTCCTTATCCATTAGCACACTGAGCCCCACTTCATGGATCATCTGACCTCTGAGGGTTTCTCGGGGATTCTAGGCCCAGGCACTGTGGGTGCCTGAGACCCCTCTCTGCAAAGTAAACCTTGGGATGATGGGCTTGTGCCATCTGGGAGATTCAGGGCCAGGATTCTGTCTCCTTATCATGAAACTCTAGAACCATCTCCAAAAATCATAGTTTGAATGTTTGTATATGGAAATGGGGCCTCCAAGGAGGTACTTAAGGCTAAGTGAGGTTCTAAGGCTGGGGCTCTGATTTGATGGGATGAGAGACCTCATCAGCAGAGAAGCTAGAGGGTTTGCTCCTCATTCCCAGCCCACCACACACACTGAGGATATAATGGGAAGATGACTGTCTGTCCATCAGGAATCCAGCCTCATGGGACACTGAATTAGCTGTCACTGCGATCTTAGGCTTCCCAATCTCCAAGACTGCATGAAATCAATATCTGTTGTGGGAATCATCCCTGTTGGGGCAGCCTGAGCTCAAATGGGGAAGTTATGTGATATGAAAATGTAAACATTAGCATCATGTTTGGAATGTGGTAGAGAAAATCATGAGAACTCCAAGTTGCTCTCAAGTGCTTAAGGTCTAGGAGGTTGAGGTTACATGACTGGTGGAACCCCACATGAAGCTCTTTCAAGGACGTAAGAGGTTGTTGCATCTAATACTGTGAATAGACTATTGTTTGGGGGGGCATCCACGGTACTTTATGACTTAGTAATAATAAGTAAGTACTATGTAAAGATGAGTAAATTCCATAGGTTGAAGGCCTTCATTTATGTTACAATTGCCTAACTTCCAACTAGCTGCTAGTGGACAAAACATTTTATGAATTACCATTTATATTAATATTCTCCCTGTCCTCCTCCTGCTGCCACTTTGATTTTCTTAAGCCACCCATGCTGTGTTCCTGAGGAGTCCCACTTTGCACGTGCGATTTGTACCACTGAACAAACATTATCCATCGTCAGCCTACTGTGTGCCAGACCTAGAAATTGGAAGCTTTAAAGAACTTTGTCACCTTTTCCTGAAAAATTGAGCATATATTGATTTTCATACATCTCGTGTCAAATACATTAGAGTTGAGAGTTCACTTTTTAAAGGAAGCCTCAAATCCACTGTTTGAATTTTTATATTTCGTATGTCTTTAGAGTAAGGCCTACTTGGACCCACATTGATTGAAACTGAAGAAAATTAGGAGGACAAAAATACAGCCTTGTAGTCCTGAAGGGACCTAGGCAGCTATTCAGTTCGACTTCTGGATTCTTACAGATGATACAGTTCAGGCTCTCAGACATGACCTGGATGCTTTTGGTGGCTGGGCTGGTCTGGGCTCATTGTCCACTGCTCCAGCCTGTGTGCTCCAGTCTTTAAGCAGTTGTCTCAGCTTTCTGGGTTATCTGCTGGTCTCCCTTATCCATTCCAGGCTCCTGCCCTCCATGGAAGAAACTGGCTGTATTGTATTTCCAGACTGGGATGTTGTCATCTCAGGCCAAACTGTTCCCCTCCTTTCCCCCAAATGCTGCTCCTCTTGAGCCCAGTACCAGGCCTTTCCCTTCCTGTTGGAGCTGTGTGCTGAATTTCAACCTTGCTGTGACATTTGGCTATTTCAATTCATTCATCTCCAAGAGTGCCTGTGCTGCTGACAGACCTCTCCCTCTTGTGCCCAAACCCCCGCTAAAGGAGCAAGGGCAGATGCAGCCACCACTGCCCTTGGTAGGGAAGATCATTGAACAGAAGGGCATGGGAGCAGGGACATGGCACATGAAGCCTATTGTCCCCACTGTGGCAGCTCTGGGCAGATGAGTGCCAGTTCTCCTGGGCTGCTTTGCTTTAGGCATGTGGAACATGATCACCCGATGGACATGTGGCCTTGGAAGCCGCCCCTGCCAGCAGCGGGGGCCTGGTGGGCAGCATGCAGGGCAGGAAAGAGCCTCACAGGGTCTCTCAGCAGTTCCTAGTCTGCCCTAGTCAGAGGAGCCAAGTGTTGACTTTGGGAACACCCAAGGACTTTGGCCAAGTCAAAGGTCTTAGAGGTCTTTCTTCAGAGTGACGACACTGGAGGTGATGACACGGACTTTGGCCGTTTCCTTGTCATCCTCCAAATTGTCTTCCCAGCTGGGTAGATTCTGCTGCACTCCTGAGAGATGCAGTGTTTTTTTTCTGAGTGGTTTAAGAGAGAAGGAAAGGGGAAGGGGTCAGCCTGGGAAGCTCTCACAGCCCCAAGGAAGATGCCGGGACCCCGATAGCTAGCCTGGACAGAGCAGTAGGGAACCCAAGCAGAGAAAGAGGAGGCTCAAATCACGAGGAAATACCGGGTGCAGGTGGACTCTCTTCTTTCAGTTGAGGACTGACTACATGGTCAGTGTGAGCACAGAGTGAGGACTAAGGGGACCCAGGCCCTCTGGGATGATTTTCTTTTTCCTGTTCTGCATGTGGAAGGGGTGTGTGGCAGAATAGAAGGGTGACAAGAAACTTGGTGGAGAGCGCCGTGCAAACAATGGCTGGTGAATGCCAAAGCTGGCAGTCCCTGATTCTTAATGTTTGAATGGAAGTGGCTGAAGCTTGCTTTTTTTTTTTTTCCACAGTCAGTGTTGCCAAGAAAACAAGGAGTAGCTGTTTTAAGCATTTACAAATGGTAATGTACCAACAGCTGGTCTCAGTCCAACTGAGCTATTGTAGGGGTATTAAAAAGACAGGCCAGAGTTGGAGATGTACTGCCAACCTCCCTTGCAGAGTTGGGGAACATTTTACTTGGAAAAAAAGGTCTTATATTCCTGCAGAGATCGACAGGACGGTTCTCCCGCGGAGTCAGTGCCTTTGCTTGGCAGAGCCGCAGCGCGGGCAGGGCAGCCAAATGCTTAGGCGACAGGGAAGCGTGGAGTCTGCGAGCTCGCGGTGGATTTATCAGCATGGCCATGCCGCCTCCATCCCCGTGTGGCTGGAGGCTCGCGTGCACATGTGTGTGGACATGGCTCTCCTGCGTGTCTCAATCTGTGGCTGTGCTGGGTGGCAACAGCTGATGGCCCCCTGGGACATCCCTGTGGCTGGGATCCATTTCCCTAACGCTCCCTGTGTGGCTGTCTCTACTTCCTCTGGGAAATCCAGGGCTCTTTTCCTCTTGTCACTCAGGCAAAGAGAAGGAAGAGAATCTTGTGCAAATACGGGCTTTCCCTCCCCCTCGCCTCAACTCCAGGAGCAAAGCATGGTTACCTGAGAAAGGGCAAACTGGGTTTTTCTCTTACTCTTTGTCTCAACCACCAATCTGGGATGTTCTTCGGGGTTTTTGTTCATCTCAGGAAATTATAATACACAGAGCATGCTTCTTCCCTAAATGTAATTACCAGCGGCCCTGTGTTTATGGATGAGGCATGGTGGAAAGTAATAGAAAATGATTATTTTTCGTTCTGAAGGCCTTCTTTATTAGTGGTGCGGCCGGGACGTCAGCTGCCTTCTCTGAATGGCAATGTGATGTTTTGCTTTCCCCAGCAAGATAAACGATCTTATTTGTTGATGTTTAGTGCTTGAGACGACATTTATGCGAAATAAAAGGGACCAAATTAATAATAAAAAAAATGATTAGCCAGACACAAATGAAAAACTGTACATCTCTTCCCCCACCCCAGTTAAGTTGTTTGTATTTACACGCTATTCACAAATAATGGCAAAATGCCCAATAGTTGGATGGCAGAGGGTTTTTTTTTCTTTTACAATCATATGGCTTGATTCCGTTTTCCAGATCTTGTCTGGGAGCTGCTATTTGAAATAAAAACGTTTGCATCCATTTCCTCATTAATCCTTCCGTTGTAATACAACCTGCTGCAGAGTAATGGCAAAACAGATGCAACAATGAAAATTAAAAGGGATGGACACTTAGCTTGGGCTATAAAAGCTGCTAACCATGTAGGAGCTAGAGAGGCTTTTGGACAGAAAATATGGCAAATGATAGAAACAATCATCGGCCTAAGAGTTTGCTATTTGGAAAACTCTGGTGGGACATTTCTCTGCTCATAATGGCTGAAAGATCACTCCTGAGTTTAGTGTACACTAGAGAGAGCGCTTGTCTGCTTTGCCTTGAGGCCTATCTTCAGTATTTGGTGCATCTACCCATCTGGCTTCTAATTGGACTGGAATTTTCTCGACACAAACAAGCACTTTGCGAAGAATCGATGGACTGCATGTTTTGAGGATTCCGTATTTTACTTGGAAATACTGCTTCCTGACTTTCTGTGAACCATAGGCTCAGAGAAAAGCTGCTTTGACCTTAATCCTTATTTGTTTTTCAACCAAATGCAGTGTGCACTAGAAAGGTGAAAGTTTGTGGCATGTGTAGGGAGGAAGGACCATAATCAGTATTGCTGAGAGAACCTGATACAAAAGAAAAAGAAGACTCAGAAGCACATTTTGAGGTTCTTCATCCATCCAACCATTGCCCTAGGGATGTATGTTTTTCTTCATCAAATTTTCTTCATCAATGTTCAGCTCTTGAATCCTCTGGGATTTGGGGGTCACATGTAGGTTCAGTCTTGTTGTGTGCATTTATCAAGCCTTACCTGTGTACAATCTGAGAGCAATAACGAGAAACAGAGAAAGGCAGAAGCATGGTCTTTGCCCTTGAGCTTCTCAAAAAGCCCTTGATGGAAACTGGATTGGCACAGGTAGGAATACATAAAGCCAGACAGCCATGCAGAACCACACGCATGGGGGTTGGTGGGTGAGACGTGAGCTGAGAACATGGCTCTGGGCAGCAGGCTTCAGACAGTTGGGTCCCCTCATGCAGTAAGTATTAGGAGGGTGAGGTGGGCACACTGACTCTTGGCCTGACCAAACCCTAAAAATTGAATGAGATGAGCCAAGGATATGGGAGTCCACGCATGTGGAAAAGGTGTTCCAACATGGCAGACCTCTGCTGACTATCTCTTTACTTGATTAAGTAATAGAATAATTTTGGGATCAGGATGTGAGTGTAGCCCAGTCCTGTCTCATAGTGCTGGTGGAAGAAGACTATTGACAAAAAGGTTCTGAACCCAAATGAAATCTTGGCTTACCTATTTACTAGCCAAACACCTTAAGCCTTATTCTTGTAGTGCTGCAATTCTGGGATCTTTGCAATGGGTCAAATGATAATACCTATTTATGATATCATTATAAGGATTAAATGATAAGTTGTAGCACAGTGCAGACCACCAAATATGTACCCAATGTTAGCATGAAGGAGTGTTCTTATTCTTGGCGTGTTTGCTATGTTTTTCTTCCTATTGTTATCTCAGATGCAGGGCCAAGTGTGTTACTTGTCCTGTTTTCGAGCATTCCTGACAAGGAAACGTCTTACTTTTCCTTGGAAGAGGAGGCCAACACCAAGAATCTAGCTGAAGGTTGGAAGCTCAGCTGCCTGACATCTCATAGACACTTCTAGCAATTTGATTCTTTAACCTGGTGAATTGGTTTTACTCTAAAGCCTTAGCAGGATCCGGCCACAGGGGGAAAATGCCTTTTTTGGTGGACTGGATAGTTGGGTAGCGGTACAGAAAAGGTCCCACCTATGTGTAGCTAGGAATTTGGCTCTGTGTTTTCAAGACGTTTCATCAGCAGACTCAAGGATCTGCTCCTGGAGTTCCTGGAAGTCACCTTTAGCAGGCAGGTGGCATGGCGTTGCATAGCAGCTGAAGGGTGAGAGTAGTAGAGAAGGCAGGAGAAATGTTAACAGAGTATTTACAGCCCAGGCTCCAGTTATGGAAGCTGGCGAAGTGCAGTGGTAGGAAGGCCAAGCCGGCCCAAAGGAAGCAGACGTGGGAAGAGGAAGTTCAGGGGCGGGAACACAGTTCTTGTCAAGCAAAGCCTCAGGGCAGATTGTAAAAGAAAAATGAACGGAGTCCTGTCCTTAGTGCCAACTTAAATGTCAACATTAATTTGTCATGAATGAATTATTGCCTCTCAAAAGTTGATGAACATTAGCTGATGAACTTGTTAAGGGCGTGGGCTGTGCCTTACTCTTCTTTGTATTTGTCTCAGTGCCACCTGTAGTCCCTGGCTCTTGTTAGCACCAGTGAAATGATTGACTATGTTGCACATATGTAAAACTGCTTCTATCTATCACAATCTTACCAGGCATGGATGCAGTCCCAGTGTTTGTGCCTTCCACAGCTTAGAGGTGGACTTAGATGTATTTGTTCAGATGAATCATTTCTTGAGCAAGTTTCTGTATCTTAAGTGTGGATATCAGTGTGTGAAAGGGTTGCCTATATCTTTCCTTCCATTTCTGGGTAGGGAAAGATATGTGAAATTCAATGACATCTGCTGAAATTCAAACATATTTTTATTTATTCATGGCCATGATCAGGGCAGAACCTCTAATTTCAACCAATAATTAGACTTGACAATAGATGTGGAAATAAAACATTTTTGCTGAATTCACTTGTCATTCCTCCCTGCTGTCGCTGGGGTAACCCAGATGTCAGCTGTCCCCTTATTTTTCTCTTTGAGCTTCCCCTCCCTCAGCCCACTCATACTAATGCATTCAGTAAACTGAGGATTTTGTGGGAGTTAGTACTTCATCCACTTAAATATCTCTTGAGGCCCAAGAATGGTTATCTGAAGACATTTTTAAAAAGGATTTATTTTTATTTTTATTGCAAAGTCAGATATACAGAGAGGAGGAGAGACAGAGAGAAAGATCTTCTGTCTGATGATTCACTCCCCAAGTGACCACAACGGCCAGTACTGTGCTGATCCAAAGCCAGGAGCCTGGAGCTCCTCCAGGTCTCCAACACGGGTGCAGGGTCCCAAGGCTTTGGGCCATCCTGTACTGCTTTCCCAGGCCACAAGCAGGGAGCTGGATGAGAAGCGGGGCTGCTGGGATTAGAACCAGCAACCCATGTGGGATCCTGGTGCGTTCAAGGCGTGGACTTTAGCCGCTAGGCCATGGCGCCGGGCCCATTCTCAAGGCATTTTGATGGCCTCTCTACCAAGGATCTATTTCTCTTTCTTCCCCCAAATATGCCTTGACCAATAGATTCTTTAAAAAGATTTATTTATTGGAAAGGTAGATTTACAGAGAGAAGGAGAGACAGAGACAGATCTTCTATCTGCTGGTTCACGCCCAAAATGGCCATAATGTTTGAAGCTGAGATAATCCAAAATCAGAAGTCAGGAGCTTCTTCTGGGTTTCCACATGAGTGTAGAGTCCCAAGCCTTTGAGCCATCCTTTACTGCTTTCCTAGGCCATAATCATGGAGCTGGATGCAAAATGGAACAGCTGGGACATGAATCAGTGCCCATATGGGATAGCAGCATTTAGAAATGTAGGATTAGCCAGTTGAGCCATCATGGTGATCCCTTGACTGCAGATTTTTAACACTGTACTCTTACCCCATCCCTCTTCTTTTATCTTATATTATCTTATATATGTTATATTATGTTATTATCTTATATTGTGTGCTCTTATCAAATCCCTCCCCTTGCTTTTCTGCACTTTCACATGCCGTTTTTAGTTCATCACCATTCTGCATGCTGCTACAGACAGACAAGTAAATGTTAGCCATTCTTTGTAACTTGACAAATGAGCTTTCTGGAAGGATTTAGATAATTGCCATTTTCCACTTGGGTCACCCAAACATTTGTTTATACTTCTTGCTGTTGAGTCCTGGGATGAGGATAAGAGCTATGAGATGGTCACATTTGCAGGAAGTCCTTGCTAGTCTTTTCCCTGGCCTCAAGGTGGGGAAAGAGGGAGTGAATGGGAAACAAGGAAGGAGAGACAAAATAGACAATGGCTTCAGGAAGTTTGGTTGGGATGGGGGAACATGGATGGAATTTAGGGTGTGAGACAAATAATCAAGAGAAACTTGGTTAATAAAAAAAGAGAAGATACCAATACCTGCTCAAATGCTGATGGGAAGCAGTGAGCAGAGAACAAGAGACTGAAGATCAGCTCCTGAGAAGTTGGACTCCAGAGTAAGCTGCAGACAGATGTGATAGGAGATAGGCATGGAGCATGAGGCTGTAGACAGGTGGGTAGTGAGGCTAAGGATAGTGACCTCCAGCAGGGTCAGCTGCATGGTAGGCTCTGCTGAGTCTGAAGCCCTGACCAGTTAAGGGCTACCCTGTTGGTGATCTTAGTACCATTTACCATATAGCCCAGCTACAAATCCAGTCTGCAAGCTCCCTAGGGAGGGATAGCGATCTTTCCAGAAAACTACCAGATCTGGCTCGTATTGGTGTTCATGAGCAGATTTTTGGAAAGCTTGTTAGATAGGTATGGATGCCCTGGTAGCTTTAAATCAGTTTAAAATATTTATACCACAGAAATTGGCAATGGTAACAAGTCAGGACCATGCCCCCTATCCCCTGTAATGCTGGCTGGCTTTTTGTTTTTTTCTTTTTGGTAAAACTTTATTTATTTATTTGTTTATTTGAAAGGGGGAAGAGAAGAGGAAGGATATATATCATTCTGGCCTCCCACGTAAGTGACAGTGGCCCGAATACTCAGGCTACCTCATGCTGATTTCCCAGGCACATTAGTAGGGACCTGATCAACAGCAGAGTGCAGTGGGCTTAAACCAACACTCTGATTGGGATGCCAGCATCACAGGTGGTGGCTTCACCCCCTGTTCCAGAATGCTGGCCCCAGAATGCTGGCTGTTTATCAATGGGCAGCACAGCCCTGCTTTTCATTCATGCTCCTTGGCTCACACTGCCTGGTGCACTGTGATTTCAGGAAGTTTGCTTGTGAAGGGGAGGAGGATGAGATTTGGGAAGAGACGTAAGGACTAAGAAAAATTTGCTTCATGAAAACTGAAGTTATCAAGCAAGTCTTTTGCCCTCCCTTGTGTACTGCCCAATGCTGTCTAGAGGTGTATACTGGTTTTGCTGTGCTAGGTGTCAGCTTCCTCCTCTGTCTCCACATCTTTGCCATGTGCAGGATTACTTGGAAATGGGACTTACCTGGGGAAGAATATGGCTCTTAAGAGGGGGGTGGCTGTCCTGGGTGCTCATGGATGCTTTCCTATCAGCAGTTTCCTTTGCGATTTGCTGCTGCTTTCTGTACCCTCTCGATGAGTCCTGTGCTTGCCTGTTGATAGAGGAGGACTTCCCCTCTCCACATCCTTCCCAATTCCAGAAAACACATACACACAGAAATAAGCAATGAAGTTGGCTGTCCTGCTGAGGTCAGAACACTTTCAGCACAGTGACACCCATCGGAGGAATGGTTGGGGGAGGGATGTGTGGGCTTTCAGAAATGATAGTCTGCTTTCCAACTCACTGAATGACCACACCTGCCCTCCCATCCACCTCCTGCCACAGCTTCTGGTAGATGCTCTTGTCCTGGCTGCCACTGACAAGGTGTGGATGCTGGGGAATGTGGAACTCAAGACATGAAATGTTTCATGGCTGTAGTGCAGGAAATATGGTGAAGTAGAGAGAGCCTCAGTTTGGGGGCCCTCCTGAAGTGGGGTTTGGGTTCTGGTAGATCACTTCTCAGTGTCCTTGGGCCAGTTATTCAATGATCCATACTCAGAGTTCTCCTCTGTGATAGAGATTTTAGTACATGCTAGGATTTCAAAAGTTTCACTAATTCCTGGCACCTCTGCTAGTGTCCCATGTTTGCTTGCTTACATTGCATTAACAGCCTTTAAGGAGAAGCACATTTGATGGTACAAGAAAGTGGGTGAGGTATGAGCTGGGTAACAAGAGTGCAAAGCAGGGCTATGCTGCTCAGTGTTTGACACCCAGCATCACAAGAGGCTGCGGTCCTGATTGGTAACTATTGCCAATTTTGTGGTGTAAATGTGCCCTTGGCATGGCTGATGCTAAGCTACTCTGGTTTCATACCTGGCCAGCAACTTTCCCAAAAACCTATCTATCTAATCATTTTCACTAGCATGAGTGGGTCCAATGGTTTTCTTTCTTTTTTCTTTTTTTAAAGATTTATTTATTTCACTACAAAGTCAGATACACAGAGAGGAGGAGAGACAGAGAGGAAGATCTTCCATCTGATGTTTCACTCCCCAAGTGACCACAACGGCCGGTGCTGTGCCGATCCCAAGCCGGGAACCTGGAACCTCTTCCGGGTCTCCCACGTGGGTGCAGGGTCCCAAGGCTTTGGACCATCCTAGACTGCTTTCCCAGACCACAGGCAGGGAGCTAGATGGGAAGTGGAGCTGCCGGGATTAGAACCGGCATCCATATGGGATCCCGGGGCGTTCAAGGGGAGGATTTTAGCCACTAGGCCATGGCGCCGGGCCTGATCCAATGGTTTTCTGGAAAAATCCCTGTCCCTAGGGAACTTGCAGACTGAGCTTGTACCTGGGCTTGAGAACACACATGGTACATTGGAACAGCAGCAAGCAGCAGGAAAACATTTCAGAGTAGGAACAAGGAACCCCTTGTAGGGCAGTTGCAAAGACTACATTTTTATTTATGAGAATTCCATAAATGGAAGGATCAGAGCTCAGGCAGAACTGGCATTCCAGAGGAGAGAAGACTCCATGGGGGTGGTGAAGGTGGGAATAAATCTTTCATAGTAGGCAGATAGCATCGGCCTGGGCTTGGAAGAATCTAAAGAGCCAGACCCAGGCTGGTAGGATGGGAACAGCTTGATGAAGGATGCTACAGTGAGTCGGGAACTTTAATCTTGAACTCTGCAGAGGAAGAGAGACAGTTTTGATTCTTGTTTCCACCACCAACACCTAGGAAGCTACATCTACCTTTTGGTGATGTGAGGAAAGAATGCGATAACAGGTGTACCATGTGGCATGATGCTTGCAGGCTGTGGAGCTCAGTGAGTGAGGGCCATTGCTGTTGTTGCTGGATTAGCCCCATTCCCTGCCTTTTCCATTTCTTGCTTTTTTCCCCCTTCTATACATGGAACACAGTGTATGGTATATTCTGGGTGCCCACTTTGTGTCATTTGACTGAGCTTATATCTCTGGGTGGAGACTGAGCAACGGGACCCTTGCTGGCTGTCATTTCTCCTTGCCTTGCTGGATTCTGGTGTCATGGAGTAGCTTCCAGAAGCTTCTGGATCACCACCTCTTTTGGTGTGCAAACACTGCTGTCGTGTTCTGATTTGCTAAATCTCTCCTTTGTGTGGTGGCTCAGGAAAGGTGCTGCAGGGGGAGAGAGAGAGAGTGAGAGTGAGAGAGAGAGAGAGAAAGAGAGAATGAGAGAGAATGAGAGAGAGAGAGAGAGAGAGAGAGAGAGAGAGAGAGAGAGAGAGAGAGAGAGAGAGAAAGTAAGTATAGGGGGAACTTTTGGCTTGTTCCGTGTCTGTTTAGTGAGCACCAGCACCTGGCATTGGGCAGGTCACTGGAAGGCAAGATGAAGAAGATACAGACCTGCTCTCAAAGCCCCCTGATGGTCAGGATGGGGGCACTCAGCTCAGAGATGGCACAGTTACAGAAGATGGAAGCCTGGCTGTGGCCTTCCAGTAAGGGATGGCGGTGAAGTAGAAGTTCCACCTTGACCTATACAGCAGGTATGTTCTTGCCCTTTCCAGGATCTCCTTCCTCACCCTTATAAAAGCCCCATAAATTCCATAAGGCAAATCACTATGAAAAACCTGCATGCATCTTTGGGAAATGTGCACTGAGCATGTCTGACTTGCCAGGTCAGATGTTGGTGCCAACAAGTGCTTGGGAATTGCCTTGAGACCATTGTATTAATAGGTGCCCCCTCCATGCTCCTGCCCAGCTGTGTCTGGGCAGGGATTCCTCTGTTACACACGAGTCCCAGCAGCCTGTTGCTGACTCCACTCTGACATCAGCCTATGCTGGACAGAAGGCTGTACCTTGGCTCTTTTTCTATATCTTTCCTTTTGTCTATTCTTGTTTCTTTCTGTTTTAAAAATATCTTTTAATTTTTAATTTAATTGAAAGGCAGAAAAACACAGTGACAGATAGCAGGCCTTCGTCCATTGGTTCACTTCTCAAATGTCTGCAACAGCTTAGGCCTGGGCTATGATTAAGTACTTACTCCTGATCTCCCATGTGGGTAGCAGGGATACGAGTACTCGATCATCATCTGCCATTTCCCAGGGTATGCATTAGTAGGAAATTGGAAGCAAAGGAACTGGGACTCAAACCAGGCACTCCAAAATTGGATGCAGGCACCCCCATGCATTGTCTTGTCTGCTGCTTCTATTGTTTCATTTTCCTGCTCCAAATCTTCAAAGGGCTGTCGTAGTAACTGCTAATTCCCGCTGGTTCTGCTGCATGACAAGTCTGTATAGCCAAGTATTGGTTTCAATTTGCCAATAGATTGAATTCCACTGAGGCAGTCTGTCAGCACCAACAGTAGTTCTGGATAGGCGGGGAACCTGGGGTTGGAGATGTGCTGAGGCAGGCTTAGGTGTCAGAATCACCTCTCCCTCCCCACTACCTTCTTTCTTCATGCCTCCCTCCTCCTTGTCTTCTTCCCGCTAGTCCCCCTTTCCCTCCTCCCCTATCTACTTTCCTCCTTCCCTACCTTCACTGATTGAGTAAAGGCAGTCAGAAGCCAGGCAGTTGACCTGAATTCTGGAAGATGGAGTGGTAGAGAAGAAACCACAAAGGCACTTGAGAACCACTTAAACCTCACAGGGCTGGTCAGGGGGCTTGAAAGGGGAATCAGGGATCTAAGGGCCAAGGCCAGGGTTGGTAAAGCACCTGCCTTGGAACTCGGGCTGTGGGGATTCTTTTGGACCAAGCCGACAGAACTTCCTCTGTTTTTCTGCTGGAGTGAATCTGCTTGAGGCCATGGGGAAGAAGGGCGTGGGCAGTATTAGGCCAGAGGGGACGTGCAGATGGCACAATGACAAGACTGATGAGAGTTGCAGGCACTTTTCACGAGCTTTGGCTTTCATTTCTGACTCTCTCTTTAGGTCAGTGGGTGGCTGAACATTTTTTTTTGTAGTCACTTGCCATACTTCAAATGGAAACATGGCAATACCTATCCCTTGGTGACCAGGAAGTGCCCCTGGACCTGTGCTTTCGTTAATGGGAGGGGGTTGTGTTGAGCCACCTGCATTTCCTCCACAGTTGGACTGTGACCCAAGACACAGGTTTGTGGCACTGGATTTCAAGGACTTTCTTTGGATGTTGCACTTTGTGTAATTATTCTTGTTTTCTCCCCCTGCCTCCACCAGAAAAAATTCAGAATCAAATTGCAGTTCATTTCTTGTAAGTATACATACTAGTACCACTTTATTTATAATTCACCCTTGACTTCATTCTATTTTGTTCATCCAAATGTTTTCAGTTATTTTTCTGAAACTGTTTGTATAATCCAATCCCTTTAGAAACTAGTCTTAAAATTAAATGAGTGATTCTTATACTATTTTATCTCTACCTTAAGTTAATTAATATCTCTGGATGATTTGCAAATTAATTCATGCCATCTTAAACAAAGCTATATGGCTGTCTACTAAAGGAAAAACAAGTGCCTTCCCACAAGGGGGTTTTAGTCAAGGCACAGACAAAACAAGTTCAACTTAATGGAACGGTTTATCTCCCAAAATGAGAATGCTTCAAGAAGGTGATGGAAATGAAATTTTTTTTTTTAAAGATTTATTCATTTTATTACAGCCAGATATACACAGAGGAGAGACAGAGAGGAAGATCTTCCGTCCGATGATTCACTCTCCAAGTGAGCCGCAACGGGCCGATGTGCGCTGATCCGATGCCGGGAACCAGGAACCTCTTCCGGGTCTCCCACGCGGGTTCAGGGTCCCAACGCATTGGGCCATCCTCAGCTGCTTTCCCAGGCCACAAGCAGGGAGCTGGATGGAAAGTGGAGCTTCCGGGATAAGAACTGGCGCCCATATGGGATCCCGGGGCTTTCAAGGCGAGGACTTTAGCCGCTAGGCCACGCTGCCGGGCCCGAAATTTAAAATGAGTTCAGAGTCTGGCATGGTCTCTGTCTAAAAGTGCTGCCTTCCAGGATGGATGCTGGATTGTGTCCTGTCTGCTCCACTTCTGATCCAGCTCCTGTCTTATGGCCTGGGAAAGCAGTGAAGGACGGCCCAGATCCTTAAGACGCTGCACTCACATGGGAAACCCAGAAGAAGCTCCTAGCTCCTGGCTTTGCATCAGCTTAGTTTTGGCCATTGTAGCCAGGTGGGAAGTGAGCCAGTGGATAGAAGATCTTTCTGTCTCTCCTTCTCTCTGAAAATCTGCATTTCCAATAAAATAAATATATCCTTAAAAAGAGAATTGACAAAATAATTTTTAAAAATGAGTTCAATTTGGTGAAAAAATTGAAGTTCATCCTATTTTGGTCATGATATACATTTTCTATGAACTTTTTGAAGGTCCTGTATGTGAAGGTAGTATCAATGGAAAAGTCTGACTTAGGTTTCAAGAAACATTACCGAGTACTGAACATGCACAAAGTGCACATTTTTTGTTTTTCTGTAGAGCAATTTTAAGGCAATTTTGGTCACTGCTTTTATGAAGTCCTCCTTCATAGGGGAAACAGACAAGAAGGCTATTATAATACAACATGGGAAGGCTGTATGTCAGCACAGGGAGGTACAACCAGGGGCTGGTCTGGAGGAGCTGACTTGGGAGTGTGTGCTCAGAGCACTGGGTCAAGTAGAGCAGATCAGGGCCCGGCGGTGTGGCCTAGTGGCTAAAGTCCTCGCCTTGAAAGCCCCGGGATCCCATATGGGCGCCGGTTCTAATCCCGGCAGCTCCACTTCCCATCCAGCTCCCTGCTTGTGGCCTGGGAAAGCAGTCGAGGACGGCCCAATGCATTGGGACCCTGCACCCACGTGGGAGACCCGGAAGAGGTTCCAGGTTCCCGGCTTCGGATCGGCGCACATCGGCCCGTTGCGGCTCACTTGGGGAGTGAATCATCGGACGGAAGATCTTCCTCTCTGTCTCTCCTCTGTGTATATCTGGCTGTAATAAAATGAATAAATCTTTAAAAAAAAAAAAAAAAAAAAAGTAGAGCAGATCAGCAGCGTCTGCTTGGGAGATGTGAGGCTCAGCTGTCGTGCTCTGGGTCAATCCAGCGTTTTCTTCCTCACCTACCTCCAGTGGGTATTGCTGTAGCACAAAAGACCAATGTTCACCTCCACAACTTCTTAAACTTTCAGGTATCTCTGGCTCTGGGCAGCAAAGATTGTCCCAGTTGTTCAGGTAGCCTCCCCACCGTCCCAGAGGTATCAGGCTCCTGAAGCCAGGAGGAAGGGTAGGCCCATGGGTGTATAATGCAGTCAGCCCTCATCTCTCCCACAGGCAGTCCTGCTCTTTTCAGGCAAGGAGCTGGCTGTCCTGTGCCCACGGCCATAGGAGCCTGATTCGGCATGGCACTAAGGTGTCCGGCGCTGTTGGGAAGAGAGGAGCCAGGGCGGGCCAAGATGGCAGATGGCATAGCATGGCATGCTGTTTTCAGGCCCCTCTGCCTTTGCTGCCTGTGCCATTTGAAGCTGCTGGTTACTGTTTTTAGCTTGGCTGTCCATGGGTTTGAAAAGAGAGCTTTTGTTGTCACTCAGGAATGCAGGGTATTTTTAGCGAAGAGATTGTGCTTTAGGCATGTGCATTGTATTCTTCTAATTACAGGCATGGCCAGGGAGGGCTGGGCACTGAGTGACTTGGGGGATCAACAAGCTTGCTTGAGAAATTCATAGAAAATAGAGAGGAGCTGGGGTGTGGAATCAGAACTCTGTGATTTAGGTTTATGGTGCTGGTAGCACTTGAAATCATGTCTTGTCTTTCCAGAAGAGAGCTACTCCAGGGCACTGGAGGTCAGCCCCAATAATGAGGGAGGAGGGGAGCAGAGAGATGGCATTGAGGTTGAAGAAATACTAAAAAACAGCTCCTGAAACACAGCAACCACGTGTATTGGGTCTGACCATTGAGAGCAGATTGCAGTGAGATGAAACATTTAAATCTCTCCTGAGCTTCAAGTCAGTTTGTAGTTATTTTTTAAAAGACATTTATTTTTATTGGAAAGGCAGATATACAGAGAGAAGGAGAGACTGAGAGAAAGATCTTCCATCCTCTGGTTCAATCCTCAAGTGGCCACAATGGCCGGAGCTGAGCTGATCTGAAGCCAGGAATCAGGAGCTTCTTCCAGGTCTTCCACATGGATTCAGGGTCCCAAGGTTTTTTGGGCAATCCTTCACTGCTTTTGCAGACCACAAGCAGAGAACTGGGTGGGAAGTAGAGCAACTGGGATTTGAACTGGTACCTATAAGGGATCCCAGTGCATACAAGGTGAGGACTTTAGCCACTAGGCTACAGTGCTGGGCCCTGCAGTTATTTTTTGATTACTTCAGAGGCAGAACTGAATATGCAAATGTCAATATTTGCCCATTTATTTATTCACTATGCTATGGTGACATATGATTTTTTGGTCACAAGGATCTGTGGGTCACTTTGCTTCTTATATTCCCTGACTTCTCTTCCCTGACTAACAGATTCCTTCCCACCTGTCTCAGAGAAGAGGAAACTGAAGTACAGAGTGATGAGTGAGTCCTCCAGATTCACACTCGTTGGTAGGAACTGGTGCCAATGCCCTGCTTTTCGATGTTTATGTTGTTGGAAACATCTATGTTTCTTACTTTTAATGATTATTTTGGTGACCAAATTAAAATAACTGAAAGCGCTCTTCAGAGTAGGGACTGGGCTGAGGGTTGGGTCAGGAGTGCTGTGTCTAGTCTTGGCAGTGATGAGAATTTTCCAGACTTGCTTTTTGGCTGTTTTTGTTTCCCTCTACTTAAAGCAGCTCCTGTGTGTTGAGCATCTGTGACTCAGCAGACCCTTGCTGGCTACATGCACATGGACTGTTTCAATGACTAGCATTGGACCCATCCTTTCAGATCTGAAGACTGAGGCACTGTGGGTGAAGTGGTTTTACGCAACACCCAATGCCTAGCACATAGCAGAGCCAGTACTAAAAGCCAGGTCTGTCTGCCATGAAAATCACGGCTCTTTCCAGTGACCATAGCTCGTTTTCCAGTCTAGCAGACATTGTGCTGTGCATTGGGAGACAATCGACACCCTTTACTCTGTGGAATGTTCTGATTTCCTTAGCTTGGGCTCTCATCTTTGTCCCAGAGTTCTTTTTTTTTTTTTCTGAGTTCTACCTAAACCCTACTGGGATATGGCTTAAGTGTGTCTCCCCCTGTCCGTTGCCCCAAGGGTGCATGGACTGGAAGTTTGGTCCTCAGAGAAACGAATGTATAGGGTGATGGCAACTTTAAGACATGGATTGAGTGGGAGGTCCTTAGGTCACTGATGATGTTACCCCAGAAAGGATTCACTTATTTTTTGTGGGTCTCTGATGACTCTGTAGAGTCTTTCTTTGGCTTCTGATTTCACCACATAAACTCTCCCTCTTGTACAACCCCGTGGTGGTGATGCTGCTGCCATCAGGTCTCACCTATAGCTGTCTGCCGTGAGGTCCCACTTAGAGCAGAGCCAATGCTGGTACCATGTCCTTGAACTTCCATAACTGTAAGTTAAATGCACTTCTTCTATAGATAAGAGGCACAGCTTCAGGCATTTCATTATAGTGGTAGCAAACTAAGCGAGTGGAGTTATTAAGAAATTCAGTTTTGTAAAATTGAATGAGTGTTGATGGAATGCTTCCCAAGGAACCAGGAGATGGGTGATACATGCTGCCTTGTATCTTAAGTCCTATGACAGAATTGGACCCTGGAACACTGTTTATTCCTTCAATACACATATGCCAGGCAGCTTCAAAGTGCTAACAGTTCAGCAGGAGAGATAGACAAGTACACAAGGCTACTCAGGCATCTCAGACAACACCATCTTCCCTTTTCTTTTGTTTTTAGCTTCCCTTTTCTTAATAACATGCTTTCCATATGGTTCCACCAAGTACACAATTCAAGATGGAGATGCTGTCTTCCTTCTGTAAATGTATATATGATAGTTTAGGAGCAAAGGAGCTGTTGTGTCATTCAGACACATATCATCACTCACAGAGGGACTTAATTTAGAAATGATTTGGGTAAGGGTGTCCTTGCTCTTTCTTTTTTTTTTTTTTTAAAGATTTTATTATAATTGGAAAGCTGGATATACAGAGAGGAGGAGAGACAGGAAGATCTTCCATCCGATGTTTCACTCCCCAAGTGAGCCGCAATGGCCGCTGCTGCGCCGATCCGAAGCCGGGAACCAGGAACCTCTTCCAGGTCTCCAATGCGGGTGCAGGGTCCCAAAGCTTTGGACCGTCCTCTACTGCTCTCCCAAGCCACAAGCATGGAGCTGGATGGGAAGTGAAGCTGCCGGGATTAGAACCGGCGCCCATATGGGATCCTGGTGCCTTCAAGGGGAGGATTTTAGCTGCTAGGCCATGGCGCCGGGCCCATCCTTGCTCTTTCTTACAAGAGAAAACTACACTGGAGAATGGAACCTTCTCTTCTCTCTTAGCAATACCTCACCATCTTAGATTTACTTGAAGCAGCATTTGTGGCAGGGATTTGGGTACATGTGAAAATTTAGGTTTCCTCTACTGCAACAAAATGCCTGAAGCAAATCACCTTATAAACAGAAAAGGTTTGTTTAGCTAATAGTTTAGGAGGTTCAAACCCAATGTTGGACATCCCCATTAATCTGGCATTTGTCGAGGGTGGTGTATGGCAGTGGCAGAGAACACATAAAGAAATGATTACCTGGTGAGCCAGAGAACAGAAAGAATGGTCGGGCCCAAACTTAGGCTTTTATAACAACCCCTTGTAAGAATTACATGTTGAGGGCACACCTTGAATGGGGCGAATTATACCTTATTTTCTTTTAAAAATTTATTCATTTGAAGGGCCAGGAGAGAGAGAGAGTGATATCTTCCATCTGCTGGTTCCCTTCCAAAGAGACCTCACTGGCAGAACTGTACCAGCTTGGAGCCAGAGCCTGGGGCTTCTTCCAGGTTTCCCATGAAGGTGCATGGGCCCAAATACTTAAGCCGTCTTCCACTTTTTTACTAGGTACATCAACAGGGAACTGAGTTGGAAGTAGGACAGTCTGATCTTTTACCAGTATCTATATGTGATGTGATACTGCAAATGATGGCTTAACTCAGTGAGCCACAATGTTAGGCCTGACTACACCCTTCCTGGCCTTAGTCAGGGAGTTGATAATTACCCTTGCTTTCATTTTACTAATCAATAAATATTCCTGTCTTTTTCATTCTTCTCTTGCTCCTTCTCTGTCTTCTTTTCTTTCTTCCTTCCAGTAACATTTAGTGAATCCCTGCTAGGTAAGGACCAGCGGGATATGGAAGAGAAATGTGACATGGTCTCTTTAGGGACTCTTACTGCTTCATTGGGGATGCTGTGAGTTGCCGCAGTGGAACAGTATTTGATACACTGT
Source organism: Ochotona princeps (assembly GCF_030435755.1). Lineage (NCBI taxonomy): Eukaryota > Metazoa > Chordata > Mammalia > Lagomorpha > Ochotonidae > Ochotona > Ochotona princeps. Next base: position 22,286,404 of record NC_080841.1, read on the forward strand.
TAGCTTGTGCAGCTGTACCTAGGAGTTTAGAGAAAACAGAGATCATTGAGGACTGGGATCAGCTTAGAGGATCTAAAGTGAAACCACATGCCCACAGCCACTTGTGAATTGACTGGTGTCAAAAGTGGCACCCAGGGTTTCCCATTTCCCCTTCTTTGGCTCCTTCCTTTCTTCTCAAGTGATACCGATGGAAAACAAATGCTGTGTTCAGTTCACATTGCTGCTTAATTCAGTCCCTTTTAGGCCAAAGTTTCTATTTCAACAAAAGCCTCTGTAGGGGTAAACTCTGCAGATTCCCACTTGTTCTGCCCTAAAACAATGGGGTGGGGACAGATTGTGGCAGAGCGAGCTGGAGGTACAAACGCTTCCTTTCAAGTCTGTGGCTGTAAGCCAACCCCTCTTTCAACTCTTATTTGTGGGATGAAACCAGGGGGGAAACGTGAGGGGAGGCGTTTGTGACAGTTTTGACCTATTCAAGGTGTGTGCAGAAAGCACTCTTTCTTTACCTGGGAAATAAGTGTGTCTTTTTGATGCAACTCATGTTTGTCTCTGTTTGTCTGTCCCTCATGCCAGGAGGGCTGCCCATTTGGGCAGCAGAACTTCAGATTGATAGGCATGGCAATATGTGGACAAAGATCCTTCTTGAAGGCCATGGGATTTTCTCCAGGTTCTCTGGCTCAATTCCTCTGAACCTGTCATCAGCATCTCTAAGTCCCAAAATGTCGGATTGGAGCTGCTGCCATTGGAGAGCAGAGAAATTGGCACTTGATTGTTGCCCATGGCAGGGATCCTGAGAAGATCCCCACTTCACGTGTTATTTGCACTAAAAAAAAATCACCCTCATCTCCAACTGGGAGAGGATTCATTGTGGTGAGAGTACTGTTGTATGTGGTTTGAGGTTGGGGGGGTGGGAGCTTCTGCATTGTGCTGAAATCAACTCCTCAAGAGCCATTTTCAACAAGATTCCTGTGTTTGCTTGGCAAAATCCAGGATTGGAAAAACAAAAGGTTTTCCTGCCAGATTCCATTAATTTCAGCAGCAGCAGTAGCAGCAGTAATCCGGTTCTCTGGGATGAATGTTTGACAAGAATGGCCAGGAGTGAGACTGAGGAGTCCTGGGGAGTCTTTTGTGATGAAAGTATAAGCTCTCTCTTTGCTTACTTTTTGTCTTCCGCAAGAACATGTGGCCAACAGAGTGGTAGGCGAAGATGCCAGCCCTGTTCCACAGTAGGTGAAAGGGCAGGCACTTTGTGGGAGGAGGCAAGGGCATGGAAGAAATGGAGAGTGTGGGGCCATGGGGTGGAGGGAGCCCCCTCTGACCCAGCTGAGGGAGGGGGTCAAGGGCCATGCCTCACCTGCTGGGGCTGGAGTGTGTCCAGGAGGCCTGCTGCTGGAATGTGAGGCCAGAGGGTGAGTCCCGAGGCATCTGCTCTTTGGGGTCGGGGTTGCAGCGTACTGCCTGGAAAACAGGAGTGTGCCGTTACAAAGAATGAGGCAGATGGAGGGGCCGGTGACCCAGAGTGTGCAAGAGTAGGGCTAGTGATTTTCCACTGGCTCCATGATGGGAGTCTGTTTGTGTATAAGCCACCTGGAGGTTTTAGGATTCCTGCAAGTGGGCTGGCAGAAGGACGAGATGTTGAGATGCCTCACTCATGGGTATTATTATAAAAGCTGGGCCTGTTGTATGACGATGATAATGGACAAAGGGCTGTTGGCTTAATTTTTTTGCTTGTTATTCATTTATGCTTTTTTTTCCCTTCTCTTTTTCTGATTTGTGCAGACACTTTGTAAAACTGGGAGGATCCATGAGCAGTGTGGAGTTGCTGTATGATCACCATACTTCCCTTGAGGGTTGAATGGGAGGCCCAGAGGGGTTGCAGCCATTCATATATGAAGACTTCCTTGCTTTAGGAAATCATGGAGAGAGGGCACTATTGGATTAAGTCACTATCCTGACTTAATCCTGGTTAAAAGCAGCTCTTCTGTACACGTCTGTTTAAAGGATTGTTTAAAAGCAAAGAGCAGCTACAGCAGTATTCCCAAGTATCTGTCACTTAGTTAATACAAAACACTAACTTATTTTGATGGTGCTAACTTGGGGATGATGATTAAGCAGCTGTATTCATAGTTCTTGCTGCTGCACCTTGCACTGGCCTGAGTGACAGACTCCATTATCACATAAACTCTTCTCTTTCCTGATAGGGTGAGATAATTTTCATTTTACAAATAAGAAAAAATGAGCCTTGAAGACCTTAACTACTGCAAAGTCACATGGAGCTTGGACTTTCTGGATCTGCTTATGTGCCAAGCCTCACTAGAGCACCTCAAAGGACAGAGTCCTGATGCGTGAGGCTTCCTTGCTCACCTGTGTGCAGAGCGTATCTGGGTTCTTCATCCTTCCTGGTCTTCTCAAATATACATGGTATGTGTGTGTGTGTTGGAAAGAGAGAGAGAGAGAGAGAGAGAGATTACATGGAGTAGATTCCCTGGGGAGCCCCTATAGAATGGATTCATGGGGATCACAGGTTTTTCCTTCTTTCCCTCTGCATCAGTGTCTAAGTGAAGAACTCAAGAGTAGAAAGAAGGAGGGAAAGAGGCTGAGTAGAAACCAGCCGTGACTCCCACAGGCATTATCTGGAAGGATCTTTGAATTACATGAAATAGATTCTCTTTTATTGTCCACATTTTGGTGTGTATTCAACATGGAAGTAGATGTGGGAACAGATTTGTTTTCCTTTATGCACTGAAGATTCCTTGCAAATACTCTTAAATCAGTTGACTGACTGCTTAAGATAATGGCAAACATGTTTATTTAACATTTCTCCTTTTGATTACATTTTTGCTGTAGCATCTTGCAGTTTCCTTTGTGGACATCACCTGGTATAGGACTTCTTCTTGCCTTGTTTTTGTCTCTTTGAGTTTGACCCTTCAGGATGAGTAAAAAATTTTCTGGGTTGCATGGCAGAGACCTGAGCTATGGACTATCCCATGTGAAGTAAGTAAGACCTGTCCCATGTCAGTAGGAACTCAGCTGGGTAAACAATTCATGAGTTCTGTCCAAGGTTATATTTTTGGCCCTTGGAGTACTACCTGACACATATAGATGTTTAGTTAAAAATGGACTGAATCCCATGGGTATAGATTTGGAAGCTCCATCAGTGACCTGAATATGATTATGCTCAAGGACTTGTCTTACTGCTAGCAGCACTGGCAGACAACAAGGCTCTTCCCCCAAATCCAGACACAATGACTAGCTGGAAGCTGAAGATCAAAATCACCCCCGTTACAGTCCATAGGCCAGAAAATGGGTGGCCTTTTGCCATTTTCCACGATTCATAGGACCTCACCCCACTTCATGACTATTGGACCAAGTTAATGGAACCTCCCTGTATCTTCCTGGATGATTTCATTAATGATCTTGTCTCCTTCCATGATGTGGTTAGTTTCACATGTCAGCTTGGCTAGGTGGTAGTGTCCAGTTATCTAACCAAAGACTAATGTAAGTGTTGTATGGAAGGATTTTGTAGATGTGGTTTACATCTATATGCAGTTAGCTTTAAGTGAAGGGAATTACTCTTGATGTGTTGATATAATTAAGTGTAGGATATCATTTAATCCACCGAATGCTTTGGGAACCAGATTTTCTGGAGAAGGAAGAATTCTGTCTCGGTATAAACTCCTTCCTGAATTTCCAGCATTCTGGCCTGACCTACACATTTCAAACTTTGTTGCTTGTTGAAAAATTTTTTTTTTGCCAGCTTCCATAATTTCATGAGCCAAATTCCTCAAAATCTTTTCTATACAATGCATGTGCATGTAACACACACACACACACACACACACACACTTATTTGAAAGAACCCTGCCTTATGTGCGTAGGCTTTCTATGTATGCCCTATGAAATCATCATTGCACAATTTCGGGGGGAGGGATTAAGTGATTATGATCAATACTAACATTTGTTAGCAGTACACTGACTGCTTCTGATAAGGATGTAGCACTTTGAACTTTATCTAGTAAGATCCTAAGAGACAGCGTGATATTTCCCCTTTAGGGACTTACAGTGGAGAAGCCCTGTTGCCCCTGTTTGTTGGTTTTTGTCCTCCTAATTATGGCGTTTTCACTGGAAGGTGTCAGTCAGCTCAAGAATCTGTGTTCCCTGAGACAAAAACTCCCAGAGCTGGGTGAGGAGGCACAATATTGAGAGAGCTAGGACCTAAGAAGCACATTTGAAGGGACAGTTTTAGTTGTTGTTTTTCACTTCCAATTCAGTACCACCCTTTGATCACTGCCTTGGGCCAGTCTCACTCTTGCCCAGAAAGAGTTCACTCAACTGACTGATGTGCAGACAATGCTACCAGGGTCCACCCCAGAGCATGAGAGAAAGACTAAGGGTCGTGAAGAGGGGGAGAGGGTGCTTGTTTGTTTTTGTTTTTAAGATTTATTTATTTGAGAAGAAGAGTGAGACAGGAGAAAGAAAGAAAGAAAGAAAGAAAGAAAGGAAGAAAGGAAGAAAGGAAGAAAGAAAAAAAGAAAGAAAGAAAGAAAGAAAGAAAGAAAGAAAGAAAGAAAGATCTTTCATCTACTGGATCATTCCTTAAATGGCTACAATAACCATGGCTGGACCAAGGCAAAGCCAGAGGCCAGGAACTTCATCAGAGTCTCCCAAGTAAGTGGCAGGAGCACCAGCACTTGGGTCATTATCTGCTGCCTTCTTAGGTGCATTAGAAGGAGGCTGAAATAGAAGTGGAGTAGCCAGGACTTGAACCTGTGCTCTGATGTAGGATATTGGCATCACAAGCTGTGACTTAACCCTCTGCACAACACTAGGCCCAGGTTAAGAGATCTGATGGAGGAGGGTCAGGCTAGCCTGCTTGGAGACACCATTTTAATTAAATTTTGTTAATAATTCATATTTGGCCAGAGGAGCAAAGATGGAGGTATTGAAAGTTCTCCCAAGAGAGGCATGAAATACAGGAAAAAGACAGGCACTAAAAAACCCGGTTTATTCAGGGAGTTTTAAAAGTATGCATAATATTCCATTAGTTGGTTTGTGGATTTAAAAGAAAGGAGGTATACCAAATAATATGTGGGCCAGAATAAGAAGAGAGTTGAGTTTCAAGCTCAGATTTAAAATCATGTACAAAGAAGAATGACAGAACTTTATGAATGGGCACTGTTCCTATTCAGTTCAGTCTCATTCAGCACACACTCTGAGTTATGGGGGTGTGTTGAAACTTCTGAGAAGTAAAGACAGAAACAGAACTAAGTGATTATGCCATACTGAGATGACAGATTAATGCACTTAACATTTGTGGAAGAAACTACAGTTGATAGTCCAGAACTGTTAGAGTGTATAAGATAGAATTTTACTGTTATTCTGCTCTCAAAATGCTTTACTACAATAAGAAGGCAGAGAGGCAACTTGTGTTGTACTGAAGTCTTACACATCTTAAAGATTTATTTTATTTTTGTCTGAAAGGCAGAGTTACAGATAAAATGAGGGTGGGGGGAGAGAGAAAGAGATCTTCCACCCACTAGTTAACTCCTAGAACAGCCACAGCATCTGGAGCTGAGCTGATCCAAAGCCAAGAACCAGGAAGGAGCTTTTTCAGGGTCTTCCGCATGGGTTTGGGGTCCCAAGGATTTGAGCCATCCTCTACTGCTTTTCCAAGCCATAACTGGGAAGCTGAAGGGGGAAGTGGAACAACCTGAACTTGACCTGGTACCCACATAGTATGCTGGCACCTCAGGTGGAAGATGCCTACCATGTCATGGCATGATAGCCCCCTTTTAAAGTCTTATCAGTGTGACGATAGAAGTCAAACTGTGATTGAAGAACTCAAAGTTGATATATAAGACAAAAGGTTCACTGAAAGAGTGTTTTTAGAATGGGAGAAACCTGACTGTGTTTAGGAGACAAGCTCCTGGTAAGGAGGCAGCCAAAAGGAACAGATTGAAGACAAAGAGGTAGTGGGACAATGGGGCATGTGGACCTTGAGTGAACCCAGGTGCCTTGGACAGAAAGATAGATATTTTTCTCAGGGAAGAAAAAGAAGTAGAGGACGACTTAGTGATGGGGAAAAAGCTGGGGATTACCTCCCCAAGGCCTCAGTAATTTTATTGAAGAAGGAGGCTAGGCTAAGATCCAACAGGGCTTGGGAAGGCTGTGGTAAAAGAAGAGTTTAGAAGGGAGAAAACATCTAAAATGACCAGCAAGGTGGATGGGGAGGGAGGGCTGAGCAGCTGAGTTGAACTTGGATGATACAGAATCATGGCCACCTCAGCTTAAGTGGCTGTGTGGTTTCTTTGCTGCCCCTGCCCCCCCAGGAACAAATTTTCTATTGGCAAATATTGTGTTAGCATCCTGTGTGTTGTGTGGGTGTTCAGGAGCTTGTTGTTTCACTCCAATGGGCCCCATTTGTCTTCATGGCAGGTATGAATGGCTGTTATGATCAGCTGCTTCTGGAAGTGTTGACGGTGGGAGTGGTGGGGGGGGGGAGGCAAAAGAATGGGCCTATTCCATTCCCTATAAAATTTGCAACACTGGTTCCTACTGAGACCACTAATTCCTTTGTGCATTTGCTCATCAGACCATGATGGGGCATTCCTATTTACTAGTGAAGTGTTTATGAAATTCTTATTCAGTTTCAGGCTCTGGTTCTGATTTAGACCACCCATCTTTAGAGTCATCCTTCTTTCACAGTGAGAAAGCATTGCGGTTATAGTGATAATGATGAAAGAAGAGGGAGAGGATACCTGTGTGTGCAATTCCTTGATAAGGAACTTGGATGTGCCGAGGGTTGGCTCTGGGAGCTGAGGCATGAGCTCGAGCTCCTGGCCAGCTGACATCATGCCCCAAATGACCTGTCCCTTTCTGCAATGGCTTTTCAGCACTTCTGTTTCCCAGTCAGGGGCCATTTTCACATGATGTCCATGTCCCTTCCCTCCTTCAGAAGCTGCTGGGGTACAGAGGTGCCCTGTCCTACCCCCTGGCATCCCTGCTCAGATAGATGGGGTGGTCCTGATCACCTGGATGGAACTTTAAATCTGGAGAGAGCAATGGGGGCAAAGGGATTAGCTGGGTCCTCAGCTCCCTGGCCTTCTTGTCCTACCAGTTGGCTGTTGTTCTGATATTCCGACCATTGCAATGAGCTCCCAGTTTTCCTTCTTCCAAGTGTCACTTCCAGAGTGAGTTGGAGTCACTTTCTCTTACTGGCAACCAAGAGCACTAAATAAGAAGCAGACTCTAGGTCCACAATGCCCATTCTCCAGCTCTTTCCTGAAATGCAGTGCTTCGATTTATTGGGGTCTGTGGTCTTCAAGACCATTCATGATACAAGCACCTTGAGAGAAGAGGTCATGGTAAAGTCTTGTTATTGTCAATGGTGCCTATCTTTATGCTCTGTGAAGATTAGTTGAGTGAATGAATGATAAAATGACCAAGGCTGAATATGAGACACAAGTATTTTAAAACTCAGTGGCTTAAACAAACAAACCAAAACGGATTGGTTTGGGGGCACAGTGGGTTAAGCTGCACTTGAGATACCAGCATTCTGTGTCTGAGTGTTATGGCTCTCAGGTCCAAACCTGACTGTAACAGCCTTTTCAGGAATAAACCAGTGGCTAGGAGATCTCTCTCTCCCTCCCTCTGCCTTTCTGATGAGTATAAGTTTTTTCTATGATTTATTTTTTTTAATTGAAAAGTTAGATATACAGAGAAGAGGAGAGACAGAAAGGAAGATCTTCCATCCACTGATTCACTCCCCAAGTAGACACAATGGCCGGAGCTGAGTTGATCCAAAGCCAGGAGCCAGGAGCTTCTACGGGGTCTCCCTTGCAGGTGCAGGATCCCAAAGCTTTGGGCCGTCCTTCACTGCTTTCCCTCTTCACCAGCAGGGAGCTGGATGGAAAGGGGGGGGGGCAGCCGAGACATGAACTGGCACCTATATGGGATCCTTGAGGTTGCAAGGTGAAGAGCCAGATCTGCTTATCAGCAAGAATGCTGGTTTCCGTGCATGCAGATCTGGCTTCAGAAGTTGCACTTCTTCCTGGCTACCCTATCCTATTGGTTATAAACGTTAGTTCTATTCAAGGTATATAGGGGAGAGAACTCTCCATGGGCAGGAATGCCAGGAGACAAGAACCAGTGGGCTACCTTGAATGCTGTCTACCATAGAATGACCCACAAAGACAGAAAGGCATCAGCTTTTGGGTAGGGGCAGCCATAGTCAGATACTTTGGAGATCACAGGAGGAGCTTAACATTTGTGCTACTGAAGCTGGTGCTGAGAATTTGTGTCAGGAGTGTGTCTGTCTGCTGTGGTTGCCTTGTCCAGGGTCCTTTTCTTCAGTTGAGTGTTGTGATGAATGTGGCAGACCTATTAATGACTCCACTCTCCTGGTCATCTGACTCTGATCCTGACAAGTGGAGAGGTGGTTTGGGGTGTGGGGAGCTGGACAAAGATGGGGCTCTCTGAGGGATTTTGCACAAGCCCTCTTACTCTCAACATACTTTCCCCATCATTTGCTCCTCGTGTTATGACTGCACCTGTTCCCCTCTCATTGCTTGGCTCTAGGAAGATGAAATGGGTTGAATAACATCCCGCCCCTCCTAGACTCATATGCACCTGGAACCTCAGAATGGGATTACTGTAAACTGTAAAATGATAATATACTGACTTAGAGTAGGCCCTGTATCCATTGAAAATGTTCTTAGAAGAGATGAACAGGATGAAGAGACAGAGAAGGAGGACATTTAACTATGGAGATAGAGGTTGGAGTGATGCATCTGCCAGTCACGAAGCACCAAGGGTTGCTGGCACCACCACTAGGAGCCAGGGGAAAGGCATGGAACAGCTTCTCTTTTAGAGCCTTAGGGGAGAGCAACCCAGCTGACACCTTGATTTTATACTTCCGACTTCCTGAACTGTAAGAGCTAAAATGTCTATTGTTTCCAACCACCTGGCTTGTGGTCATTTGTTATTGCAATGCTAAAAAATGAATACAGAAGGGGAGAGAACATAAAACTCTCCAAGACCTTTAAGATTGGCTGTGGTTCGGATGGACTACCTGAAGCAGGAGAGGAGGTTAGGCAGGTGATCAGGAAGGGGGTGGTCTTTTTTTATAGCTTTGAAAATATAAGGACAGTCTGTTCTCTCTGGGTACATTCACATATGCATTGCATGGTGCTTTGCACAGTGAGACAAAAAATCATGAGGTTGATATGTTGGGAGGATGGTAAACAAAGGACATAACACTGCCTAGCTCTGTCTGAAAAGGTAGAGTGCACCATGGGACCTGTCCCATCAGAGGACCCATTCATTGGCCTATCCAACAAGTCATACATTGACTAATGTATGACTGTGGGCAAAACTGTGAGATTAATTTTTCTTATTTTTTTTTAGAGTCTACCATTACATTCCATCCAGGAGTCAAGTGCTTTTCCCAAATCTAAAGCCCTTCCTGTGAGCTTGAGAGAATGTGTTATAGTAATTTATATGAACTCACCTACCATATTATTACTAATTGTCTAATGGACTTTCCTTAAAAGGTTATTTACATTTAAAAATGGGATTTGGAAAACCTATGTGTAAAAAAAAAAAAAGAAAGAAAACCTATGTGTAGCTCTCTAGTGCTATGCTAGGTACTCAACTTTGAAGCATAGCTGCTTCTGTCCTATAACCCATATGGGAGCAATGAGGATTTGGTTCTGCTTTAGCAGGCAGGGGCAAGCTAGGGGAGTCAGCTTCTCTGTACAATCTGGTGGGATGGACCTGGAGTTTGGAGCAGAAGTTTAAGGAATCATCTCTGCCATTGAGGGGCTTTGCTTGGGAATAAAGGGGTACAGTTAGGGGTAGCTTAGCCCAGGGTTTCCTGCCAGGGTCGTAGTTAACCTTGAGATGGGGCAGTGTTATCTCCAGTCCCTTCCTGTGGGGCTCTTTAATGCTAATCTGAACAGTCTGGAAATGGAGTCCCTGGGACCCCTCCCTATTGCCATTATTATAATAAACTCTAGATTTGTGGTTGCAGAGCCTCGGGCTTCAGGAATGCAGCCTGTAATTACCTCGCTTCTAAATGCTCATGGTAATGGATGATGAGGCCTCGTGCATCAGACCAGTCAAATTGCCGTGCGACTCGGCCGCAATTTAACTCAGCAGATGACACATTCCAACTTGGCAAATGGAGAAAATGTGAACTCTTTGGGAATTGCTAACTTTGCATACAACCTGTGCATTGGTTGGAGGGGCTTCTGGAAGAGAGAAGTTAAGTGAGCTACGTCTTGGACCATGAGTTGATTATTTGTGACCACCTCTGCTTTGCTGCTCCCTTGGCCTTATGCTTCCTGGATTAGAGCTTGGAGGCAGCAGGAATCAGGTGTGGGTGTCCAAGTGAGTGTGAAAATGTCAGAGAGGCTTTACGGGGCCACACCTTCTGCATCAGGCACTTTGCTGGGTACTGTGTACAGGGGTCAGAAATACTGAGCCAGACCTTGCTGTGTCTCTGTCTTAGTTAGCATTTGGCAGGAACAGCTCCACAGGACTCTGCATCATGGACCACACAGGGATCCACCCTATGAAGAAGTGAATTGAGGACCCGAGAGTCAGTGGTGACTGAACTAAAGAATCTTGCCAGGGTAGCAGGGAGGATAATGAAAGGTCTAACAGACAAGGCGAAATTTAACTTGGCCATTGAGGAATGCCTTTGGGCAGTTGGGTGGTCAAATTCACCATGGCCAACATGCCTGGCTTAGACAGGGGAAGGCAGGCTATGGAGAGCGTGGCTAGGTTACAGGAGAAAGGGGAGGCAGGAACTTCCAGGCTGGCACTGGCAAGTCAAGCTGAAGCTTGGCTGTTACACACAAATCACCCTCTTCCCCATACAGGTGGCTCCGTACCTGTCACAATCCTGCTGCCACACCAACTCCTGGTGGTGCATCTTGGCTGGGACTGAACTTAAGTTGTGAGTGGCTCCAGGACCTGCAGTGGCAGGATGACAGTGCTGTCCATCAGTCAATGGTTCCAGAGTGTCCCAGCACCTCTCCTCCACTCTCCCTTCCTGCCACGTCCTTGAAGAGGGACTTGGATTGTTGCATGATCATTCCTACTCATGGTGTGAGCTTTTGCTCCCCTGCCCTCTGCCTTTCTTTTGCTTATGTTCTGAAAGGGTCATCCCCAGCTCCAGAGAACTTGACCTTTGGGTAGAGGCCCAGCGGCAGGGAGGTTTGCAGGCGGGATGCAGCTGGCCATGTGCAAGTTTGTGCGGAGAGCCCCCTGGGGTCCCTTCCATCTCGCAGGAACTGATATAGGATGTGGCATCTCCCCCACCTCTCCGGGATGGGCTGCTGTTCTTCCTCAGATGGACCTTGGGTCTCTCACTCAGCTCACTCCTGCTGTCTTTTTCTCCTCCCCGCTGTCTCTTTCATTCACTCCCAGGCCTTCACTGCTCCCAGAGCTCCTTATACATTTGCTATGAATCTTTATTTCCACATTAGTCACCATGCACACAAAATGGAGCGTCTCTGATTTGAGGAGCAAAAACAGTGATTATTAGATTGGTTCTGTCTCCCAGAATGTGGAGGAACAAACAATGCCACACAATTTTAGTTTGTATAGTGTCTTTCAAACCACGCAATGCCCGGGGCACAGCGTGGAGTTGCTGTAAATAATGCAACAACTGAGATAGACATTCTAAACATCTTTGCATCAAGTTTCATTTTGTCCTGCTGTACCCAGCTGTGGCAGGGAGGCAGCTGGTGGAAAGCAAGGGGGAAAGTGTAGCCCCAGACTCTTGGAGAGACAGCCCCCTCACCTTGGGTGCAGCTGAAAGGCCAGTGTAGTCAGGGGCAGCTACATTTGAGTGAGGCCAAGCCTTGGAGCAAGAGGAATGGAGAGGAAGATGGACTGTGGTCCAAACAAAGCAGACTGGCTTTGAAGGGGCTATATCGACTTGGAGAGAGGGGGAAAAAGGGGAACAAAAGAGGCTGTTCTTTATCAGAAAGTCTTTAGGGAGTAAGAGAACAGACGTAGGCTGCTTAGGTCCTTTCAGTATTGATTATTTTTATTTGAAAGGCAGATTTACAGAGAGAAGGAAAGACAGAGAGGGAGGTCTTCCATTCACTGGTTAATTCCCCAAATGACTGCACTGGCTGGAGCTGAGCCAATCCAAAGCTAGGAGCTAGGAGCTTCTTTTCGACCTCCCATGTGGACTTAGCGACAAGGATGTGGGTCATTCTTCACTGCTTTCTTGGGCTAAAAGCAGAGAGTTGGAATGGAAGTGGGGCAGCTGGGACATGAACCAATACCCAAATGGGATGCTGGTGCCGCAGGTGGAGGTTTAGCCTACTACTTCATGACACTGACTGGGTCCCATTCTTTAGGTAGCATCACACAATGTGACTCAGTTTAATCTCTCTGAACCTTGGCTTTTTCATGTTGGGAGTGGTATCAGTCACTAAACTCCCTTCAGGGTTTGGGGGTCATTGATTCTATGCCCTGCCCCCTACCTTGATGATGCAAAGCTCTCAGGTGTTCTTTCTGGCCATTGCTCTCTGCCTAAGGAGGAAGGACAGTGCCCCCTGGGCCCACAGGAGAGCCTCTGTCTCCAGCAGAGCAGACCCTTCCTCCTACCCTGCGCTGACTCTTGGAGTAGGAGGAGAGTGAAGCTGAGGAACATGACTTTGACCTCTGAAGTTCAGTTTTTCAGTGGTGCTTTGGGTAAAAAAAACTTCTCTGACTCTTGAAATTTGCGGGTGTCAAATAGGTGTGGTGATGCCTCTGTGCAAACTTTTATGAGTTTTCTCCAGGATTGTGTGTGCCAAGTACCTCAAAGAGTGTCTGACACACAGTGGGTGCACTGCAAATGGCGGGTGGCAGTTGTCATCATTAGTTACTGGTGTTAGCAAGTGCATTCATGGAGCGGGAACACAGCTTTTGTCCTGGGGGAGCCCCTGTGCATACAGGGTGAGATCACGGGGTGCACGGAAAAGCAGCCACCTGCTGCCCTGCTGGACACATGACATGTGCCTGGCTGCGGCCACCTCAGCGATGAGCTCCTGGAGCTTGCTCACATTTTCAAGTTGCTGGAGCTTTGTTCATCAGTTCCTCCTCATTTGGGTGAAGTTCGCCATATGGGGAGCAGAGAATAGTGTTAAAAAAGCATTCACACATAGATAGCGCCGCGCTTTCTCTGCTAAATGAGGACTCTCTTCCCTGGTGCAGATTTCACACGCCGATCTCCAGGGTGTTGAGTTCCCTCGTCAACAGGGCTGGGGTTGTTGAGGCTCTCCAAGCCATTGTTTCCAGCTGGCGGGGTCCTGTTCTGACCCCAGGAGAAATCCCATCTTCTTTTTCCTCCCCAGGGTGAGGATTTTTAGCCGTCTCAGGTGAAACAACTTCGCTTCCAAGACCAGACCGCATGTGCCCGGCTCTCCCCTAGCTACAGGCGGCACGGCTGCCGGGCCCAGCCTGCCAGGGGTCTCATGGGGGATCTCTCTGGAAACTGCTCTCATTTCTTGTCTGGAAAGGAGCTGGGTTGCTCTGAACTGAGCCCAAGCCCCTTGGTCCCCAACCCACAGCATATTCTCTACAACTTTCTCTCCCAGCCAAGGCATCTGTCACAGTGTGACTCCCTCTCCTCCCCACTCCTCCCTCCAGGTCAGCTTCAGTCGTTCAGTTTCATCATTTGTCTTCTAGAGGTGTTGCCCTGTTTCTCTAAGCAAGCCACTCTTCCTGCAGGTGCTCTTGAGTGCACTTTGGGCTGTCCCAGCTGTCTACCACCTCTGGCTTTGTGAACCCTTGTGGGGCTGTAGAAAATGGGGCTCAATGAACAACTGTGTCACTTTCAACTCTTTTCTCCCCTCCATCTGTCTTAATACTAGAACCCGGTTGCACCTGAAGATGCCCAATCCTAGGGATTAGGTACAAAAGTTACATACAGTTAATATACCAATGACTGGGCACTTACCATATATTCTTGTTTTCAACCCTTAATAACCAACACAAATTATTGTGGCTCCTTTGGCTTTAACGATGAGGACTTGGGCAGGTGAAGTGCCCGGGACAAAAGATTCACCACGAGTTGGTGGCAGAGCTGTGGTTCACACGGAGGCTTGTGTCCTGTCCATCAGCCTGATCTGCCCAGCTGTTTTAGTGCTTAATACCTGGCCATGCTCTAAGGTGCCTTCATTGCTGGGGCTGGGAATGACAGGTGCACACAATTTTAGTTGAAGACGCAAATCGAAGGCCTACAGCAAGAGAGCTCGCTCTTGCCTTGGCTGGCTGGCTTTGTGGAACTCTAGCCTGTGTTGGGAGAGAGGTGTGAGGTTCAGCAGGTTCAGATCTGGGGCTTTGTTCCTGTGGAACCTTGCCACCCACAAGGCTTTGGCATTCCTGGGGACCCCTGCTCAGCACAGCAGGGTCTGACCTTGCCGCCCTGTGAGAGGCAGGGGAGCTTGAAATTGTTTTTGAGATGTTTCCATTGATTTTCTTTAATGCACAGAAACATTTCCGTTCACACAGGAGCTTCATTGAGGGGGAGAAAAGAAAGGATTTGACAGGAATTTGGGGGGCTGGGTGGAGCTCAGGGAGGGGGCCTGAGTGCCTTGTCAATTATGCTTCAATTTATCAGTATTTTCCTGGAGCTCCAAGGCAAAGCCCTTTGCTTAATCTCACTGCCCGGTGTGGGATTGTGAGAGGGAAATGTGGCCTCCTGGGGCCCTTGGCTCCCAGACCAGTTTCTGCTGGGTCAGCTCTGCCCCTGTTCTGTCTAAAGCTGAGTGTTTAAGCCATGGCTCCAGAGCTGCCCTGGTTTCAAAGTCTGGGTTTTAGATGAGAGATCTGAATTCCCAAAAGGAGAACATGGGAGAAAGTGGATGCAGGCCTGTGGTTGTAGAGTGTGGCAGCGAGGGATTGAGGGGGCAACCCTCTGGAGGGCCCATAAAATTCCCACCATGCCTATAAGCAAGGCAGAAACAAAGCAAGACAAAAACAATGCAGATCATCATGCATCCCATTCTTGCGGGACCTTTTGTGGGCAGGAGCCTAGGGTGGCATGGCTTAGGAAAACAAGGATCCCGGCTGTCTGCCCCTAGGCCTTCTCCTCTGGAGTTCTCTAGCAGGGTGATGTCTTCATATCCTCCAAGAGGCTTGTGTCTCGGTTATCCTTTATTGGTCCAATAGTTACTGATAGAAACTTATTATTGGATCAGTGTTGGTTGAATGAAAGTATTAAGGAAGAAGGGATTGAATGAATGAACGGAATGATGAATGAGACAACAAACAGAAAGCTAGCAAGCAAAGGGAGGGTCATTTTCTTATAATTCCTCTGTTGGTAGAACTACTCAGTTCTACCCTCAGTGGCTGGGTTAGAGGAAGGAGAAGGGAAGAGAAGAGTTCGACTGTGCAAGAACTGTGCATGCTGGTGTTTGCATGGGCTTCTTATCACACCAGTGGCAATGCCCCCAGTTGCCTGCCCAGGGCTTCGTCCTGGAGTCACGGAAACTCCAGGCGGCAGATGCTTGTGCTGAATTACTCTGACTGAGGCCATGTTGGACGTTGGTCCAGACTTTCAGTCTTTTTTCTTTTCTTTTTTTTTTAAGATTTATTTATTTTTATTGGAAGGGCAGATCAGAATCACAGTGAGAAGTAGAGACAGAGGGAAAGGCCTGCCATCCGCTGGTTCACTCCCCAAGTGGCTACAACACCTGGAGCTGAGCCGATCCAAAGCCAAGAGCCAGGAACTTCTTCCAGATCACCCATGCAGGTGCAGGGTCCCAAGGCTTTGGGCCATCCTCTACTGCTTTATCAGGGCATAGGCAGAGAGCTGGATGGAAATTGGAGCATCCAGGACATGAACTGGTGCCCGTATGGGATCCTGC
This sequence comes from Ochotona princeps, assembly GCF_030435755.1. Lineage (NCBI taxonomy): Eukaryota > Metazoa > Chordata > Mammalia > Lagomorpha > Ochotonidae > Ochotona > Ochotona princeps. The sequence goes on from NC_080841.1 coordinate 22,302,279, forward strand.
TGCATGCTGGATTTAGCCACTGAGCCATTGTGTTGGGCCCCAGCATATCAGTCTTACAGGGGACAGTCCTCTGGACTCTCATGCAGGAAACTTTGCCATGATCTTCAGGAACCTACCTCTAGGAGCACCCCGGCCCGTGCACATGTTCCTCACATGATGGAACCAGCTCAGGCACTGCCCGTATGACCTGTTCCTTTTCCATCTGACAAGAATGTCATTTGGCTGAAAGTGACTTTATTTGTTTTTCTTTTGTTCGAAGCTGAGGACAAGCTGCCCATCTTCCTCCAAGCCCTGGATGCTGAGAGGCTATGATTGGCAGCAGCCCAGGATGAAAGAGACATGTGCCTCAGGTAGCAGATCTGCCAGAAAAATTCTGGCTGGTCTGGTCTCATTGCACCCTGTTCCCGATAGCAGGAGTTTTGCATTTCTCAGGGTGACTCCCTCTTCCCTCTCACCACCAGCCCCTAAGAAATTTAGTGCCCAGAGGCAGCAGCAGCACTGGGTTTGAAGCCTCCTTCTCATCCTGTCAGCTTATCATTGCTCCGATTTGATCACCAGTTAGTTTGACAAGGAGAGGATGGTGGGAGGGTGGCGGGGCAGAGTCAGGGTCAGGCATAAGCCAGCTGCTGTGGATAGTTGAGCCATGGTGCATCCCTGCAAACCTTGTGTATAAATGGAGGCAACTCGCTGGTCTTGTTCCTTCAGCTAGAGCAATGAAGGTGGTGAGAAGAGAGGGTATTTTTTCTCGGTCAGCCCCAGAGGAAGGAGCACTTCCATGTGGAGGCATTGGTTCTTGTCTCCCTTTGCTGTTCCACTGGGAGAATTAGAATTGCAGGGGGAGCGCAGGAGGAGGGGTATTGGTGGGGTGGGCAGGCCCCAGAGGGGGGAGGCAGTGGGGAGGAGGGGCCGGGGGGCTGGGGAGGACTGGAGAGCTCTCCTGCACTGTGAGATTAGCGCCATGCGAGCATTTCGATGCCAAGGTGCTAACGCAATAATACACGCGAGTTTGCCAACTTTTCAAATTGAATGTATTTGATTATTTGCTTTTAATTAGTGTGAGTTTTGGAGTATGTACAGGATTGTCAGGGATACAGGCAAAGCCTCCTACAGCCCACGGAGCCTCCCCTTGGTAGAGACAGTCCCGGATTGTTCTTTTTGAGCTGTGGAGAATGAGATTTAACAGCTCTGTTAAATGTTTGAGCCCATTTCTATTGTGCCTCTGTTGCAACCTATTGGCAAGACCCATTGAAGTGAGAGAATAAACCTCTTATCTGATCTGAATGCTGAAAGCTGCTCCTGCGAAGAATTTTGCAGCTCTACTTGGACTTACTGTGTGCGAACATCCCAGTTTTGTTTTGCTTTGGTTTGGGTTAGTGTTTTCTTTTTCTTTCTGGGGGTGGTTAGGGGGCAGGCTCTTTCTCGTCTCCATTCCTTGTGAGTCCATCTTGGGAATCATCTACACACATGGAAAACAAGTGGGTTTCCAGGAGGGGAGCCGAAGATGCTGTTTATACAATTTAGACATGTCGCAGGAGCTCCTTCCATCTGCCGAAGGCTTGCTTGTGTGGGCTTGGCATCTCCCCCACATGGCGCTGCTAAGGAAGGTTTGTGCCCATGTGTTATGCCAGGGGACATGGAGACCATGGAGCGGCGGCCTTTTCCAGTGCAGTGAGTGGGCAAGTTGTGTTTGGGCTTAAAATGCCATACTCCCATCTGCACCTTGCTGGGCTGGCCCAGGAGCTCCTGCATCTTAATTCTTGTCATTGATTTTACTCAGGATTTTGTTTTCCCCATCCTTTCCATGGGGGAGGGGTGTCATTCACAGATACAGAACAAGATGTTTTGTAGGCCCAAGCTCAAAGCAGCAGGGTGAGGGGGAGATGCCAGGGCCGTAGCTCCTTCTGTTTGCTCCTCTCTGGCCCAGTGGAGCCATGCAAGAGGAGGAAGATATTGCACTATCCTTAGGCCTGACACTTCGCTCACCTTTGGACAAGGAGATTGGGACACGGACTGAGATGCAACCCCAGCCTGACATGTCTGGCACTTTGTCCTTTCCCACCCTGCACTCCCGTCATGGTCCCAGCGACTTGTCAGGAGCACGAAGGAGCTGCTATGTTGTGGGAAAAGCGGGAGTCCTCATCCGCATTCTGAGGACGGCCGCCCTCCCGCTCGCCCATTACCTACACAATCTCTCTGTTACATTAAAAAAAAATCTTTCCCCCCCTTAACAATAGAGAGGAACAAATGGTTGACAAATAACAACAGCAGCAGCTCTCCAACAAAAGCACACAATTATTACAATTATACTATCCTTGATTAGGCTGCCATGCATTGCATTTCAATGTAATTGATGTTGTAGGTTGACACATCGGACACCAAATATTCTCGCCTGTCCCTTCTCTCTTTTGTTTCAGAAGCTGATTTGCATTTTCTATGCTTTTAGTAATGAAGACTTAGCACTTTTCCTCCATTAGAAAAAAAAAGAGAGATACAATAATCTGCAACTCGGCACTTGTTTAAGGATTCTGACCCTCGAAAATACCACTTTGCTTCACACATTAGCTGCTTACAAAGAAGGAAGCTAATGTATCATCTAATTGGGCAAACCACTGCATCTGATTTCTCTCAATCAGACTATTAGCTTCGTAATTACCCATCTGCCTCGTGTGGAAAAGCGGCAAGGCGCACACCCAGCTAATAACATTCTCAAGAGCTCTCTACCACAATGAGAGGAGGCGACGGGGCGGGATGTGGTCTCTAACCATTTCGGTGCCAAGGTGGTCACACAATGAGGGGGGCTTTGCCAATCTCCCCCCGCCTGAGAACGTTTAATTATTTGTCTTTAATTAGTTGGAGTTTTGGGGTCTGCTCAGGATTGTTGTCAGTGTTGTGGTGGTGGTGGTGGCCGTGTGGATGCTACAGGATGGTGACCCATAGGAATGGCACAGTGGTGTGGGAGGCTGTCTCTGGCCTCTGCTGGAGACCTTGGCTTGAGGGAAGTCCCCGGCTGGCAGAGTGTCCTTGACATGGGGCAAGGATTCTCACTAGGATTGGAGCAGAGGATTACCCTTCCCATTTTGTCCTCTGCCTTCTGCTGACGGTTGGCTATCTACCTTTCCCATGTGGATGAAAACATGGCCTTTGTGGCTGAGCTGATGCTTGTCCCTGGGGATGAGGACGTGGGGATGTGACCTGTGTATCACTGCAGAGTGTGAGAGGTCTGGCTGCTCTGTGACCTGGCTAACATGTCCTGCTTTCTCTTCCATCTGGGTCTGAGGTCATGTTCTAATCACCCTTTGGTTTGTTTGGGCAGGTGTAGGTGTAGGACTATTCTTCCATCTAAAGACTTGTGTGACTTCAGGCAATTCAAATGAGACTTCTGGTTCTCCTCGTGCATCACCTGGAGCAGATCCTGCCTTCCAAGGTTGTGGAGTTGAGGTGGGATTCATAGCACGACTGATTTTGCTGCTGATTTCAGTGAGTTTCGGAGGGCTCTCTACCCCTCTACTATAGTAGTTGATTCATTGTTTTCCTGAACTTTGACAACAGTGTTATTGGAGGAGAGCATTCCAATTAAAATTCTTGAGACCAAATGGATACATGTGGTTTACTGCTGTTGAATAACTTAATGTTTATATCAGGTCAGGGAACTGTGCCTGTTGATGCACTAGTTTTCACTGTCTAATAATTGGCTCAATTAGCCCATCACTGCTGCTATTTCAATAGGTTAGCATATAAAATGGAGCCTTTTCGGGTTCGTGCAGTGATGAATTTGCTTTTCTGCACCTTTTATTTGTGTAACTTGAAAGACAGAATGAAAGAGATGGAGATATAAATCTTCCATCCACCTGGTACTCCTCAAATGCCTGCAATGTCCAAAGCTGAGCCAGTCTGAAGACAGGAGTTTCTTCAGAGTTTCCCACATGAGAGCAGGATCTCAAGGTTTTGGGCCACCCTCTACTACTTTCCCAGGCTACAAGCGAGGAGCTGGAAGGGAAGTGGAACAGATGGGACTTGCACTAGTGTCTTTTTGGAATACTGGTGCTTACAGACGGATTAGCCTGCTAGAACACTGCACCAGCCCTTAGTGTGCTTTGTTGGTAGTCAGTATTTAGTTATGATATGGTGTGCTGGGCCCTAAAGATTTATTTTTATTGGAAAGGCAGTTCTATATTAGAGAGAGAGAGAGAGAGAGAGAGAGAGAGAGAGAGAGAGAGAGAGAGAGATGGAAAGAAAGATCTTCCATCCACTTGTTCACTCCCCAGATGGTCTCAATAGCTGGAACTCAAGCCTATCCAAAGTCAGGAACCAGGAGTTTTCTCTGGGTCTCCCACATGGGTGCAGGGTCTTAAGACTTTGGGCCATCCTCTACTGCTGTCCCAGGCCACAAACAGGGAGCTGGATGGGAAGTGGAGCAACCAGGACACAAATTGGTTCCCATATGGAATCCCAGTGCTTGCAGTGTGCAGGATTAGCCAATAGAACTATCATGCCGACTCTGAATGCATTTTTGTATGTATCTGCATACTTGGTTGGAAAACATTCTGGCGTGAAACAGAAAGCAGAGAATGTAAATAATTTGTTGTAGTCACACAGGAATGGATACAGCCAAGGAATTTTTTTGGTACCAACAAATGAATTATTTCAGATGCTTTGATGTTGGCTCTAAAATCAAAGTACTGTACCTGTGATCTTCTATGACTTCTTTAGGTCTTTTGTCAAAATTTACATCATTTCTAACTCTTCCTGAAAGTCTGGGATGCTACAGTTTGAATCCATCCAGCAACATCCATGGAAAAATATAAATGTGGGGAAATTTGTCTGATAGCATTGACTTTGCAGAGTTGGATTTACAGGCTCCACAATGGTGGTACCCAACACCACTTCTGTCGTCCTTCAGGACGTGCCTTTTGTGCTAGGGACAGGCTTCCTGCCCCTGACCCTCAGGAGTCTCATGTAGAATCCTCCTTTCATGCCACATTATAATGGAACCCGGGACCTTCCAAAAGTGTTGCTGGGACATTTCTTCATTTTAGTTGCAAATATGAATCAATTTTGGGGAACAGATCTGTAGTAATCAACTATCATGCTACTTGCCTTCAAGCAGTTATTTTGCAGAGACTTGTAGGGGGATTTGCCTAAGTCAAGTTACTTAGCCTTCCTTCATTCCCTCCTTCCTTCCTTCTTTGCTCCCTACCTCTTCCTACCTTCCTCCCTCTCACCTTTCCTTTCCCTTCCTTACTTCTTCCCTCCTTCCCTTTTTACCTCATTTTCCCTGTGGTTCTACCATTTTATTTGACAATCAGTAGGGATTATTTTCATCCACATTAACTGTAGACTTTCCAGAGTGATGATAGGTGCATAGGTGAGTGATGTACCGAGCTTGCTTGGTGCATGTTTGTTTTCATTATGCTTGTGGAAAACAGTTATGTTTTTCTGGGATGGAACACTGCTTACACCTTGTTAGTCCGGATAGCTTCGTCAGGCCTGGTTGCCCATGTTTACAGATGGAATTCATGTTTCTTTCACAGCCAGTTTCCCGATCTTAGGAAGTACCCCAGAAATAGGTTGTTTGAGACCTGTTACAGGCTGTATTGTCAGTGTGTTGGAGACACTCTGGCCACCATCTTGCTGGTGGTCAAACAGCCTACCTGCTCACCCCTCCTCTTTGTAGGAGTTGTTCTACAGGACCCGGAGGGAAAAGGAGCGAGGTCCATTATCAAAGCCCTCCTTTTTTCCCAGAACATCATTTCTAGAACCTTGTCCTCCCTAGACTTTTATGAATTGTGATGTATGATCATTTGTGATACTGTTCTGTCACTCCTTTCCTTCTTATTGAAAAAAAAACCTTAATGGCCATTTAAAATAAGCACACTTCTTTTGAGAATAGAGTGTCACCAGCTTTTCCTCATTATTGCAGATCTGGGAAACACTAGACACATGCAGCGGATACTACAAGACAGGACCCAAGTTACAACTCCCTGTGGAGTTCCAGTTTGAACAACTTTCGGAGAATTCTTCTCTGTGTCTGTTATCCCTTCTATTGCCATGTAGCCCATTTCCTCTAGGTCTTTCCTCCGAGGAGATGAACACAGCACTAACATGCAGATAGTTGGAAATACAGCCAACTTCCAATTGATTATAAGCAGATTATGTTGCATTTTCTCTCTTAGCAAACCTTGCTTTCCTCTATTTGTTAACATCTCTGTTGCTTACTTAATTTCTTTATTGCTTTTATAACCATTGCCATCTGCTACTAAAATTGGAGTTCACCAGGAACTAGAAGATTGGAACTTTTAAAATGAAAACAATTGTTTTGAAGTCAATGAGCCTGGGAAAATAGTGATCTTAGAGGAAGGGTGAGTTTTGTTTAGATTGGCCCTCTGGTCAGTCTCGAACTGGGAGGGCTTCAGCCATGGTCTGGATCATCTGCCTCTAGTTTTATAGATGAAGAAATCAAGACTTTGTCAGGTGAGAGACTTGTCCAATGTGGCTAAGCCACTTGTAGGAAACTCCATGCCAGAATCCAGAATCCAGGTCTGAATATTGCTGTGATCCCAGGATTCTTGTCCATCTTGGTTACCCATCTCTAAGATGAAATATTTTGGGCAGAATTCTGCGGTGTTCACAGAGTTGAAAAGTAGATAGTTCTTAGCTTCTAAGCTCCTTTGGGTTTTTTTTCCTCCTAAGTGTGCAATTTCATGATTGTGTGTGTGATATCAGGAATGTTTAAGAGATTAGATATCCCTGAAAAAAAAAAAAAAGCAAGCAGGACCACAGACTGCAGCTCACACACCCCACCACATTCACTGGACACACAGAAATGGCTGCAGGTTTATCTGCCATTTGGACTACCTGTGTGAGGACTCTCTTGCACTTGTGTGGTTGATGAGGAATTGCTGCTATTTATGCCTTCACGTAGGAGTCGAATATGTGTGACATCCTCAGCATCTGGATGAGGTCCAGTCAGTGTTTTTTCCCCATCTGCTCCTGGTATTTTAAGTAAAAATGTTTGTATCCACATCCCCCAAGCCCTGTTGTAAATTGTAAATCATGCCATTATATCTGGTAAAACCACAATGTCAAGCAACAATTCACAAAGCCACAAAGATTCTCCGGAGTAATTTTCCTGTTCTCGTTGATCAATTTTATATTTTCCCCTTGGCCATATGCACACATTAAACGGCTCTAATTCAGTGAGAAAACTCATAAGGGATAATATTTCAAGTGGCACAAATGGCAGCCATGCCTTTACAAGTATCTATTTTATAATTGCTTCTGCTCTCTACCTGAATCTGCACTCGCTCTTGTTTCAGTTGAGTGCCATGGGGTGGGAGAGTGAGAAAAGGAAGAGAGAAATGTTTTTAGTTAAATTAGGTGTGAAAACAGAAAAATCTCAAAGATAAAAAATTGCTTTGATGCAATGACTTCTTTCTTCTGCTGAGGATATTATGTGTTTCCGAGAGCTAGCAGGTGAGAGCGCAGGCTTATAGTGGCTGGGTGCTTACAAGTAAGTGAGCAAATATCCCCACTTGTGATTTGATGACTTTATCTAGGTCATTGATGTCTTTTCATTTTTTTTCTGTTTGCCTTAAATGAGAAGGTATTTTAGTCAACTTTTGAAATTCAAAGATAACAAGTATACAGAAGAGAACATACCTCACTGTTACAGAGGGTAATTTTTCTCCAGAGTATACCTGTGGAAGCACCATGTACACCAACAGACACAGCTTTAGCAGTTGCCCAGAAAACTTCCTGCTATTCTCCCCTTCAGCAGCTTCTAGCCCTAATGACTACTCCCTAACTTCTGTCTTCATTCATCATTCACTGTGTAGTCTCTTGGGTCTTACTGCATATACTCCATCAATATTATGTCTGTGAGGTTGACTCCTATTTTAGAATGTGGCAGTGTCTTGTTCATTTCCATCATGTTCCATCATGCAGACATTTAAGTGTGTGTGCATGCACGTGTGTGTGTGCATGTGTGTTCTGGTGTGTTACACATTCGTTCTACTCTTGATAAGCATTCAAATTGTTTTGACTTTTTTGGTATTTATGAATAACTGTTTTGTGTGTACTCTGGTGCATGTGTTTTGATTTACATTTTACACATTATGTGGGCGGATACCAAAGGTGAAATTCCCGACTCTTAGAAGCTATCTATGTTCAGACTGTGTTAATATTTCATAGAGGTTTTTAAAGTTGTCTTACCCCATTTAAGATTTTTGGACGGTTTATTTTTTTTTAAAGATTTTTATTATTATTATTGGAAAGCCGGATATACAGAGAGGAGGAGAGACAGAGAGGAAGATCTTCCGTCCGATGTTTCACTCCCCAAGTGAGCCGCAACGGGCCGATGCTGTGCCGATCCGAAGCCAGGAGCCAGGAACCTCTTCCGGGTCTCCCACGCGGGTGCAGGGTCCCAACACATTGGGCTGTCCTCAACTGCTTTCCCAGGCCACAAGCAGAGAGCTGGATGGGAAGTGGAGCTGCCGGGATTAGAACCGGCGCCCATATGGGATCCCGGGGCTTTCAAGGCGAGGACTTTAGCCGCTAGGCCATGCCGCCGGGCCCTGGAAGGTTTATTTTTAAAGGTTTATTTATTTATTTATTTTGAAAGGCAGATTTACAGAGGGAGAAGAGGCAGAGAGACAGAGACAGACAGGGACAGAAATACGTTTTATCTGCTGGTTCACTCCCCAGTGGTTGCAGTGGCCAAAGTTGAACCAGTCCTAAGCCAGGAGCCAGAAACTTTCTGTGGGTCTCCCACAGGGGTGCAGGATCCTAGGGCTTTGGGCCATCCTCTGCTGCTTTTCCAGGCCACTGCCAGGGAACTGGTTCAGAAGTGGAGCTGCCCGGACTCAAACCAGCACCCATACAGGAAGGATGCTAATACTACAGATGGAGGCTGTCTGTGCTACTCCATGGTTCTGGCCTTGGTTGTATCCATTTATATACCACCAGTGGTGCATGAAAATTCTTGTTTCTTCATACTCTCACTCACAGTTAGAAATGACAATTTTATTTAAAAGCTTTGCCATTCTGCTGGGTGTGTACTATACCTCCCTGAGATTTTGTTTTTATTTTTCTAAGAACTAAGTGATAGGTTTTCATGTGTTGTTGTTGGCCATTTGAATATTCTTTTTAGAAGTGATAGTACAAATATTTTGCTCATTCTAAAGAAAAAGGAGAAGTTCTGTTTTTTTTCTTTTTTAATTTACTTTGTGCAAACAGTTTATAAGTTATATTCTTGCCTTTTTACATTGGCTATGGCTTGTTGGAATATTGTTAAACTGTGGAGGATAATAGAAAATCTTACCTAACTCCCAATTTCAAGGAAAACACTTTCAATATTTTACAATTAAGTCTCATGAATTCTAAAGTTTTTTTTAAAGATCTTCTTTACCAATTGAGGAGATTTTCTTAAAATTTCTAGCTGTTGAGAGTATTTATGAAATTATGAAGAAATATTGGGCATAAACTTTTTTCTGTATCTTTAAGATAACTATTCTTTTATTCTTTTTTAAAATGATAAATTATATTGGTCAATATTCAAACTCAATATATTCAAATGAAACTGTGTGATTATGATGTAGTTTCTTTTAAAATACATAATTAGATTCTATTTGTCTAATTTCAAAAAAGTATATTTGAGAGAGAGAGAGAGAACAAGAAAGAGAAAGAGAAATGGAGAGAGAGCTTGCTTTTCATCCATTGGAAATCACTCCCAAATGCCTGCGACAGCAAGGACTGGACTGGGTTGAAGCCAGGAGCCAGGAAATCAATTGGGAACTCTCATGTATGTGGGAGGACACCAATCACTTGAACCATCACCACTGCCTCCTAGGATCTACATTGGAGTCAGGAACCAGAAAGAGGTACCAAGCCCAGGTACTCTGACTTGGGACATAGGCACCTTAACTGTGTGTTAAGGATTAGCCAAATGCCTGCTCCTATTTATCTATGTTTTTGTTAAGGTCTTCTGAGATTGTGTTTCTTAGGGATGTTAACTTTTATTTTCTTCTTGAGGTACGCTTGTTTGGTTTTGTTCTCAAGGTAATGCTCATCTTTTCTAATGATCTTGGAAAGACTGGTGTAAGATTGATGTTATTCTTTACTAAATGTCTAGGAAAAAAAATCAAATAAAGCTATCTGGGCCTGGAAATCTCTTTATGGGTTTAAGAATTCAGTTTACTAAATATATAGTCTAAGGGCAAGTGTTGTGACATAGGGAGTAAAGCCACTGCCTGTGACACTCACATCCCACATAGATGCCAGTTGTGTTGGGGTATTCCACTTCCGAGTCAGCTCCCTGTTAATAGCCTGGGGAATGCAGCAGAGGAAGCAGCAGTGTCCCCTGCCAGCCATGAGGAAGTGCAGGAAGGAGCTCCTGGCTTTGGCCAAGCCCAAAATTGATTGTTGCAGCCACTTTGGGAGTGAATCAGTAGATGCAAGACATCTCTGTTCTTCCATTTCTCCATAACTTTAACCTTCAGATAAATAAAGAAATCTTTTAAAAAATGTACAAGCTATTCAGACTTTTTTCCCACCTTGCGTTAGTTTTTCTATATTATGTTTTCTTATGTATGCACACTTTCAAAAATCAATTAACTCGGGCCTGGTGGCGTGGCCTAGCGGCTAAAAGTCCTTGCCTTGAAAGCCCCGGGATCCCATATGGGCGCCGGTTCTTATCCCGGCAGCTCCACTTCCCATCCAGCTCCCTACTTGTGGCCTGGGAAAGCAGTTGAGGACGGCCCAATGCATTGGGACCCTGCACCCGCGTGGGAGACCCGGAAGAGGTTCCTGGCTCCTGGCTTCGGATCGGCATAGCATCGGCCCGTTGCGGCTCACTTGGGAAGTGAAACATCAGACGGAAGATCTTCCTCTCTGTCTCTTCTCCTCTCTGTATATCTGGCTGTAATAAAATGAAGAAATCTTTTAAAAAAATGAATTAACTCACTTTGTTTAATTTTTCTACCCTCTACTTTCTTTGTTTTTAATTTAATGTTAATTTTCTATCTTACTGAATGGCTTGCTTAGAGAATTGTTTCCCAACCTTGAATCTTCTAGAAATTTGCCTGTAAACACTGCATTAGTTTTTTTTTTTTTAAAGATTTATTTTATTTTTATTACAAAGTCAGACATACCGTGAGGAGGAGAGACAGAGAGGAAGTGGAGCTGCTGGGATTAGAACCAGTGGCCATATGGGATCAAGGCGAGGACCTTAGCCACTAGGCCACGCTGCCAAGCCCCCTGCATTAGTTTTAATTTATAGATTTTGGTGATGTATTTGTTTTCTTTCAGTTAAAAATATTTTCTGATTTCCACTTTGATTTCTTCTTCTACTCATAGGTAATTTACACATCTATTCCATTTTCTTTCACTCTGTGTGCCTCTCTGCTTTCTGCTTATCTATCTTGCAGTTGAATAATCTCTTCTGTTATTCAACTCACCTCATTTGTTCCTAACACCTGTAATTGTATTTTTTTGTGTTGGAAGTGACATTTGATTCTGTCAAAGATAATTTTCTGGTGACATATCCATTTTGTCCTTCATTTTCTTAAACATTAATCACAATCATTTTAGGGTTCTGTCAGATGACTCAAATCTCCAGATCATTTCTGAATCTTACAGTCACTTACCACCTACTTCCTGCTTGGCTTCTCAGGTTCCTTTTCAGGTACATAGTAGGACTCAACAAATACTACAAGAGCAAAACTTATCCAAATTTTTGGCCTGATTCCTCTGGGGGTTGTCTTTTCTGTAAACCTTTGCTTGCTTAAATTAAGATTGCATTAGTTTCCCTCAATTCCAGCCCCTGTGTTCCCAGCATCATGGGGCTTCTGCATGCTCTTGCTCACTGCTTGGGGGTTAGGCTCTGTGCCCCATAAAGTGAATTGACAAATGATCATATGGGAAAGAGCAATAGAGTCAGGATTACCTCAATTCTCTGTGTGTTTCTTACTTCCCCAAGATTTGGGCTCTTTAAAGTCTTCTATTTCACTCTTTAATGTCTTCCCATAGCTTTTCCCCTATTCTGTAATTCTTGGCAGGCAGATTGACTCAAAGCAAGCTACTCTGTCAAAGCTGAATTGAAGATTAATTTTCTTAATAAGAGCTGCACTTATTTGGTAGAACTCAAGAGTGTTTGCTGGGGTGAGCACTGGCTGCAGGTGGTTGATCATTGCTTGCAGAAAGCTAACGTGCCTTTATGGGTTGGACACAATGTGAGCAGATGTTGAGAGGGCTTGGGTTGCAAGATGTTTATTAAAGTTCAGCTCCAATGAAAGGAAAGGGCAGAAAGTAAGATTGGCAAGAAGAAAAAATTGTACTCATTTTCTGGCCTAACAATGACTTAGCAAACCTGGCGAGAAACTCAGAAGTGAATTTTCCCTTTCTGAATTGTTGGGCATTTAAACCACTGCCTTGCTCAATTGTTAGACGTGAGAAGCCCCAGGAAGAACATATACTCATTCAATGGGCTTCTTTGTAACACAGACTGTCTCTCCTTCCTAAACTCCCCACAGCCGAGCAGCAAGCCCTCCCTTGAAAAGGGATGCAGGTGCCACGTGCCTGATCTCTGTTGTAAGCGGTGACAGAGGGGCACAGGGCTTGTGCTAAGAAGGGGATCAGGTGAGGCCTTTTAGAGAAGTCTATGGAGATTGAATATAAGAACAGGGTGATGTGGAAGATGGAAAAAGGGATTATTATATCATGTATCAACAGAATAGGCACCAAATATCTCATGATTATGAGCCCATTCTTTAAAATGGTTCTAACTATCCTATTCCTACTTTTTCTGTTGACTGCAGGGTGCAGATGGGTCAGAATTATTCCCAAGAAGAGGTTGATCAATTAACAAAAGATCAACTCTGGTGGCAGTGGTGGGGGAGTAGGAAGAGAGATTCAAGTAAGTAATGCAAGCTATTGATTAATAGCATAGAATTGAAAGTAGCTTCTCTCTCTAGCCTATAGAAAGCAGTGTGCACCTCCCACTAGGCCAACTTCTGATCTTCTTGCTGCTTTGGTTTTGGCACCTCTTCTCTTGTCCCTGAGAGAATGCCTGTGCTGGGAACAGAGTTGATCATGTATGTGATCTGGTACATGGTGCTACAGAAGGATGGCACATTCTGTAGTTCTTTTGTGAGCTCAGCACTTCTCCTCATCCTTCTCCAAATCCCTATAGCTCAAAAATTCCAATCACTTCTGGCGGAAGCACTCCCAAACTAAGAGTAGCAACAGCCATATAGAGTCTCCGTTGTGCCAGGCAGAGCATGCGCTGCAGGAGTCCTAAAGTCTACTTGTGACCAAGTGACATAATACAATCCACGAAGAGATCTAAGAGAGAAGCAGAGAGAGGGAGGAAGTAGGAATAGAGAGATCAACTGAAGATCTTTTTTCCTATAGTTTAATGACTTTCTTTTGATTCTCTTTGGAGTCCTTCTTGGACTTAAAAAATCTAGAGAAATGTTAGCTTGTAAAATGAGAAAATGAACAGGTTCCTTAAAAATACGGTTTTTGATAATACTTGACTTAACGAGGCTGTTTTTGAACCTATTGCAGTGATCTGGAGGGAAGCACTTTAGTACACATAGAATTGGAATAATGGTTGTAGGTGATAAGGTTTTACTATAACTCACATGGCAGTTTTTCCACAGAAGAGAGGACTTAGATGCTGTCTATTTATTCAGGATCCAAGGAAAGTGGAGAAGACAGGTGAGGGATAAAGATTCTCTCTGGTTAGTTACCTTGTAATTTAAGCATCAAGCATATAGAGAGTATAAGGCACAATGAAACATTAGCAAGTGATTTAGAGAATATGTGGCTCCTGTCTAAGGCATGTGTAGTATGGGCTTTCCCCCACAATTTGTCAGGAGCTGGAGGTCAGATCTCCTATGTTTACCATACGTGGTAACAGGAGAGGTGAGGGAAGGATGTTGCACGAACAAGTCAGCATTGCCAGGCAGAGGTGTTGAGTCCTTAAAGAGCCCTGTTATCTTATAGCATGGTGTGCTATGCACAGACCAAATTCAGGCAAAAGGGGGAGACCAGGAAAGCCTCACAGAGAAGTGAGATTTGAGTTCACCCAACCAGAATGGGTAGGACAGACTCCCTGAGGTTTGTCAAAGACACAGTGTGTTGTAGATAATATTGATAATGGCTGACATGGACACAGGTCTTGCTCGAGTTCATCGCTGTGCCCAGTGATTCTGATACCTCATTTGAGCAAAGCACAGGGCAGGCAAAAATTAGGGTTTTTTGTTTGTTTTAGCATTTTTATTACTAGAGAGGAAACTGAGGCTTTGAGATGTTGGACTTTGAGCACTCAGCATCCTGGGTGCACATGACATTTGCTAAAGAACTTTGAAGAGACAGCCTGGTCTGAGCTCTGCCCACTTAGAGTTGGATCTAATCCAGAGAGTAGCTCTCAGCCACTCCTAGCTAACACGGCTTTCTCACACAGTGACTCTCATCAGCGGAAAAGGGTTGAGGAGTCCTCATCTAGAGGAAGTTCAGAGGAGAACTTGGCCCAGGCCATGTAAGCAATTAGGACATATTTTAAACATCCTGGCAGCTGTAAAGGAAGCTGAAGAAGTCCCCTTGTTCCTACCATCCACTTAAGATCATGAAGACTACTGTGCTCGGAGTCCCTCACTTTCCTCTTCTTGCTGGGGAACCACTGCCCCCATTTGTGAGTTTTCCCTTGCCCTGAGTTCTCTTACAGTCCCTTTGAAAGGCTGACTCCATTACTTCTGTGGGTTGGGGGCAAGTTGGTATAAGTAACAACAGCTCTGTAAGATGTGGCTTTGTCTGCTCATGGGGGGAGGTAGACATGCCTCTTAAAGGGAAACACATCAAAATCTACTGGAGAATGGAAATTTTTCTCATTTGGGAAAGAAAGCCACGCAATCCTCCGCTGCCACACATTAGTAGGAATGTCTCATCAATTGTAATATTGGCTTGGGTGCCTGTGGTTGAACCCTCTGCCCCCACCACTCCACCTAGCCCTCCTGGTGGACTCCCACCTGTTTAGTAGGTGCTCCGCAGACATTTTTGCAAGGTTAAGTAAACTTGGAATGTAAGTTTCTCAAGAGCAGAGTACTCACTGAACAGTCTAGTGTATGTGGGTAGTGGTAGTAGTGTGAGTGTTGGGGGGATGTCAAAACATGGATTTGGGAGTAGGAAGACTTGGATGGGGATCCCTAGCTTGTCACTTCAGATCTGTTAAGTATTTTGGGCAGTTACTCAACCATTCCAAGCCTCCATTTCCTTATTCATGGCTCTTTGAAGCAGCTCCAATCAGTAGTGTTGCTGTAAGAATTACACAGGGTATGACACAGGGTGTGAGGTTGCTTTTGCACAGTCCTCAGCAGGTCCTGAGTGCTCATGGTGGTGCGTGCCTCTCTTTTCCTAGGAGCTGCACTGATTCTATCTGCATGCCTCCCGTTGTGATGCCTGTGTCTCCTCATGGCCTGAGCCTGAAGCCACATTTAGCTGTTTCTCTTCAGGTACTTGATCCATACTGAGCCAACCAACATGTTGTCCTCTGTACACGGTTCAAGAGTGGGCTCTTGAAATAAAGGGAACCACTAAATCCCTTTTCCAGAGTTCTTGTTTTGTAATACTTAGAACAAGTGCACTGGGGAGTCTCCTCCCTTTCTTTAGCTGATATAATTGTGTGTAGAACTTGAGAGCTTTTGGTTGTATGTTTCCTACTAATGAACTAGAATAAGTTGATGTTCTGATGGAAATAGACATGGCAGGTGGGAGCAGTTTGGTAAAGTAAGAGCCTCATTCTAGATGACCTGGAGCCCAGCTACTTCCTTACCCTTTCTAGGCTGAGTAATGGCAGGGTCAGCCCAATGGTGGATATTGTGACACGATGCTGTCCTCTTCTAGAAAACTGTTGTTACATTTGCAAATCTATTATTCACTACGTAAACTAGCTGCCTTCTAGGGTAGTACAGTGCACAACCTACACAACTGGTTGCTGGAGTACTGTATGTTGAACCAGCTCCTCTTTTATCTGATTGGATTCCTATCTGTCTCAGCTAAAGGTCCTAACTGGTACAGTTGTTGTCACATTAGTGATGCAATGTCTGAGATTTAAAGGCACTGATAAATGTATGGAATAAATAATATGCTTGAATAAATGGATGGATAAGCAAAGGAATGAATCAATAAGATGTTGCCAGGATATTTCTAATGCAATAACTCTCAGGGTCCTCTTTAGCTCCTGGGTTCCTGACTACTAGGTCACGTAATATTTCTTACAGAGCGGTAGATGTTTCTGCCCGTCCTTCTCCCCTCCCCCCACTTGTACTCCACTTATAGCTCTCTATCCTTAGCTCTACCCAGCCATGTAGAGAGAGAGCTCAGGACATTTTACTTCAAATCAAGGAGTTTATTTTATATTTGTTTATTTGAAGGAGTTGCAAAGAGAGGAGGAAAAACAAAGAGATAGGGAAAGAGAGAGAGAGAGAGAGAGACAGAGAGAATATGTTTGAGTTGCTGGTTCGCTTTGCAAATAACCTCAACAGCTGAGACTGGGCCAGGATACCGGAGATTCACCCAGGCCTCTTGTATGGGTGCAGGGTCCAAGCGCTTGGGCCATCCCGCACTGCTTTCCCAGGTGCACTGGCGGAAGTGGAGCAAAGAGGACTGAAATGCTAGTGCTGTGGGTGGAGGCTCAACCTGCCGTGCCCCATGACAGCACCAACGTTTTACTTTCAAAATTTTGACAATGAGCCTTGACAATTATTCAAGCAATTTTGTCACTGCTTTATGAACATGACCAGTTAATTTTGGTATTGGGACCATTTCTGGAGTAGTGCTAGCCCCTTCCCCTGGTGACCTCATTTCAGTCAGGTGTGGGACATGTAGTGGCTGTGGCCATGTGACCAAAGCACTTGGACAGCTGCCCTCTCTGCATGTGGACATTTCCTTTCCTTTGCTAGGGGCGCTGGCTGGGGGAGGGCTCAGGTGGGGATGAACTGGCAAGTTGTGCTGCTCTGCTGGCCCCACCTGTGCTAGACTTTAAGTGTCATAGCAAAATACCCTAGGCTGTGTGGTGTAAGCAACCCTAGGCCATTGTGTCGTCTCACAGCCCTGGAGGGGCTCCAAGGTCAAGTCCAGCAGGTGCATTTCTTTATGGAACTTGAAAGGTGAGTATGATTCAGGCCTATTCCCTAGCTCCTGGTGGTTCCCAAGTAATCTCTGGGGTCTCTCAGCTTGAGGCAACATAATTGTAACCCTTATGTGATATTTCACCTGCGGGCATGTCATTAAATTTCACAGCATCCTTTTTTGGTTAACAATTTTATTTATTTAAAAAACAGGGTTACACAGAGAGGAGGAAGGGGAGGAAAAAGACAAGAGATTTTCCATCAGGTGGTTAACTCTCCAAATGACTGCTCTGGCGAGAGTTGGGGCACATTGAAGCCTAGAGGTGGGAGCTTCTGCTGGGTCTCCCACATGTGCACAAGGTGCTTTCTCAGGAGCTTTAGCAGTGAGCTGGATGGGAAGTGGAGCAACCAGATGTTGAGCTGGTATCCTTATAGGACACCAGCATCACAAAGGCCTAACCTGCTCCGTAAAATACTAACCTCCAAAAATCTCCCCATTTAGAATGAAATCGTTCACATTGGCTTACACTCTCCTAATGACCTTATCTTACTTAAGTAACTCTGAAGATACTCTATTTCTAAATAAGATCACATTTGCATATACCGGGGTTAGGTCTCCACTATCTTTTGAAGAATATAATCCAACACTCAGCACTTTCACGGCAGTGTTCCTTCTCAATTGGGTCATATGATTGGCTGATTTAAGTATCACCATTCCTTCGGCTGAGCAGAAGTTTGTGTGGGAACCACATTTCACAACCACACGTTTCGGATATAGCAGCATAAGCAATTGTACTTTTGTTTTTGCATTGATGTCTGGTCACTCAATCAAGGTGTTTTCAAGGTTTATGGTGTGACATATCTCTGAACTTCATTATTTTTGTAGTTGAATACAGGTACCTTATATGGATTTAACACATTTTGTTTTTCTATTCATCAATTGTTGTTTTCTCTTTACAGCTATGGTGAATAATGCTTTTGTAAACTCATGTGTATTGGTTGAGCACTCATTTTCATTTCTTTTGAGTATTTACATAGGAATAGAATTGCTGGTTTATATGTTAACATTTTAAGGACCTGCCAAACTTTTGTAAAGAGGTGGTGCCTCTTACAATCCCATCAGCAGTGTCTGAGTGTTCCAGTTTCTCATGTCTGTTTTCTTTATTATAGCCATCCCAGTGGATGAGAGTGATGTCTTGTATCTATTTCTCAGTCACATCCTGGCAAAGGCCCCAGTCTATGTTTCTGCCTCAAATGATCAAGCTCTTCCTGGGAAAGTAGGTTCTATAAAGTGGAACTGGGCAGAAGGCTCCTTCTGAGGGGGCAAAGGGCCCAGGCTGAGCCAAGAATAATGTGCAAGCCCGTCTGTGCTTTTTGAGTAGAGGACCTCTTCGGTGTGACACTATTTTTGTGATGATTATGTCTTTCTCAACTTTAACGTGTTTACTAGTTGTTCCATATGTGGTGGGACAGTAAAGTTCTGACCCAATCTTAAATAGATTGTTGTTAGTCCTTTTAGTAATAAGTATGCAAATCATACCTTCTTCCATGTTTGTGATCTCTGAAGACTTTTTTTTAGCCTCCTTGCACATTACCTTCTCCTTGGAAGGCAGCCTGGTGTGGTGACCAAGTGTATGGGTTGTGGTCTGTGAAGGCCTTGGCCCACTAACTCCTTGGTACACATGCTTTCTCCTCTTTGTTCCATTTCCTCTTTGCTAGGACAGAGTGAATGACAACTTAATTCACTGAGTTGGCTGAAGTGTGCAATAACCAACTTTCATAAAGCAATTGAAACAGTCATTCGTGGCAGCAGAGTGCCAGTGCTACATATTAACTCCTAGTGTGTTTTCAGTTGAGCAAGTGGAAACTAAGGAGTTGGGAGAATTCTCTGAATCCACATGTAATGATCAGACCCAGGGGCAGATCCTAATTTCTTGTGGAATAACTGGAATCCTAGCAGGTTTCATGTGTATCACTGCTGCACAATTCTAAGTGGGATCAGAATTGCAGCTCAGTTCCTTTGGCAAAAATGCTCCTGCCATTTTCACCCTGCCCCACTGCTGTTCCTGCTTGAGCCAGACACTCACCCTTATGTTCCTAGAGCCCTGTGGCATTCTCTGCTCTGCAAGTGCCTACTTGTCTCTGTCCTTCAGAAGCAAATCCTTGAGGGTCTTATACGCACAAGAGATGAGTTAACCCTGCTTGCAGTGTGCAGATGGTGGTATTCAGTTATAGAGAGGAAGTTGCTGCTTGTGCAAGGAGCAGGAATTTGATGTTCCATAAGTAATGGGGTGGAGGCAGGAAGCTGGCAGTACTCCCAAAATGATGAAATACGCTTAATAATGACACCCTGGGACAGAAGCAACTTTCAAGATATGCTTAACCTATCTGTAAAATGACACAAAGGACATAGGAGCCACACACTCTTGTTGTCCTTGCAATCACTCCGTAAGGCATAGGGTAAAATAGTATTTCCTAGGCGACCTTGGTTGGAGGCAGTTAATGGCCCCCAGATGACACATGACATTTTGATAGACTTTTGCTTTCAGGAAAAGTCTCCGACAGCAGTTGGGAGGATATCTACCTTGGCCGTGTTGGCTGATGCACCCAGATAGCCTAGAATAGTATCCAGTACATAGTAGATGCTCAACAAGTATTTGTTGAATGAATAAATGAAGTACCAGAGTCAAAGCCAGTTTGCTCTAGATTCAGGTGTTGGATCTCTCTTTATTATGAAGAGGGAAGTGTGTCTAAGATGAAAACATTGCTCAGCTTAGTCAAATGCTCTGGGATGATGGGGCAGTTGTTTCATGTAGCAGATACGGCACTGGTTAAGATCGCATGGTCCCACATTTGAGTCTTTAGGTTCAGATCCTGACTCTGGGAGGCAGTAGGTGATAGTTTATGTAACTAAATTCCTGTTCCCCTTGTGAGAAGCTTGGATTGAGTTCCCAGCCCCTGGCTCCAGCCTGGACCATTGCAGGCACTTGGGGAGGGAATCAACTAGTGAATAGAGCATTATTTCTCATCCCCTACTCTCCCTCTTTCTCTTTCCTTCTCCCACTGATTCTAAAGTACATAATAATAATAAAATAACCATAGCAACAACAACAACAACAACAAATCTACGTGTGATGGCAGTAACTCCTTTTTCTAGTCAATAAATCACCACTGACCCTTCCTTATCCCTGCACCGCTATGCTGTGAGGTGGTTGGGTGGACCGGGTCTGGCACTTTAAATGGGACTCTCACTCTGTAGGCAACTGATTTTGGCAAGGGAGTAGATGTAGTGCCTGGCTTGGGGATATGTATAGTCTGTGGGGTTATTGCAGTCATCAGGAGGCACAGGAGACATACACTGGACAAACGTATTCAAGAGCTAAGGACAAGAACACTAACAAGTACTCCCAAATCTGATCATTGCAAGCCCCACCACTTTGCACACTTTCTTCCTACCTTACCTAATCCTTTCAGTGACAGAGGCAGTATTGTGGAGAAGAACACTGATGAAATTCAGGAAGCCTGGGCAGGGACTTGGAATGTGGGGGAGTTAGGGTTAGGGTTAGGGTTAGGACAGACTCCAGGAAGGGAGCAGACTGGCCTGTGATTTACCTGGGGAACAAAACACAGCAAAGCAGGAATCTCAAGTTTTGGAGGAGGCCACACTTGTTTCTGGGAAAGGACTGGCAAGTGACAGAAGGCAGAATTTTGCTGCCGACTGACTGCTAAGAGGCCTGTTTCTGGCTCCAAGTGCCTGGTCGCCCTTCCCATTCATGGTGCACAAAGCCATCTCTAGGCTTTCCTGTTAGGAGGTGTTATCTCCACATTACAGGCTGAGGAGGCTCCTGTGCACAGAGTGTGTGGGGCCTTCCACCTCCACGCCCCTCCCCCACCTTTGGCGGGCACAGGGTGAATCACTGGTGGCACGAATGCTGTCCAGGTCTTCCGCTTCCAAGCCCAAGCTTTATCTCCCTGACAGAGCGGTCTCCTGGAGCCTTCTGGGGAGGAAGGCACACGAACCATGCGCTGCTGGTGAGACTCTAGAGTTGGGACTTCAAGGGCGTACATGACTTTCCATCTGGCTCCTCCACAACTTCCCTCCTGTTTCTCCCTCGAGAGCCTCCGTGGTAGCCAAGGGAGGCTGTGTGTCATTTAGCTGCTGTTGTGCATGTGATAAGCTTTTGCCCTTACCCCGGATTTTTTCCTCTCCCACTTTGTCTTCCTACTGGAAATATTTAACAAAAGCATATGGACTGCAGACAGTACATGGACTGATTTACTCATCATATATAGAACCTCTTCATTCATTTATTCATTCAATCCTGGGTTCATCCTTTGATAGACACTCTTTTAAAAAAAAGATTTATTTTGATTGGAAAGGCAGATTTACGGAGAGAAGGAGAGACAGAAAGATCTTCCACCTACTGGTTTGCTCCCCAAATAGCCACAATGGCCAGAGCTGAGATGTTCTGAAGCCAGGAGCCGGGAGCTTTCTCTGAGTCTCCCATATGGGTGCTGGGTCCAAGGCTTTTGGTCATCCTCTACTGTTTTCCTAAGCCACAAGCAGGGAGCTGGAAGGGAGGAGGAGCAGCCAGGATTTGAACTGGCACCCATACAGAATGCTGGCACTTGCAGGTGGAGGATTAGCCAATTGAGGCATCACACTGGCCCCTTTTGATAGACACTTAATGAGCTCCTATTATGTGCCAAGGATTGTACTAATTTCAAAGATTACTAGATATTGCCCTTAATAGGCATTTTGGGAAATACATGCAAGGGTTAAAAAAGTATTCCAAGCAAACACACTAATCCAGGGGAGAGCCAAGTACAGAAATGCCAATAAATTGCTTCCTGCATCCCTCTTGCTTGCTAGATGAATCCTGGGAACTCTGGGTCACCCCAGACCCTCCCTCTGGCTCAAGAAGGAGGTGGTAGGACTTGTAACACATCATCTTCAATGTTTCCTGTGGCCTGCCTCCAGGACACTGTGGAATGTCTAACCCCTCCTTACACCCCAGGTGCCCCAGAATGCAGGGCCTAGGTCTTCCCACAGTGCTTCTCCCAAGCTTCTCACCAATGGCCAACTTTGGTCCTGCACACTAAGCTTGAGTTTCTGAGCCATGTTTCAGAGTTCTGTATCCCACAGCAGACACTTCTGTAGCTTGTCCAGTGAGCACCCTGTCTAAAGCTGCAGCTCATAGGTTTAGAGGGTGGTCATTGGGATTCCACAGTTTGTCAACATCCCTCATGGCCCCTGGCTTTTCACTGGGAGCTCATGTGAAAAGCAGTGGAAACACTGGACTAGAATTTCATAACTGAGACCCTGGACCTAGCTCTGTCACACACTGGCTGTGGGGTATTTGGCAAATTTACTAACCTCAACTGTTCAACCAGGGAAGACTGCCTCACTCCTCACTGCATCACTCAGGGTTCTCCAGAGACACAGGACCAATAGGAGATTATCTATCTATCCATCTATTATCTATCTTCTTTTCTGTCTATACTTGGACATCCTGATTTATTTTAAGGAATTGGCTCACACAATTGTGGAAATTGGCAAGTTCAGAATTTAGGGCAGAACAGCATCCTGGAAACTCCAGCAGCAATTGATCTACAGTTTCAGGCAGCATTTCTTTCTCTTTGCAAAGCCTCAGTTTTGCTCTGAAGGCCTTGATCTGATTGAATGTGGACTTTATCTAAAGCCAACTGACTATGGATGCTAAGCACAGCTATAAATACTACGTTCACAATGACACCTAGATTAGTGTTCAATAAATGTCTGGATCCTATCACCTAGCCAAATTGACATAAACCTGACCCTTACTACAACTGTCTCATGGGAGAGTAATGAGTTCAGGAAGATCCTGTGTGTGAAGTGCTAAGAATAGAATCTGGTACATAGTCATTTATTCATTATTGATAATATTTTTTCTACTGTTATCTTTATACTCAAATTATTTTTGGTCTGCTACTAATGCAACAAAACTAGATGCTTCTATCCTAGGTATTCACTTCACAACTACATCACATACAAGGTTATGTTTGCTGAGTACAGTATATGAGCATTGCAGAGACAGGAACATACAGGTCAGTGAACTGAAAGATAGAATTCTGATTTACACATAGCTCAGAGTTAATACCCAAGATGTGTAAGGAAATGAGTGCCTAAATGAAAGCAAGATCTTTGGAAGAATTATTTCAGACACTAGATGTGCATAGTGCTAGCTTCATATATAATTTAAAATTCTCTCATAGTTGTTTTAAGAAAACCAGATAGTACCTACAGTATGATTATTTTGACAGGTAATTAGCATAAAATTACCAACTGGAGAGTTTGTATTGTTTTCAAATTAATCTTTGGAATCCAGCATTCTTGATGGTTGCATGTATGACCCATTGCCATTTGGACTGATCACGTTTCAAATGTTCAATAACCAAGTGTGGTTAGCGACTACTCTAATGGAGGAAGCTGACCTAGATGGGTGATTCTGCAAGTTTAGCTCCTGAATAATTGCATCCTGATTCTTGGGGCTGGATAGGGGTGGGCAGGGCATTGACCATGCGTCCTACTCCTGGACAGACCGGGAAGCAGTTTGCAGATTTCTAACTTCCTGTTTGTAGGATGTGTATGACTGAGACTAAGTCTTCAGAAAGTTCTATAACTTCGGAAAGAGTGGTTTTGCATCTTTTGAATCCAACAATAAAACAATTGGGGGACTTTTTGTAATACTCCTGTCTGGTAAAAGAATCTTTGATAGATTTATTTCGATTGTATTTTATAAAGTGATCCAGTTGTGATGAAGTGAAGCTAAAAGGAAGCCGGTCTTTCAGTAGAGAGTGTCTGAGAAGCTCTGCTCTGGATTGGGAAAGCAGAGTCCCGAGGGGTGGGGACAGAGGCTGTGCGTTTGTAGCCATTGCCAATAACTCTCAGACCCACGCAAGGTGGAGCCTTCTGAAATTAGGCCAAAGCCCCAAGAAGTAGAGACCTTGTTTTATTTTTATTTTATTGTCCCCCCCAAATTGCTGTGTTCAGAGGCAGGGCCCCAGGCCTTGGATGAGTCTTCATAACAAGGACAGCTGTGCTCACTTCAAAGCCCCGGTGCCCGTGCTGGTGGGGAGTCCTGGGCAGCCCTGGCAGCCGCGGAAGCCAGAATGCGAGGCCCACACTGTCCCGCTTCTTCTTGAGACCCTTTGTGAATCCTCTAGGATACTGGGAGTTTCAAGGTTTTCTCTGATCCTTCACACAGAGAATAAGACTTTTCAATCTCCATCTCTTGGAGCAAACAGGCAATCTGTTAAAAAAAAAAAAAAAAAAAAAAAGAAAAAAAGAAAAAAAAATCTCTGGAGCCAAAGGAAGTCTATTTTTTCTTGTCCTTGCTCAAAGCTTTTATAGAGCATCTTGAGCTTTCAAAGGCAGTGCATGTATTGATTTTTTGTCCCTGACCCCCAGGGTTCATTGCTGCTGTGTTTTGGGCTAAGGCTCCCTATAGAAATCCCAGTGGCCTCAACTCGGGAAGTCTTGGTGATTGGACGGTGTGGGAAACAGTTTCCTTATATAAACCATCACAGATGTCCTTTGTCGTTTGTCATCTTCTCTCTCCGTGAGGCTTTCCTCACAGAATCTTTCCTGCGTGGCTGGAAACTTTTAAATCAGCCTCACAGGCCAGAGTTTCTGCCAGGAAATAGAGGCCTTTACCTCTGCCCACCAAAGCTTCCAGTAGAGTGCTTTGGGTTCAACACACCGCCCTCACCAGCCCAGCACCAGTTAGGGGGGCAGTCCGTTCCTTCCCCCCAGATCAATACATTTACTACAATGTGAACTGCTAGGGCTGCCATGGCGTAGTTCCGCAGGCTGTGTGGCTTAACCAACAGGTGTTTCTTTTCTTTCAGTTGTGCAGACTAGAAGTCCAAGATGAAAGTGGTACAAGTTCAAGTTCAGCTTCTCCTGAGGCTTTTTTCCTTGACTTGCAGGTGGTAACCTGTGTCCTCACACTGTCTTTCCTTCCTGTGTGTGCCATCTTCTCTCTCTTCCTTCCCACAGGGAGACTGGTCATCCCGAATTAGCCCTTTCCCGGTGGCCTCATTTGCTATAATGACCTCTTTACAGGTCTTACCTACAGTCATTAGGGGCTAGAATTTCAACAACTGCATTTTGCTGGGATCTGATTCAGTGTATGGCAAGTAGTAGATGGTTGGCTGGTGTTTGTTGCTCAGGGTCTGAAAGTTCTAAACAGCTCAGCGTCCATGCCTGGTGTCCACATTGACTTCCCATCACTCCCAGGCAGTCTTCACCTTGCAAAGCCATGTTGTTTTCTGTCCATGCTGCCATTGCTGGCTCTCAGAAGACTTTAGCGGGCAGTAGTGAATTTCATCAGAGACATCTCTCCACCTTCTCCTCTTGAGAATGATTCCAGGCTTTGCATAAGTCCTAGCTTTGTGAACTGAGCACACATTTCCCTGCTCTCCTCTCCCATGGAAACCTGTGCTCCTTGCACTGCCCCAAATCTGGAAGAAAACAAGAACTGGCTGTCTTCATCCTTGCAATTACTTAACCTATCAGCTTCCTCTTCTGAGAAATGGGACTAATGGTCTTATCTGGCATCTGGGGATGATGTCAGGATTAAATGATAACCTAGTGTAAAAAGGCTAAGGACTTCAGGTAGCATATGATGTGTAGAAAGAACATCATGTTCCCTCTTTCTGTGGTTGCCCTTATAATCTCAACAAGCAACCAATTCTGGTATGAATTCCCCCTGGTTTGCCACTGGTGCCTTCTCAAAGCCAGCAGGTTAAAAGGCAGTGTTAAGCAATAGTTGAATTTGTAAGCACTCATTTGTAGATAACCTAATAAATCCACATTCTAACTCGCCCCCAAATTTGTACCATCAAATGGAATTAAAACCCCATTCTTGCACAGTACCATTTACCGAGCACAGGTGAGTTTTTAAAAAATACTCCACGTCTGCCATATGTTCTTGCTCACTAATCCCACCTTTCCTTGTGCTAGTCTCCTGTTGTGGATCTAAATCTGACCCAGCCTGAGAGACCAAGCATGGACTGTCTCAATGTAAGTAGGATTTTGGAATAAGTAAGTGGAGTTTGAACCATAACAACTGTCTCCTATAGTCAAGCAATTATATTTTATTTTTATTTTGTGGAACTCAGAAAACTCATTTCTGGGCTGAGCACTTAGCAAATGCCTCAGAAATATTTATTGATCAACTAATGAATATTTATTGATTATAACCCTAGGCCATGCAAGACAAGTTCAGTGGAGGAAATATTCGCCCTCTCTACATTCAAAAGAATACTTGCTTGCTTGCGGTCAAATGTAACCCCTGTTCTGATTCTGGCGTGATTATCCACTGAATTCAGAACCATTAGGGGAGAAGAAGAGAGAGAGGACGGTGGTCTTACATGCACATTTCTCACTGAGTCAGTGTCGGAACTAAATATAGTGTTATTTAATGTTACGAAATAGGCCCAATTTTGAGTCATTTTAAGTAAACCTGCACTTGGAAGTTCAGTATTTTATGTGGGTCACCTGGATTCTCAGTGAACTTGAGAAAATGAACCAGATAGGTTTTACACAGAGATTCCTGTTAGATTTCACTTCCTCAGTGTCCTCAAGCTCAAGTCATTACAGGCCTGAAGGACACCGTTTAGTCTATTTGACAAGAGAATTGCTAAGAATGTTCCTTTCCCCTCTACTTCTGCTCACAGTCGCTGCGGACTGCTGCTGCCCTGCTCCTTCCTGAGCTGCCTCCGGGTTCCCAGTCACCCACCCGACTCCCTCATGCTCAGTCTCCTCTCCCCAATCTGCAAGAGCTTCCATTTCCTCTCAATGACACACAGGCCGGTTGATCTCAAATATGCCTTCTGGTCCCAGTCAGTTCAAGAAAATTGGACGAAGCAACATCAGTTGTCTCAGAGTTAGGGTGAGAACCTAGTGTCTTGGGCTGCAATGGTGAAAATCAGGTGCACCCTGAAGGGAGTGCTCACCTCAGCTCACACCCAGGAAATCGCCTCTCTAGCAGCCGGACTCCTTAGCCAGGGCAGCACCAGCTGTGTTTCAAGGAGAAGGGAGGCGACCAGATGAACAAGGCTCTTTACTCACCCAGGGCTGGCGTTGCGATAACCACTCGAGCCAACAGAACAGCTGCAAAATATGATAAAAATCACTTGAAAAGTTCATTGATTTTGCAGCAAAACTGCAAGTACTTCACTTTGTAATAATTGTTCCCTCATGCTCTTGAATCTTGTACTTGAGCTGCAAGGGCATTTAGGTCAGGCGGCATTCAGCAAACAGGCCTAGCAAGACAATGGCGCCGGCCTGAAGAGACACTTTAATCATGAGCTAATTTACAAACCAAAGCAAAACAGACTCGGGTTTTGTCTAAGATTATTAGAAGATGTTAATTCTGTGCTGAAATTATTTCTCCCACTTCTCTCCTTCAGCTCATAATGAGGAAAAAAAAATCAAAAAGGAGCATCAACCCAATCTCGCACCCTATTTCTTATCTTCCTAATTAAATTTTGTGATTTGGCATACACAGGTGGGTGGGTTACTGTTTTCCCTTTCTTTTCTCTTTGAGGACAATGTCCTTGTTATTCAAATTCTTATTGCTTCTTGGTGCACCTAGATTAAATAGCTGTTAGTCTTTTCTCCTTCTATTTTCTCGAAGTCAGGAGAAATAATGAAAGAATTTGGGACCGAATGAATTCCTTGTGAATCCCTAGCCTGGTAGACACCAGCTGGCTGCTCTGTCATGGCCACGGCCAGCTCTGGCCTCACTTTTTCTCTCTTACACAATGGGGACCTTCTCAGCGTGTCACTCTGACTTGTTTTGTCTTGCTGGCCACCCTCTCCTCCCAGCCTGGCAGAAGTTCACTTGCAGGATTGAAAAGCACAGGAGCAAACACCCAAACTGGACTAACTGTCAATTATCTGCATGAATGGAGGTCTAATCCAATATTCATTTCTACTTGGCTTTGGAATGCCTCGTGTGATTTGCACAGGATAGATTTACCTGGCTGTTCCTGCTTTGCTTGGGTGAATAGTGTTAGCATTTTCAATATGTGCACGGATTGCACCCTAGTGACTTTCTGGTGTGGAAAGGAAATGAATTTGGGGAGGAGATTCTGACAAAGGGGATCCACCTAGTATATCACTGTGAAGGCTGAGTGCCATCGTTCCTTCTCAGGACTATGTCCTCTCATCATTGTGTGCGTTTAGTCAAAGCCTCTGCATAGATCATGCTGTCTTTACTTATTTCTTATTTCTACATTCTTATAGTAAGGAGAAGTAATTTTCCAGTGGACTCATTTCACCTATAGATGGCTATTAAATATTGACTATGCACACAACACCATCCTAAGGGCCTGAGTGGGAGTAAAGTTTTGAAGCCATTGTGTTGGAGCTCATGTGACTTAGACACCGGTGTGGGAAGGGTAGTGCTGGGAGCGGCAGGCTGTTCCCAATCACCTATTGGGCTCAGCCAATGGAGACTTCTTGAGGCACAAGAGAGACTCTTTAGCAGAGATGATGTTTCAGTTGAACCTGAAAAGCATGAATCATTCAGGAGAGTCAGGGAAGGGTATTCTAGGCTGGGAGGATCCCTGGTGCTACAGACCGACAGGATGGAAAGTGAGAGCATCTGCAAGGTGGCAAGTGCCTTGGAGCACAGAGTCAGAGACTGGAGATGGGGGTGGCAGGGGAGCCCACAGGGGTCTTATGGAAATGGTTAGCACCTTGGGATCACAATGAAAACAGTTAGAAGTCATTGGACAAACCAATTGTTCTTATGTTACAAGTAAATCAAGTACTAAAGAGGGGAAGAGTGCTAGAAGGTTGACTGGCTAGAGGTTGACTGTTGATTTCCTTTCCACCCTAGAAGGTGGCAATACTGAGAACAAATCCAAGTCTTTCAGAACCTTCTTGCTGGACCTGCCTACAGGGGCCATGCCC
This sequence comes from Ochotona princeps, assembly GCF_030435755.1. Lineage (NCBI taxonomy): Eukaryota > Metazoa > Chordata > Mammalia > Lagomorpha > Ochotonidae > Ochotona > Ochotona princeps. Next base: position 22,331,373 of record NC_080841.1, read on the forward strand.
TGTGAGCCAAGTTGGCTAAGGCACAGAACTCATGCTGTATGGGTGTACACTTCATATATATCACATAACCTGATCCCCCCATTAACTCTGGACTTATTAAAATTGTAATTTGTTTAATATTTATTTCTAGAGGATGAAAAGAAACTGACTTTATGTTAAGTAATCTTTTGTGTGTTCAAAATAAGGGAGTTATACCCTCTTCCCTCCCCCAATGCAATGAGACAACGTAGTACACTTGGATCATGCCTTTATGATCTGAACTTAAACCTAGAAGGTGTTAATCATGCGTAACTCACACAAATGAAACTACCCAGTCTTGGTAAAAATATTTTTATCTCTTTTTTTTTTCTGGCTTGCCTGTAACAGAGGTGTCCTGACTTTTCTGTGTTCTTGGTTTTTGTTTTTGCCATGTGTGAGATTTTCTGAAAGAAAATAATCATGGGAAACTTAATACAGGCCATCAGATTTAGATAAAAAACAAGCCGCTTGTTTGTTACTCAGATGGGCACCTAAATAGCGTGGTCTCCCAATTCCAGCTGGCAGAGGTGGGAGACTTCAGATACATGTCAACTGGCTGGTCTCAGATTGCTGATGTGCCACAGCCTTGCACCCAGCAGATCCCATTGTGGTTGTTGAAAATACTCAGCAGAGCGCGATCAGCCCCGGCAGGGATGCCATCCGTTTTGCCAGATTGGTGCTGTTTTGTACTTTGTCAATTATGTAACTGGTATCAGGAGCTTGATGTGCTTGAGCAATGCCTCAGGGTATCTTATAAACTGTTGCCTCAAGGAGTTTCTAGGGCACCTAGTCCCTTCATTTGGTGCTCACTGGCTCTTGGGTGGATATTAGTTTGAGAGGTGTAGGGGGGTGGTGGTCCAGGAGAGGGGTGGTGCTGTTCTTAGAAAATGTACTGAGAATACTGAGAGCAAGTCAGTTTAAGAAAGTAGAGTTCAATTTAACAAGTGGAGTTGACAGACTTGAGCAGTAAATTTGTAGAATGGGGGAAAAAATCAAAGACAGCCTGGATTTCTTGTTTAAGTAACTTAGATGGTGATGCTGGATACCAAGGTGGGAAAAACACTGAATTCTGCCTACACAGGTGGAATTCCTGGTCGATGTGGTCTCTCCAAACTGAGATGTCAGCTGAGCAGTTCAGTGGCTGGGGATCCTAGTTCAGAATTCCTATCCAGGTTAGAAATAAAAAATTGGCTACCGTACACAGAGAAGATGAAAGAAGTCTTTAGATGAAGTAAGATCATGCCAAGAAACTATAAAATGAATAGAGAGAAGGGCCCAGGACAGAACCTTTGAAAAATGCCAGTTTTTCACAGCAAACCAAGGAACAAAATCTATGCAAGAGATGCAAAAGAAAATATAGAAAGTTGCCCATGATTAGAAGCAATTCTGAATCTTTGTCTATTTGTGTCTTTTAAAAAAAGATTTATTTTATTTTGATTGGAAAGGCAGATATACAGAGCGAAGGAGATACAGAAAGGTCATCCATGCATTGGCTCACTCCCCTAGTAGCCACAATGCCTGGGGCTGAGATTGTCTGAAGCTAGGAGCCAGGAGTTTCTCCTGGGCTTCCAATGTGGGTTCAGGATCCCAGGATCTTTGGACCATCTTCTACTGCGTTCCCAGGCACGGGCAGGGAGCTGGATGGGAAGTGGAGCAGCCAGGACACAAAGCAGCACCCATATGGGATCCTGGCAGAGGCAAAGTGAGGATTTAGCCACTGAACTATCACTCCAGGCCCTTTTTGTGTCTTTTTAAAAAAATTTATTTATACTTTCATTCATTTATATTTGCCATGAAATATTTCAGACCATTGAAAAAATCTAGACTGTAGTAAGAGGAACCCTGTACTTTGACTAGATTTGAGAGCTCTCCACGAATGTTTTCCTGTCAGCCTCCCCACTGCCCAGCAGGGATACCCCAGCTTACAATTCCCAAACTCTACGACTCCTCAGACCCTCATGTTTGCTCTCATCACTTTCAGTCCAACTCAGCACCTTCCCTCAGAGACCTGTAGTCATTGTGAATCAAATCTTAGGAGACAGATTACTATAGGTGGCTCCTCGCAGCAGTGGGCAGGGCTTGACAGTTGTTTTGTTCTCAGAACTTGCCAGGCAGTGAGCCACCCAAATGACGTCTTCTTGGTGGACTTCTGTCTTAATCCTTTTCAGTCTGGAGGTCTGGTCAGGTTAGAGAGGCTGGGCTCTGTCTCCTGAGCACCAGTCTTTGGCTGGGACTCACTTCACTCTGGAAAACTTTCAGGGTGAATAATGAAACCACCTGTTTGGCAGCTGGATGCTTTTGAATCTGGTATCTATACTGAACATATCTTCATCCATCACCTTTCTTTGACTATTCTGATTCCCACTGCTGGCCTCCAAAATTGGGCCACTGTTCCTGACCTCCTTGTTTCTGTGTCTGCGGTATGATTTCAAGTAAACATGATGGTCTAGCTGGGTGGATTGGAAATTGCAATACTTATGAACTTACATATTTACATGATTTAAAGTTCAGTGTGGGCAAAGAGTAATTTAATTTTAATTTAGCTATTAGGAGATTTTATGAAACAGTTTATATATGTACTATACTACACTATGAGCAATGACTTCAATACACAGTAGTAATCTACCTTGAATAATTGTTTGGCAATTCCATTTAAAAATATTTCCCCTCAGCAGGTAGTCAATTGGTGCAGTAGTTAAGACACTGTGTGGGGCACCAACATCCTGCGTGAGAGTGCCTGGGTTAAGGTCCAGGCTCTGTTTTGGACTCCAGTCTCTGCTGTATGTATCCTGGGAGGCTGAAAGTGATGGCTTCATTAGTTGGGTCTCTGCCACCTGAAGGGGGGGGACAAAATGGAGTTCTAGGCTCCTGGCATTGACTTGGCATAATCCTGGTTGGTGCCAATATCTGGGGAATGAACCAACAGACGAGAGATGTCTCTCTCTCCTTCTTGCTGTGTCTCTGTTCTTCAAATAAGATTCAAATAACTAAATAAAACATGTTAGGGGCTGGCACCATGGCATAGTAGGCTAAGGTTCCATCTACATTGCTGGCATCTCATATGGGCACAATTTTGAGTTCCTACTTTTTCATTTATGATCTAGATTCCTGCTTATAGCTTAGGAAAATAGTAGAGGATTGTCCAAGTCCTTGTGTTCCTGCACTGATGTGGGAGACTTGGGGGAAACTTCAGGCTTCCAGCTTCAGATCAGCCCAGCTCTGGCTGTTGCAGTCATTTGAGGAGTGGATGTCTGTCTGCCTGTCTGTCTCTCTCTTCTTTCTCCCTCCTTTCAAGTGAAAATAAAATTTTTAAAAAATGTTAAAAACTTCTCCATTTGTGACATTAAAATCAGTCTTTCCTCCTTTACCTATTCCATCTCACAACTGACAGATTTTGAAGAGATCTGTTTTTACAGTTTGTTAAAGTGCTTGTGAATCTCTTCTTTAGCCCAAAGGAATATACTGAGATGTTCCTTAGGGATAGAAAAACTTCCAAAATATTTCAAGCAGAGTTTGGGCTAGAACCAAGGAAGACCTTCCTGGGCTGGGGAGTGTGTGGGATTTTATCTTGTCCTTTTGTACTTTGCTGGTTATGCATGGCTGACCAGACAACTTCTGCAACTTCCATCTAGTTCAGCCTTCAGAATGTAATCTGTTTACTGTCATCTTAGGTAGGTTGTAAATTAAATATGGAATCCTTTCTTGAGTACAAAGTGAACCAGCAAGCTGTAGATTCTCAGATATTAGCAACTTCTTTGAGGATAGCATGGGTTTTAATTTAATATTGTGTCTACTGTGAAGCCCAATTAGATCCATAATTTATTTGCTGGGTTCATATATATTTCATTACAACAGACTCTTGACATGCTCAAAGATAAAATCTGAGGTCTGTGTGAGTTCACAAATCTTACATACTGGGAAGATTCTTGGCTTTCTAATGGATCATATTCCTGTCTTGTGACTTTTCAACTTCTGTGAACATTATCCATGACTCCATGAAGTACTTTTTTTTTTTTAAAAAAAAAATAATGGTTAAATGTATTTAAAATTTTAATCTGTATGGGGGCATATGTGTGTCTGTCTATATATGTGGAAGCTGGAAGGTAGGCCCTGTGACACAAGCCAGATCTTCCATGGGCATAGCAGGAGTCATCAACCCTACTTGCAAAATTTTGAATGAGTAGAAGCTGGAGCCAGGAGGCAGAAGCAGTACTGAGCCAGTATCCTACTTGGCATCTGGATCATTAGGGCAAACACCCATCCCTACTAGTTTATTTATTTATTTTTTAAAGATTTATTTGAAAGGTAAAGTTAGAGAAAAAAGAGAAAGAAAGAACTTCAGTTTGATGGTATATACCCTAAATGGCTGCAATGACCAGGACTGGGCCAGGTTGAAGCCAAGAACCTGCAACTCCATCTGAATCTCAAGGGTGACAGGATCCCAAGGCTTTTGGCCACTCTTCACTGTTTTTGTAGGCCACAAGCAGGGAACTGGATTGGAAGTGGAGCAGCTAGAACACAAACCAGTGCTATATGGATTATGGTGCTTACAGGTGGTGAATTAGCCAGCTGAGCCACTGTGCCGACCCCTCCCCAATCATTTAATGTCTGTATTAGAAAAATCAGATAAGAGCTACTCTTTTTAACCACAGAATAGTTTTCCATTTTATGTACATGAGGTAATTGAGTCAGCTTCTATTGATGAATACTCGTATTGATTTTATTAAACGTTTAAAAATTATTAGTATTTTCCATGATATAGTTCTGTAGGTATAAGGATTTACCCCTTTTTCTTTTTTTCTGCCTTCCCATTCTCCCCTCCCACCATTTTCCCCTGTGTTATTGCAGTGGTCTCGTCCTGTAGTAACAGTTACAAATATAACATTCTGCTATTTAAGTGCCTCATGGCATTATAGGTATAGACAAAGGTAGAAAATCCAGTATACTATTGTCAAAGTATATTTAATCATTTCATTGGAAATTCTGCTTTTATTTGGGAGTACAGATGCATTCTGCAACATATCTTCTCTTTCAGGTATGCTAGTCTCCATTATGCAGATCATCTATGCATCACATGTATATGCTTATTCCTGTATATCTATTTGTTTTGTATATATTATGAAGATTGCCTTATATCAGAAAGAAATATGGTGTTTGTCCATTTAGGATTGGCTTATTTCACTGGTCTCCAGTTGGGACCATTTTGTTACAAATGGCAGAATTTCATTCTGTCTGTTGTTTGTTATTTTACTGACAAAGCTGCAATAAATGTCTGTGTACGTGGCTCCTTTTTCTCTTGTTTGTGGGTGTATTTCTTTAGGTCAAAAATGGAAATGTGTACGTACTGGGTTATAGGCTATACATGCTGTTGTTAGTGGGGAAGGGTGTGTGTGCACGCTATGTGTGTTCAGTTTAGGACATTGCCATTGTTGCTGCTATGGGCCGAGCTGCCTACCTTCTTTGACTTTGCTTGAATCCTCTTATACTCCATGCTTCTGTGGGGCAATCCTCAGCTTTTGGGACCTCCTTTGTTGTATATTGTGGCACATGTCAATTAGGACGCATGTGGCATCTTTCCCCAACTGTGGTTTGTCTGAGAAATTTTTCCACTCATTCTTTCTCAGATTAAAATGCTACATTGTAGATATGTTGTAGATTCCCATGCAGTTGTAAGAAATAGTGCAGAAGGGTCTGTAAATCTTTTTCACTCGGTTTCCCCCAACAGTAAAACCCTATGGAATCACAGAGGGTAAATCTGTAGAGTCGGTTCATCAGGATACAGAAACTGTGGCTGAGCCTGTCTCTCAGTGTCTCTGTGGTACACAGGAATCTGAACAATCTACCTGGTTCCTGCACGTCTAGGGGATAGCCTGAGAGGCAGTCCTGGACCCAGATTCTCTTCAGGACCCTCTGAGTTCTCCGCTGGGACTGCACTGTGATTCAACTTCTCTCTCTGGCCAATTCTGCTTCTCTTCTCTATCATAGATATTGTTTAAGAGAGTATTATTACAGAAAAGCCATCATGCACACAGATATCCACCCCATTTCTATTTCCGGGGGAATTTAACTCCATCAGGGATGTCTTCGGGGTCCTATTTCTATTGACATTTGTGAACACTTTTTTCACATGTAGGCTAGCTGCTATACCTAGTAATTGAATTGTTGGGTCAAAATGTATATGCTGTTGTAGCTGAAAGAAGTTTTTGTAGGCTTCAAGGTAATCACAAATCAAAATATTTATAAATTTATCAAAACTAATATTCAGGAAATCAAAGTATAACACTAGAGAAAATTACTTATAAAAATAAAAATGTCAAAATAGCTCTAGTAAGACCTCACCTATCAATGCTTATCTTAAATGTCAGCAGCTTAAATTCTCCAATTAAAAGTGACTAAATGGGAGTCAGCACTGTAGCAGATGAAACCACATCACCTATAGTGCTGGCATCCTGTGTGGAAGCTGGCTCAAATCTCAACTGCTCTAGTTCAGATCCTATTCCCTGCTGATGCTCCAGGGAAAGCAGCAGAACATGGCCCAATTGCTCAGGCCCCTGCATGCATGTGGGACACTTGGAAGAAGTTCCTGGCTCCTGGTTTGGCCTGATCTAGCTCCAGCAGCTGTTACAGCAATGTGGGAAGTGAAATAGTGGATGGAAGATCTCCCTCTTTCCCTAACTCCAGTAAGAGAACAGAACATTTATAAATATACATTCTCACAATATTTAGAGTACCCAAATAAATAAGATGAATATTGATAGAGCTAAAAAAAGAGACCCCAATACAACACTAGTGGGGGACTTTAACACCTCACTTTCAGAAATGGAGAGATCACTTAAACAAAGAAAGCTATAGAGTTAAATTGAATATTGGATCAAATGAACTTTATAGGCACCTACAGAATTTTCTCTCTGACAGCTGCAGAACACACATTCTCAATAGCACATGAAACACTTCCTAGGATGGATCAGATGGTGGGCTACAAAAGAAGTCTTAACAAACTGAAGCGAATAGGAATATGTGGTATAGCAGGTAAAGCTACCACTGGCAATACCAGCACCCCTAGTGGGTGCTGAGCCAGGAGCACAGGGGCAGGAGAAGGAAGTGGAGACACTGAGCGTTGATTAAACAACATATGGGAAGAATCAATACACATTATACCAAGAGAATTGGAATTCCAATGACCAAGCAATGTTTAAACTAAATGGCTGGTCAGCCTTCATCTTAGATGGAAATACCATCCAATAGTTCCTCTTCTGGGAATAATGCCACAAACAATTATACAAAATTGACTTTATACCTGAATTCCCAAATGAGAGGGAAAAGTTCCAGGCACCTGAATTCTCAAATGAACACAAAAATATTCAGATGAAATGATCTGGAACATTGTATCAGCAAATTGTGTTCTTTGAAGCAATACATCAACATGTACAAAAATTCTATGTGTAAATGGAAACCAAGTGGAGTGACCTATATGAATGAGATTAAACTGAGAAGATTAGCTAGAAGTGAATTTTTAAAATTTCTTAAGCATATAAGACATAGATTGGGATTGGGAATAGGAATATAATTCCAGCTGGTAGGACCTGTTCCCTTTGTTACTTTTCAGCCCCAGAGATCCTGGTTGGTTATCTCCTCATCTCCATCCACTTCAAATTCCCTGCCTCTACAGCTCAGGAAGGGAGAACATGTTTCTGGCTACTCTTTTCTGCAGCTCAGTACCATGTAAGTTCCTAAAAAAAGCCTTTTGATGGTATCTTTGCCATTCATTCTTCTGAAGTCCTATATATTATTTGCATTCTGCACACATCAGTGCTACAGATACACATCTGTTTTCATTAAGCTGCTTCCAGTTTGGACTAGTTAACATGTTTCTGTAATCCCATTAAATATAAATAATTTAAAAAGAATATTTGTTCTCTTTTTTTGTCGATTTATGTTGTTTGAAAGACAAGGTGATGGAGAGAAAGGGATAGAGAAAGAGATCTTTTGTCCACCAGTTCACTCCCCAAATGCCTAGGGAACCAGGATTGGGCCAGGTTGAAGCCAGATATCAGGAACTATCTGGGTGTCTCATATGTGTAATAGGGACTCAGGTACTGTCATTAACGTGCATAAGTAGAAAGCTAGATCATAAGTGGAGTAGCCAGAGCTTGAACCTATACTCTTGTATAAGATGTAGGCTTCCCAAGTTGTGGCTTTACTTGATATGCCACAACACTTATCCCACTGTTCCCTCTTTTAAAATTTTAAGCTGGATTACTTTATCCTCCCAATAGATGTGAATTCTTTTGCCTAGCAAATTAGACATGGACAAATTGCTTCTAGTTCAGGCTGCTTTGGAAGGCTTTCCCCTCTGTTAAACCTTTCCCACTGATTTGTGCTGGAGGAATAATGTTAACTCTAGATCATACACACTAAATGAGGGGAACTGTATTGCAAGTAATAGAAAATAGTAGACAATCCAAAGCACATTTTTATTGGCTTGGAATATACAGATGAACTTACCTTTGAATGTGGGAATGCTTGATATTCCAAAAATTTATTTCAATCCATATTAAGATGCCAAGCTATTAAGAATATGTGCTCCCAGAACTAAGTGGCCGTGTCCAATTCTGGTCTCACTAACCCTGTTGATTTCCACCTTACAATACACTTAAAGCTGTGGAAAAGCATGAAGGACTCTCAGAATCATTTACATGTAGCATCTTGGCCAAACCTGCACTGAAGCAGGGAAGCAATTTAATACCCCTGCTTTAGGTTTCTGAAAGTAAATGGAGAGAGTTGAGAAACTAGCCGAACTGTGATGAATATAAAGTTAGTGTTAATCCATAAAAAGCCTATTTCTGAGATCCCAGCAGGAAAGTTCCAGGTTTTCAGATGTGGAAGTTAATCCAGGTCAATATATTCAGTTTATTGTGTATAACCCATTTTGGTTGTGATGGTGGATAGAGCTTTAAAGAGCATCTAACAGCCAAGAAAGGTGATTGTGTCTCTAAAGATTTGAAAATGTAGCTTGTACTTATTCAACCTCATCTACGACTCCTATCTGCTCCTTGCACTCTGTACCAGCCCCACCAGTCTTCTTCTTTTCCTGAATTCACCAGCTGTTTCTTGCTTAGAGCCTTTGTGTTTTGCATTGGCTATGCCTGGAGTTCTCTCATCATCTTCACATTGTTGGCTCTTTTTCTTTCTTATGGTCTAGACTTTAGCTTCACCATCTCAGAGAGGCTGTCTCAAACTTCCCTTCATCAAATATACAGTTGTGACATTTTATGTCTCAGCAATCCTTCCTTCTTCTATGCCAGTTTGTTCCTTTTTGTCTTTGTCTTTTACTAAGATGTGTCACATGGACAGGAGTTTCTTGTTACAAGTTGGTTGCCTCTCCAGCTGCAATAACAGAACCTGGCTTAGAGAGATGTATGGAGGCCCATTCTTCACCAATCAAAGCTAACCAAGATCTGATGTAAAAGATCTCATAATTTATACTCCAAACCAGTAATTACTGCCAACATAATTTTAGCTTAGAAATTATTTAAATAGCATGACTCATTTTTAGGATTTTTTAAAATAGTATTTTTTAAATCCTAGAATATTTAAAGTCTGTCTCGTGTGTATTTCCACTTTCCATTCTCTCCCCAGTACTTCTTTTTCTTTTTCTTTTTTTTTTTTGGAAGCTGATCAGAGGCAGTACATGAAGGTCAGGACTAGGGTAGGGAAAGCCCAGTGCCTGGGAAGTACCATGAGAGACCTACATGGACACTACCTGTCTTTGTAGGACATGAGGACAAAAAATGATCTTCAGTAGGCTGAGGCAACTCGCTTGCCTCACCTTTACCCCAGTCTGCAACACATCTTCTCAGTAGTGTTTGGATATGTATGTGTCTGTAGAAGACAAAAACTCTTATTTAAAAAGTTACACAATGACATTACCAATATCACACTTAAGACTAAAAAATTTTACTATAATCAAATTATTAACTGTTCAAGCTTCCATGATTATTTTTATCATGTTTATAGATTGATTTTTATAGGAGGATCCAAAGGACCTGCATCATCACATTTCATTGATGGTCTTCAAAAATGTCTTTTAATACAATACTTTTGCTATGCCTATTTTGATTTTCCCTTTCCATTTATGTATTAAAAGAAAAACAACTGATTTGTCAAGTTTTGCACATTCTCAAGTCTGTGGCACACAAAATATTGGACACACTGTGTATTTTTTATCTCATATGTCCTTTAAGTTAATAATTAAATCTTGTGACCAAGTCCAGTGGATCTGTTCTAGTTGATCAGATTCAGTGGGGATCCTTCAGAAATGATATATTTATTACCCAGAGGCAATACTGTCTAATCAGTGTGATTTCTATGATGTCAGCAACCATTGAAGGTCATTGCCTAGATTCATTGTTTATTAGGGTAGCAGAATGATGATATTCAAATTTTAGTATTCATTTGTAAGCAGAAATACTCCTCTGATGAACACTTTCTGGGTTTGTCATTAGGCCTAGTAGCTAAGACAACAGTTAAGATCCTGTATCCCGTAATGGAATGGATGGATGCAATTCCCAGCCTCATTCCTAATTCCAGTTTCCTGCTGGGAGGCAGTGGTGATGGCTCAGGTGATTGAGTTCCTGTCTCTACATTGAGTCCCCAGCTTGTGGTCTAGAGATGCTGTGGCCATTGATGTAGGAAACCAGCAGATAGGAGTCCCGTTTCTATTTCTCTGCCTATTAAAAAATTAATTGTTTTAAAATGGGGGGAAACTTCCTTTTGTCAACTGTTTACTTTGAGGTAATAGTCACACAGAAAAAGTAGATAAATGCTTGATTTTTTCCCTTTATAGGCCAGTTTTCAGAATAATGAGTTGATTTACTTTTCATCTCCAAAGTTGACCTGAGAGGTATTGGTGGTGTTTTTTGTTTATTTGTTTTTGAATCATCGGGGAATCACAGATTTATAATGTGTTTTATGTGTCTCGACAAAGCTGTCCCAACTTTGCACAGCCGGTACCGTTCTAAGTTTGTCCCTGAGTGCTTTTAATGATGCCCTAGTTGTTCTCCTTGCTGCCTGGTCTGACTATAGGGTGCAGGTTCCTCTTGTATATTTCCTATAGTCAGTCATTCTACCATGGAACACTGGTTTCTTTAAGTAGAAATTGCATTTAGATATTAAATCTGAGTGTAATATTTAAATCTAAAATCCCAAATGTTTACTTCTAAATTCCGAATGTTTACTTCTTTTATCACTACATACTTGTGAAAGGAATATAGTAATGATTGTTGAGACACCAAGATATAGAACCAGCAGTGGAGAAGCTCTTGAGTGTTGAGTTCAATCGCAAGAAGAAGGTGGGAATGGGGGATATCTATTTCAATTCTTCCTACACTTCCTCTCCCTGTCATTATCCTATTCGAAATTTCTGAGCATGATGAGAAAGCAATTGCTTCTCTTCTCTGAATGTAAGCTTGCTACTTGTATGTCACCTGTAGTTGGGGTAAGAATGGGGTTGGGTATAGAGAATTGGTCGAAGGACACCTGAGAGGAAAATCTATCTCCCCTTTTTAAAAGCAGGGCCTTTCTCCCTGTTTTATGTCTACTTCTCTTTTCTCTCTCACTGAATCTTGGGTATTAGTGTTTGAATTTGTTAACCAAAAGTAATAAGAAAGAGGATTCCTCAAAGTTCACGGATAAACGAATGTTACAAAAAAAAATTCAGGCATGGCTTTCAAAATTTTGTACCAAAATACACTCATCTTTCAATCTTATTTTCCATGAACTTTCTGAAATCTGTTCATGTATCTAAAATCAACAGATACAGTGAACTCACAGGAAAGAGCCAGAAGCCATAAAGATGCTTCTCTCTGTTTAGATCTGGGCTGGAGATAGTGTTGCTGATGAATGTAGAATTGGTACTCCTGCATTCCCTCTGCTCTGTGAGCATGGTTGCACCAGCGCCCTGAGATCAGAGGCAGTGTCGCAGATGGAGGGAAAACAGCCACCTCTTCAAGATGTCCGGAATGAGTTTTGTTATCATTTCAGGGAGAAGCATAATAACATTTCTAAAAGTGGATTGGATGCTTCCTTTATTGCTACCTGATATTTCTTAGTTGATATATTTTTTTCAAAAATGCTTTTCCACAAAACTTATTGTTCAGCGGGAAACACAATGGAAATCAATTGCTAATTAAATTTGTGTCTAAATTAATAAATCACAACTATTCAGATCATATCTGTCTGGATAATTTCTATTATGGTGAACATAATTGTTAGATTCAGCATTTAATGAACCATATTGTTGGGTAAAATTCTTATGACAATTGAGACTAAAAGAATAAATTAACCTTTATTCTTCCCAGCTTGACATTACATTGGGCCATGTTAATGTGAAAGCACCTGGAAGAGTGTCATCATTAAATAGCCATTGTGACTCTCCCAGCCTTCTGTGGGTGTCCATGGAGCTTTGGGAAATTAGTGATGTTTGATGTTTGTCCATGAGTGTCCTTACCGACAATCAATTATGAGGATATTTGCTTCTGTGTGCATATGTCTTCGTTAATTGAAAATTATAAAGCAAGCTCAAGACCTGGGAAGTGCCATTAAGTGGTCACTACATATGGGGAGTGCCCATCTATAGGGTATGCTGAGTTTTGGGACCCAGGGTAGTTAAGCAGGGTAGCTGTTACAGATGGAATAGAATTTGTCTCCCCTAACTCATGCAGCTCTTTAAACTCTGACATTTTAATGCCAATAATTGGTTGATTAAAGGTGGATACTCGATCTAACATTGGTGTCAGAGGTGGGACTGGGGAGATCTTGCATCACTGGGAGCATGTCCATGGAGGGAGTCTCTTGAGAAGGTTGAGTATTTCACAGTTTGGCTTAGGTGCTCTCTTTCCTCCTGGCTCACCAAGTGACTGTCCTTCATACCTACCATGACTAGTCTATGTCAGATGCCAGACCAAGATACTGCCTGATCCTGTGCCCTCTAACTATAAGCTGAAATAAACCTTTTCTATCCCAAATAAACTCTTCTCTGGTGTTTTGGCTAAGGTAATTAAAAGCAGATTATGGCTCTAGAAGAATGAAACCTGAGTCCTCTTCCAGGGAAGCATGGAGGAAGAAGGGCAGAAAGGACATTCGTGGCAAAGAAATGCCAGCACGTTTAGCTGGAAGTAGCTTCCATAGACCCATTTGCAGGTGTGACTCTTAAGTCCTGTAATCGCTGTCTTGGGGAATATATCAGAATGTATACATTCTCCTGAATATTATTGTCTTTAAGACATTAGCATAGTGAATTAGGCTGGTATCATTGGTCCCCCTTCCCCAGTGAACTCTTCTGGGGTGGGGGGAGATATTTAGAGTTTGGCATGTTTCACTTTGTTTTCAAAATGAATACCCTGAGTTTCTAAAAGGACCTTATTTCCAGAACAGAGAAATATTGGGCAATGTGACAGTTAAGGGTGAGGCCAGCCTCCCTTGTCCACATCGATAGTGGCAGTAATAGTGCCAACCAGATTTGCTTTGATTCTGAGTCAGGCTGGTAGCTGATCTTACATCTCTTGTTGACAACTCACACATGGACTGGAACTCTGGAAAGTCTGTTACTGAATAGTGGTTGTGGGTGTTTTGGTTTTGTGTTACCAATAAAATAATGGATCCCGCGGAAATTCAAAGTCACTTCTGTAAAGACCTTGGCCTCTTTTCCTCCGTGTGTAAGGAAGTGGGTGTAGATTAGGAGTATATATGTCAGGACATCAGTTGTGCTGGTTGACATCCATGCAAATTAGCACTCATATCATCTGTTGTTGTTTTGTCCAGAATCATAAGGGATATGCAGATGGGTTGCCATTTTGGTTTTAAGCAAATTCCTAGGAAGAAAACAGAACAAAAATGACTTACAAAGTAAGGATAGGGACAAATACTAAGGCCCAAAAGATGCATGTTCCCACCATGTAAGTCTCACAGATCTGGACTAGGAGCTTAGACCACATTCACTCCATGCTTGCCACTCAGGGATGTGTATTATCCACTCACTTGGCCATTTGGTTCTTAAGTCTAAAGCCACTATTTCCAACATGACCACAATTAATTTAAGGAAGATTTAAATAATTAGGTGAACTTTAATTTAAAGAATCAAGTGGATTGGATTTAGCAGACAGGAATTAGAAGTGTTCTTCATGGGGGAGGCAGAACTGGCTCTGTCTATGGACAGTGAGGGAGTTAATGACCTCATCTCTGTGCTGAGGTTCAAAGGCAGCTGCCATCCTGTCCCTATCTAATCCTCCAGTGCAATCTGCCTCCTTAGTGCGGTGGGCAGCAGGTCAGTCTCACAATACTCCAGTGTTTCACTTTCCCTTCTTCTTCTTTTTTAAAGATTACTTTTTTTTTAAATTTCAAAGACAGGGTTACAGAGAGAAAAAAGGGCAGAGAGATATCTTCTCTCCATTGGTTCACTCCCCAAGTTGGTGCCATGACTAGAGCTGGCCTGATCTGAAGCTGAGAGTCAGAAGCTTCTGCCTGCTCTCCTAGTGGGTGCATGCCCCAAGCAATCAGGCCATTTGCTGCTTTCTCAGGCAATGAGATGGCTTGGAAGTGGAGCAGCTGGGACTAGAACCCATAGCCACCAGGCATGCTGGGTTGCAGGTGGAGGATTAGTCTTGTGTACCACAGCATTGCTCCCACTTTTTTTTTATTTTATTTTTGGTGATGTTTACAAAGTTGATCACAGTGAGAAGGGTTGAAGATCAGGGGAAAGTGGGTGAGACCATTGTTTACATATTTTCTTTTTCTTCTTCCTGTATCTGGGGGAGAGGAGAATAGAAGAGGAGAAATCTTACCCAGCTTCCCAACCGCCTGAGTACCTGGTGGTGGGAAACAGCCACCTGATGTCACCCTTGGGTCCCCAATGTGGAGCATGTTCCAAGGGTTCTGCTCAAGTGATTTCTATAGTCCTGAGATGCTGTTGATATTGCCGCTCCAAGGATGAGGAAATCCTTCTAAGGTCAGTTGGCTGACCTAGTCTACCTCAGAGGTTCCATTTCCCCAGAAGTTTGCTGTCAAGTTTCCTTGGGGTAGTTGATCAATTTATTCTGCCCTCGTTCATCTGCAAACCAATAGGTGCTGTGGCCTAGCCCAGCCCTGCCCACTACACACTCAACCTATCACGTACACCATTGGGAGCTGCAGCCCAGTCAGAGCAACCCCCAATTCACTGGACAGGCCCCCAGCCCTGGTTTCTGTGCATGCCAGTATGTGTAGTAGACTGGTCTGGTCTGTCTCACATCCCATTCAGATCTCATACATATCATTGGGCATTGAAGCCTAACTCAACCCAACTGACTCAACCCTCCAGCCCACACTCATGGCAGTGGGTGCCACCACCTGTCTATCCAGGCCCATCCCCAGTGCTGGTTCTCATGCTCATAGGTGGGAGTTGTAGCCCATAGTGGGAGGTACCCATAGTTTCCATACTGTGCCTACTCCCTACCCTGGATCTATACTCTTCAGGTGGTTCTGTAGTCTAGCTTGATGGGACTTGCCCCTAGTCCTTGCACTTGCCAGTTGATGCTGTGGCAAAGCCCAACCTGCTTGCCCTTACTCTGGCTCATGCGTACACCATTGGATACAATCAGTTAGTCCAGCCTGGCCCTCCCCCTAACCCAGTATGTGTGCAGGCCAACAGATGTTGTAGCCCAGCCCAGCCTGGTCTGCCCCCATTCCCAGCTCTCTCACTCACCAGCAGGAGCAGTGACCATTGGCAGGGGAGTCCCCACTGCTCCTCCCTTCCCCCCAGGGTCTTGCATGTGCTGTAGTTGTTGAAGCCCAGTGTGGCGTGACCTGTCTCACCTTGGCATTTGCTGGTAGGTGCTGTAGGCTTGGCATAGAACAGTTTGCCCACCTGTTCCAGCCCGTGCTGGTGGGTGCTGCCGGGTGCTGCCGCCCAACCTGTCACAGTAAGCCCCCAATCCTGGCCTTAATTTGAACTACCTGGTGCTGTGGCTAACCCTGCCTTTCCTGCTCCCCATCTTGGTTCTCAGATCTGCCGATAGATGTTATGAACTGGCCCAGCTTGGCCCACCCCCAGATTTGATCTGCACATACGCTGATGGATACTCTAACCTGGCCTGGTCTGGGCTGCTCCTTGCCTTGGTTCTTGAACTCACCTGTTAGGACTGTGTCCTAACAAAGGGGTTCCCCAAACTCCTCTATTGGGTCACCTACAAGTGGCAGATTTCACACACACTGGTGGGTCCTTGGCTCAGTCTGACTTGTCCAACTTTTGTACTGGCAGGAACAGTGGCCTTGTCCAACTGGCCCACACCCAATTCAATTCTTACTGGTGGGTGTTATAACCCAGCCATACCTAGTCCATGCCCTGACACAGCTCTCACATAGTTCAGCGGGAGCTGAGGCCTAGCCCAACCAGTTTTATACCCACCCTGGCTCTCACAAGCAGTAGTGGATGTTGGAGTCTACCCCAGTCTGGCATACCCCAGACTCAGTCTACACCTATGCTGAGGGACACTGCAGTCATGTCCAGCCCAGACCACCACCCCCATTCCGGCTTTTTGCACTTACTGGTGGGAACCACAACCTATCAGGGTGTCCTCTTAGCTCCCCAAGCAGACTTGTTCCCAGCCCCAGATCTTGTGTGTGCCAGTGGTTGCTCTGACCCAGCTTGGCATAGTCCATCCCCCGTCTTTACCTTTGTCATTGGATACCTTTGTCAGCCTGGCCTGATCCCCACTCTTTTTCCTTAAGCCAAAGTTAAGAAGCGGCCTAGCTCCCTCCTCAAAATTATTCTTCTAGGTTACTGTCTCCCCTCCATGTTCTTTCCCTTGTTCTCCCTGCAAGCCATTTGTCTTCAGGCTCCTGACTAACCCAGCTGCTGCTGGGTTCAGGGGTGATGGAACAGAAGCTCCTATGAGTCTGCCTGTGAGTGGGTGGATTTCAGCCACTAACTGGGTTTCCTTGGCTCAGACCCCAAGCCTCAAACAGCGCTAAGCCTGGAGACAACTCATGGCAGGGTCCTGAGCTAGCAGTGAACAGGTGCTGGCATTTCTTTCCAGAGGTTGCCTGCCTGAGTAGACCTGGGCTATTTCATGTGGTTGTTTCTGGGATTGGGAGGGGGACAGGGAGAAATCTGCTCTTGAAAATAGTGTGGTTTGAAGATAATGTTCTCCTGGCTGCCTTTCCACAGTCATCAGAAACGGCTTGTAGAAGGTGAGAAAATGAGCTGCAATTTAGCAAGCAGGCTGAGGGGACCTTTCCAGGATACCATATCTATTTCTGTTTGGGCACAGAAATATTTAGTTTTGAAATTATTAAACAACATCCTCTTCTTCTTGGTGATTTTGTCCTTTTGATAATCTGCACAGTGCACATATGTATTTGTGTCTGCAAATTACTTTGGAAAATGCATATTATTTACTTGTTCTGAAGAGGCTCTTAGGCTCTGTTGTCTAAATAGGGAATTTGGATCTAATACAATGAGGCTATTATGGATCCCAGACAAATAATAACAGAAGCTAATACCTTTAAAAATTCAAAATGAAAAAGTTCACTGTAAACCTCCACAACCCATTTCTTTGTTTCCCTAGTCTGTTCATCTAACACAAACCTGGAGATGAATGAGCAAGCATTTTCCCCCTGTTGAGCTCTGAGAAACAGCTGAGACCTCTAAGCCTCATCTCCAAAGATGACCTCTGTTGCATGGGTCACCCGAGAGCTGTGAGGAAGACCAGGTAGATACATGTCTCAAGCATTCCAGAAACATCTGTTTAGTGGTTGCGCATGATAGTGGATAGCAGATGTCTTGGGGAAGCTCAGGCTCATCTTGGATTAGCTTTCAATACAGGTGTGTGAGTCCTTTGACTTGGACAGAACTTTGACCATAGATCCCTTTGTGCCACTTACAAACTCAGGTGCAATTCTTCAAATTTAATCCCTGGTCTAGCTTGGGCTTCCAGAATTTTGACTTCTCTTTATCCACCTCTATTTACATCTAAGAGGGGCCTTAGGACTCCTTTGTCCTGTAATTCTTTCTTTTTTTTTTTTTTCCAACATAGAACGCTTGTAACTTGGTTAGACTGCATGCTCTGCCATTCTCTTCTCTGGAACCTGGTTTTGTGTAAAGGCAGGTGAAATTTTTGTACGATATCATATGCATTTCAGTGAAAGAAAGCATGTTCTGGTAGAACTGTTTTGCAGCCAGAGAAGACTCACCCAACTCCTCTCCCTACTTGTCTCTCTCTGTGTGTTCCCTTGCGAATCTCTGAGGCCCACAAGGTGTGCAGGTTCAGGATCCACAGGTCACTGAGCCTCCAGGACTTAATGATGCTTAAGGTCTTTCTGGCTCTAGGGTTTTAATATTCCAATGATTTCATGGATAAATGGCCAGCTACGTCCTCCAGTACTGTGTGAGGCACATGAAGGATAAAAAAGAGGATGTGTCCTCTGACCTTGACCTGCTGCTTGTCTGACTTCTTCAGATGTAAAGGCTAATTCAGGTGGATTGCCTATGAATTTCCTAAGCCAGGTTTTTGAGATGACACAGTTGAGGGAAACCCATTCCACGTGGCATATTTCTTGTTAGTTGGGGGCAATCCAGAGACATGCCACATCATTTCCTAAAGAGGGCCTCAGCAGTGTTTGGAGACCACAAATGGCTGGTGTTGGGGCGAAGTCTGGTCTGCGTTAAGGATGGTTCAGGAGTTCAAAGACAGAACCTTGGAAAGCACTCAGCAAAGGGACAGGCCTCACTTGCTGGGAACTTGCCTGGCTGTAAATCTCAAGCGTCTCCTATGAGAACTGGGAAGATTAGGACTCGCCACTAGGCTGTGGACTGGGGCTTGGCCTCTTCTGCCTCCACTCTGTGCCATCCCTTTGGTCACCTGCTTTCTTCTGAAGCCCTTGACTTCCTCGAAGCAAATGGATGAAAGATCAATCTGTCCCATATAGGTCATCTGTGCTGTCTTAATGTTTGTTAAGCCTTTAGATTTACTGAGGAGTTAAAGTTGCATCTAGTCACAGAATTACGCATTAGATCTGCTTCATGAAACAGTCTGAGTGAATGGTGAACTCATTTATTTTGCCATCTTTAAACCAATGTAGCTGAAGAATTGCACCTCCCCTGTGTAAATCTTTCTATTTCTTTCTGACTCCAGTTGATG
This sequence comes from Ochotona princeps, assembly GCF_030435755.1. NCBI lineage: Eukaryota > Metazoa > Chordata > Mammalia > Lagomorpha > Ochotonidae > Ochotona > Ochotona princeps. The sequence goes on from NC_080841.1 coordinate 22,350,566, forward strand.
CAGAGGGTGCAGGCCTAGTCAGTTCTGCTGTTTTATGTGTGGCTGTAGAGAGCACAGTTGTTCTCAAGCAGAGAGCAAACCCAGCTGTGTGAGTTGGAGCAGGCCGAGGAGGGCTCTTTTGGAGAGCCGGGGGAATGGACTTTGTGGGGAGAGTGTTCCTTGGGGCTTTCAGAGTCACCGGTTCCCCTTCCCCATCTCTCCCCATTCCCTCCCTGGTTCTTTTCCCATTTGCATCTTTCACTCTGCCAAGTCTAGCTAGTTTAAAGGAAGATTTTTTTTAACTTGCCAAAGATTCACAATTCTTGCAGGTTGCTCTCACAAAGAAGGGTTGGGACTCACATCAGTGAGGCTAAGAGGAATGCACGCTGTGGCCTTTGTCTTGTCCCCTCCTTTCCTTACTCTTCCTCAGGGACACAATTATTCTAGGTTTCTCTGGCAATCCCATGGGAGCAGTGTGAGAGCTTGCCCCTGAGCTTGCTACCGTCATGCTGAGCAACTCCTGGCACTGACACTGATAGGCAGCATCCTGTCATCTTGGGCTGCCTGACTTGATCCTAATATGATCTCAACATTGGGCCAGGACACCAGGCTGTTCTTCTTTTTATTCTTTTAGGTATTTTAAGCTTTATTTCATGTTTAATACAAGCATATAATCATAATTTTTTTTAAAAAGTTCCAAAAATATGTGAAAACTCTAAGAATTTTGTTTTATAGGACAAAGTTTCTATGGTGCAAATCTGTTACATGCATATTTTTCTTTTACATATTTCATCTATTGACTTTTTTTTAAAAGGGAAACTAAAATGTCTTATTGTAGCAGTGGGTTTCAGAATATTTCCTTTCTTTTATAATAGATGTTACTATTATATTTATGTTTCTGTCACTATTTAGAGTATTTAGGAGTGTAAATGTTTATGATTGGGGCCAGTGGGTTAAGTTGCTGTCTGCAATGCCAGCAATCCCATATGCATGTTCATTTGAGTCCAGCTGTTCCACTTTTCATCCAGCTCCCTGCTAATGCACCTGGGAAAGCAGCAAAAGATGGCCCAAGTACTTGGAGCCCTTGTTATCTGCACTGGGGACTTGGATGTAGCTGTAACCTCCTGTTACTTGCATGGCCTAGCCCTGGCCTCAGTGGTCATTTGGGGAGTGCATCAGGGGATGGAAGATTCTCTCTCTGCCTTTCAAATAAGTCTTTTTAAAACCATCTGGACAATAAGTAGCTGGACTCTATGCTTGGTATACATTTGCAAGGAAAGAATCTTGATTGAATTTGAACTGTAATACTGCATCAAGGTGGAGGAATCCACCGGGGGGAGGGGAGTGGGGAGGGGTGGGGGGATTCCCAGAGCCTATGAAACTGTCACATAATGCAAAACAATTAATAAAAAAAATTTGATAGTAGTTGTAATTTTGTGAATTGAATCATTTTTTATTGGAAAGTCAGGCCTGTGACTACTTCATTGACATTTCAGTTTTAGTTGATATTCAACCAGCTTCTATACACCTTTAAATGGCTATAGGGTACTATTCAGCTGTTTTGTGTCTATTTTCATGTTAGTATTTAGCAGTTTATAGTGTTGGAGTATAATTTTGCTGAACCTGGCAGTTTTTAGGGTGGTCTAAACTGGCTTATAACTCTAACAAGGCATATGTCAACAGCTTAGGTGCAGAACAGTATTAGGAGGGGGTGTGCAGAGAAATCTTCAATACCCTAGTGAGGAGTAACTAGTCATTTGTGTCCTACCTAGTGAGGTACATGTGAATCCACACTGACCGTTTCCTGTCTGATTCTAAGCTTTTCTTGTTGTTCTCCGTCTATGTATTCTAGTTTTGGTTGTTTATTTGTTTGTTTTGAGGGGGTTCCGGGGCGATCCTGATGGTCATTGCAAGAGAGGGTAGGGATCCAAAGTTGAAACTAAGTAAGCACCAGAGAAAGCTCCTCTCCATAGTCCCGAAGGAAGTTTACTGTTCTTCTGTTTCTGCGGACGGCTCAGGGCTCCTGGCTGTTGTTCCGATGGCCTTGGATCCTGCAAGAAGGGACTTGGGCTTCTTCCATCTCATCTGGTAGATCCAGATGGGGGTGGGTGACCTCAGAGTTCTCAGCCTCTGAAGGCACTCCAATTCCCCGTGGTCTCCTTGGCAGTTGGGATGTAGTCCTTGGTGCCCGTACTGATAGTCCTTGGTGAGGATCCAGGAGTCTTCACGGTTGGGATACAAGCCTCCTCCTGTCCACCTTCTCCACTCTGGGGTACCCCCCTGCTCTGTGCATATGACCTCCTGTTAAGAGGTTGTCAGGATTGCTCTTGATTTCCCCCATATGCCTTTGTAGTTTTACTATTGTCTAATGCTCTTTTGAGTCTGTTGTCTACAAGTTACCAGGTATGTTCCTGATAGATTATACTTCACGTCTTCCTCACACTTTCTAAGGAGATGGAAGATTTCTCTGCTTTCCCGCCCCCTTTCTGAGTAGCTTAGGGTCTTAAAAGTATATTAGGTTTTACAATTCTTTGATGTAGATCATAAGCAGTCTGACTCACATTGATTGTGTGTTCATTGGTTGTATCAGAATATCTTACTGCATGAGATACGGGCTGTTTGGGGTTGGAATAATATTACAGTTTACAGGTACTGTTTTTCAGATTGACATCATTTCATCTTAAGTTAAGGCAAACATGTGGTATCTAACCTTTTGGGATTGGCTCATTTCCCTTAGCATGATGGTTTCCAGTTCTTCTTGAAATAGATTTCATACCTGATCAGAGCAGGCTGAATTCATATTCTTTTATTTAATCATAAAATTGTAGAACTTTATTTCTTTACATATTATATATCTAATTGACTAGATATTTCAATGAATATGATGGGAAGGAATATCTTTTTAAGTAAGGAAACCTTCACACAATGAATAGTTCACTGTTTTTCTACTAATTTTTCTAGCGCCTGTGCATTGTGCGGAAGTAGCGTGTTTTGTGGCCTGTTTCTTGTGTTTCTAAGTTGCTCCGTTGTTTTATCTCTGCCAATATTCCACTAACTTTTTTTTTGCCAAATGACAGCTTTATAAAGAACTTTTACTTTTCATAAAATAAATATACCTTGTTCTTTTTCTGAAGTGTGTTGGGTATTGGTGAATATTAATTTTTATAAATTTTAAAATAGTGTCCAAAGTCCCAGGAAACACTCTTTGGGGTTCTTATTGAAATTACACTGAGTGTATATGGTTGGATATGTAGATTTTGCAGTACTGATTTTACCTGTCTGTGAAAAGTTATTGTATGATTCATTCAGGCTTTTGTTCTGTGTTCCTTTTTATTATTTTTTATTTTTAAATTCTTTTGTTCTATGTTGTTTAGCAACATTTTACACATCTTTATGTATTTTTCTCAAAGATTTATGTATCATTTTGATTAGCTTCTGTAGTGATCTTTTCTAAAGCATCTTGTATTTTTGAAGTTGCTGTAAAATCTACTTGTTTGCTATTACATTTTCCAATTAGTTACCTTCTGTATGTGAATGCTATTGTTTTATGCTTATCATGTACCTATCAGTATTGGCAATTGCGTATGAATCTTAATGGTTTATTTATTTATTTAAGATTTATTTATTTTATTACAAAGTCAGATATACAGAGAGGAGGAGAGACAGAGAGGAAGATCTTCCATCCGATGATTCTTTCCCCAAGTGAGCTGCAATGGGCCGGTACGTGCCGATCCCAAGCCAGGAATCAGGAACCTCTTCCGGGTCTCCCACGTGGGTGCAGGGTCCCAAAGCTTTGGGCCATCCTCGACTGCTTTCCCAGGCCACAAGCAGGGAGCTGGATGGGAAGTGGAGCTGCCGGGATTAGAACCGGCGCCCATATGGGATCCCGGGGCGTTCAAGGCGAGGACTTTAGCCGCTAGGCCATGCCACCGGGCCCAATGCGGGTTTATTTTTAAATAATGATACTTGTGTTTATTCTTGTCTTATTGATGTGTCCAAGACTTAATATCAGAATGAAAACTTGAAAAAAAATAAGGAATGGAAAGAAATTTCCTTATTCTGATAAAGGGTATACTCCCCAAATCATAGCACATTTCTTTTTTTTTTTTTTTTTTTGGTAAAACTTCATGGTAAAATTTTAGCTACTTTATTATTAAAGTCAAGAAAAAAGAAATCCCAGTTCCATTTCTTACTATTCAAGATTACTTGCATACAATGACTTTTTGGCAGATATATTTTATCAAGTTAAGAGAAGTCTTTTGGAACTGGTGCAGTAGCCTAGCGGCTAAAGTCCTCGCCTTACACGCACCAGGATCCCTTATGGGTGCTGGCTCTAATCCCAGAAGCCCTGCTTCCCATCCAGCTCCCTGCTTGTTTCCTGGGAAAGCAATAGAGGACAGCCCAAAGCCTTGAGAGCCCTGCACCCATGTGGGAGACCTGGAAGAACCTCGGGGCTCCTGGCTTTGGATCAATGCAGCTCCAGCCATTGCAGCCGCTTGGGGAGTGAATCAACAGATGAAAGATCTTCCTCTCTATTTCTCCTTTTTATGTATCTGATTTTCCAATAAAAAATTACACACACACACACACACACACAGAGAAGTCTTTCTATTTCTAGCTAGCTAAGAGCCTTTTAGGAATGCTATTTAGTGTTATTAAATCCATATCATGTATGCGTTGAGATGACCATGTGTATAGTTCTCATCCAGATTTTTAATTTGGGGGATCATACTAGCAGAATCTGATATTAAACTATCCTTGCATTTGTGGAATAAAATCTTTGACAATAATATTTTTATTTATATTGAAGATTTTCTGTTTCTGAAGTTTTAGTAAAACTGACTTATATGATGCCAATTTCTTGAAATCATTTTATAGAACATATCCAATTATAAATGTTTCATGGAAAAAAATGAAAGTTCCTAGCTGGGAACAAGATTCTTTGAATGTAATGAAGTGTTTACATTGAAGTTTCAGTTGGTGCAGCAGTGTTAAATAGACTTTCTGTGTCACAACAGAGTATTATGCTGATAACTTTTAAAGGAGATTAATCAAGACCAGTTTCACAGTGTTGGCCTGTGTTTACTTGGGAACCATGAGAGTAGTCTTCCATTGCTGCATTATTTTTCAATATGTTGGTTCCTTATTAGCCCTATTAAATTGTTCTACTTAAAATGCTATTTCACTTGATGACATTATGCTAAATTAACCTTATTTTCGCATTTTACTTGTTTGGTATAGGTTTACCTCCTGGTTGTTTTTTTAGCCATGTTATTTTAGTTTAAATCTAGATCTGTTAAACAGAATTTCAGCATCTTAAATTTATTCTACTAGTGACAGTGTTTATATTTTAATAACATTTAAAATATACTTTTCATTATTTTTTTTACTTAAATTACCTCCCTAGAAAGAAATTAAGTTGCACTTTCATGTCTTTCAATGTTCAAACTTTGTAAGATCTGAATTCTTACTTCCAGGTTGGTACTTATCTTTTTTTTTTTAACATTATATTCTTTTTAAGTAGCAATATCTCCTCGATCAGTTTAATACACTTACATTCAGGGTTAATATGAATGTGTGGTAATTTAGTCCTGTCATTTTAACAATGGGTTGTTCATTGATTTAGTTTTCTGTTATTATTTTACTGGGATGTTCCTCATATTTGCCTTTGGTGGGTGCTACTCTTTCTGTCAAAAGAACATCTTTCAGTATCATTTGTAGGGCAGATGTGGAAGAGGCATGGCTGTTGACCTTTTTTATTGTGGAAGAATTTTATTTCATTTTCAAAGACAAAGGAGAGCTTTGCTGAATATGTTATTCTGGGACAACTTTTTTTTTTCTTTTTGCTTTTAGAATCTGGAATATGTTGCTCTATTCTTTTCTGACCTGCAGAGTTTCCTGTGAGAGGTCAGCTGTGAGTCTAATTGCCATTTCTCCATGTCAATTAATTTTTTTCATGTGTACTTTTAGTAGACTGGATCAAAAAATAAAACTCATCTATCTGTTGCCTACAATAGACACATCTCACCAACAAAGATCAGCAGAAACTATATCTCACAGATTTTGATGTTTGTGTTTTTAGTTTAATTTTTTTCAAAACAGTTTCTTATATTAAATTCTTCACTGACTCATAGGTCATACAGTAGCATCATTTTCTTCAAGAAGGTTCTTGATTTTCATTTCTTCAGTGACTCATTAGTTATTCAATAGCATGCTGTTTAACTGCATGGCATTGTAGATTTCTATTTTTTCTTCCTGTTGTTGATTTTGTTTTATGGCTTTTCATTTAAGGGATGTATATAACTGCATAATGGAGACTATCATATCCAGATGTGAGGATACAATGCAGTATGCATCTCTACTTTCAGATCAAAGATAGACTCCCAATAAAGTTGTTAAATAAATCTTGACAATAGGATGCTACACTCTCTGCCATTGTCTTTGCTCTCAATGATGGATTTAATCTGTTTAGGAAGAACTATACTATTTTAATAATACAGGGGAAATCAGTGTGTGTGTGTGTGTGTGTGTGTGTGTGTGTGTGTGTGTAGGGGGGGAAGGGTGGTAAGGGAAATTGCAAAGCCAGTGGAACTGTATCAAAAAAATAATAGTAACAATAGTAATGATAAAGGGGGACATATTGAAGGCAAAAAACACCAGTATCTCCTAATAGCCATGTTGATAGTTAATTGTTCTTGGTTTAATTGATCACAGTTCATTCTTATGTATTATGTCCTCTTCTGTCATGAAATCATGACGAAATCATCACATTTCACTTATCTGGATTTTTTTTACCAATAATTTTTTTCAGAAAGAGACAGTGGACTTCTGAACCTTTACATTGGAAATTTCCTTTCTTTTTTCTCATGTAGGAATAATTGATACATTGGATAGGAAATTCTATGACAAACTTTGTCATACTAATTAAAGTATCTTTCAATTGTCTTTTCCCTTTTTTGTGGCTTATAAAAATTCAACCATAACCTTCTCCTAATTATTGCTAGTATTATTTGGAAGCTTACACAATATGCAGTTGATGATTTTTACAGTTTCATGCACTTCAGCTTTTTTTCTCATTTCATCTGATAGCTGGCAAATATTTCCCAATGTGCAATTAGGTTTTTCTTCAGTGTAGAAACATTTTCTTCTTTTACTTCTTTAGTAGTTAGCTTTTTCCATTCATATTTTCTTCTGAGCATTTAATAATTAATATTGGCTTTATTGGCCTCGTTCTCCCTGACTTACACCATTTTTCTTGTGAATGTAATATTTTATTTTTTTGCTCTGCATTACTAGAGAATTTCTCAAGGTAACCTATATCACAAGTCAGTTTTTAATTACATGGTTCTACTTTCTCCATAGAGTTATCACTTTTGTGAGTAGAATTTATTGTTTTCATATTATCCTAACAGCAAAGTGCCCAACATTTAGCAGATGAAAACAGCAGACATTTGTAATTACCTGTAGGCAGGAATCTGGGTGCTATTTAGTCAGGTGATTCTGGCTCTCAGCAGCTTTCACAGTGGTTCAGTTGAAATATTGGTTGGGGCTGTAGTCCTCTCAAGGCTTAGGTGGGGAAGGAAACTCTTCCATGTTCACTCACTTGACTGTTTGCAATCTCAGAGCATTTGCTTTCAAGTTCATATAACTGATCTTTGATTAGCCTGTTGCCTCTCCAGGAACCTCAACACAGTGCTGTTTCACAGTATAACTGGATAACTGGGCTTCCCCAGTCTGAGGGACCAGGGAAGGATGGTTGGAGAGAGAGAGAAAAAGAGAGAGAGAATGAATATGCACCCAAGACAGATAGATGCAACTGTTTTTGCAGTCTGGTTCAGAAATGCCATCTTGTTACATGGGCTGTAGAAACAACATTCCAGTCTGTGGTAATAAAATACTATAGATTGGAACATTTATAAAGAAAAGAAATGCTGATTTTTTTTCAAGGGACCAGGCACTGTTAGACTGCAGAGAGAACAGTGGAACTGCACAAGAGCTAAGTTGGGAATAAAATCACTTTCAGCTTAGAGCATTGATCAGGCCCCTCAGAGAAAACAATTCTATCATGGCACTCTACAGATACCACCCAAAATAACTCCAGGTGGTACTCAGACTTAATGACCAGCACATGTTGGCAAGATCAGTGCCGACAACCCAGTTATTCAGGACAAGCTGGCATTTTCCTAATCTAGGACACTGATTGAACATCATGAAAATGTCCATATTATCAGAAGTAATACATAGATTCAATGCAATCCCAATGAAATCCCAACAACATTTTTCTTAGAAATAAGAAAGATAATACAAAAGTTCACCCGGAAACACAAGAGACCACAAATAGCCAAAGCTATCTTGAAGAATAAAAATCAAGCTGGATGAATCACAATTCCAGACTTCAAGACATACTGCAGAGCAGTGGTCATCAAAACAGTCTGGTACCTGCTTAGAAACACAGATCAATGCAACAGAATAGAAACATCAGACATGAACCCACACATATATAGCTGATTAATCTTTGACAAGAAAACTGACGACAATCCAGGGAAAAAGCCTGGTCTTTTCAACCAGTGCTATTGAGATAACTGGATAGCAACTTACAAAATTAAGACACAAGACCTGCATCTGTCACATGTTACAAAAATCAGCTCTAAATGGTTCAAGGACCTAAATCTACACCCAGAAACCATCAAACTATTAAATGAATACATGAGAAGCACTCTCCAAAATATAGGAATAGGGAAAGGCTTCTTAGAAAAGATACCGAAAGCACAGGCAGTCAAAGGCAAAATATACAAAGGAACTAGAACAAACTAAAAAGTGTCTGTGCAGCGAAGGAAACAGTTAACACAGTGAAGAAGCTACCAACAGAATGGGAGAAAATTTTTGCACACTGCACAAGTGATAGGGGAGTAATGTCCAGGAGTTACAAAGAGCTTCAGAAACCCAGGGACAGTAAAAACAAACAAACAAACAAACAAACAAACAAAACCCAAAAACAACACTGTGAAGAAATGAATGAAGAAAAAGGGCAGACATTTCCAAAAGAACAGATTCAAATGGCCAAATGGCTAACAGACATATGAGAAGATGCTCAGGCTCCCTAGCTGTCAGGGAGATACAAATGAAAACCACACCACATTGAGGTACCATCTAACTCCAGTGAGGTTATCCTACATTCAGAACTCTACTAGCAACACCTGCTGGCATGGATATGAGGAGAAAGGCACCCTCCTTCACTGCTGGTGGGAGTGCAGGCTAGTACAACCAGTATGGAAATCAGTATAGGGAGTGTCTAGAGAATTGCAAATAAACCTGCCATATGACCCAGCTATCCTGCTCCTAGGAATATACCCAAAGGAAATGAAAACTGTGTATGAGAAGGTGATTTGTAATCCTATATTTAAGGCAGCATAATCTACAATAGCAAAGACATGGAAACAAATGGAAACAATCCTGATGCCCGTCCAAAGAGGAATGGTTAAAGAAACTGTGTTACATCTACTTCATGGAATATTACTCAGCCATTAAAAAGAATGAAATTATACTATACTATTTTTTTATACTATACTATTTGCAACTAGATGGTCCCAACTAGAGACCATTATACTCAGTGAAATAAGTCAATCCCAAAAGGACAAATACCATATGGTCTCTCTAAGATAAGGAACCTTCATGCAAATTGTGAGTTCAATAACCCTTTCTATACTGTTTTGGCTGAATCCTGTGTGTTTTGATTTTTCTAAATTTCATTTTCATTTCTTCCAAACGACTTTTTTTCCTCTTGTTGAATTCATTTCTGGCTCGTGGATTGCACAGTGGCATCATTTTACCCAAGAGGTTTTTGTGTTTTATTTCCTTCACCCATGCATTGGTTATTCAGTGGTGTACTTTTTCGACTCCATGGTGCTACAATTTTTGTTGTTGTTTGAATTTCAAACCTATTGTTGACTTTGTTTTGTGGCTTTTCAAATAAGAGAATGTATAGTGATGGCATAATAGAGACTGCCATATCCAGATGTGAAGATATAATGCCATATGCATTCATACTTCCAAATCAAAGATGGACTCCCAATGAAACTGTTGGACACATCTAGACAATGGCATGCTGGTCTGTCTGACATTGTACCAACAACGTCAGGGCACACTTAAATAACATACTGATGGAATCGGGACCCCTTATGTAGGACTATACTATTGTAATAATATAGGGAAAATCAGTCGTAGGGTGGAAGTTTGGGGGTAGGGATCCCAGACCCTATGGAATTGTACCATAAAAATAAATTAAAAAAAAAAAGAAAAGAAAGGCAAAGTGAACAAGACAGAGGGAGAGGGAGATAGAGATCTTCTATTAAAAAAAGAAAGAGAAATGCATTTCTCTCATGTCTAGAGGCTGAGACATCCAATGTCAAGGTGCCTGCCTCTGATGAGGACCTTCTTACCCCAGCATAACCTGGCAGAGGGTATCAGACAGAAAGAGGGAAAGTGTGTCCCCTCTGATCTCTCTTCTAGAACTAACCATCTTCTCATGCGGTTCCAAGTCTCACGAGCTTCTCCAAGCTTACCTATCTCCCAAAGACCCTGCGTCCAATATCAACACATGAATCTGAGGATTTAGTTTCTAACACATGTGCCAGGTTTGAGGGATGCATTCAAATCACAGCACAGATCAGTCCACATTAAAGAGGCAAGGATTACACAGGATAATGAATGCCGGGTAGGTGCACGTAGCACTTATCTTCTCACTTCAGTGTTTTGGTTTAGGCTTTCTTAGAAGCAGATTTTGAAGAAAAGTTTCAATTACAAATAGTTTTTGGTGGTTTGTTTTTGATTTTTATTATTGTTATTATTATTTTTTGGTGGGGAGAGGAAACATTGATGGCAAAGGGGAAAGGTAAGGAGTCTGCAAGGAAATGTTTTCAAACAAATTGCTATTTTGGGAAGTGGGAATTCAACACGGATGAGCAACTCTGTAGAACAATGCAGAATGTGCCAGTGTTCCCCCAGTCAAGGGGCAAGCAAACTGTAGTGTTTATCTACCAATTCTGAGCCATCACTGACTGAGGGCTGGTTTTAGAGGGCATTAATTTTCTGGTATTTAAAAATACATTTATTTTATTTAAGAGTTACATAGAAAGAGAAGACGATACATAGAGAGAAACAGGGAGGGAGAAAGGGAGGGAGAGTGATAAAAAGAGAGAGGCGAGAGAGACACTCCATCCTCTGATTCATTTCCCCAAATGGCCACAATGACCAGGGCTTAGCCAGGTCAAAGCCAGGAGCCAGGAGCCGCTGGATCTTTCACATGGATGTTTGGAGCCCAAGCACTCAGAATCTGCTGCTGCTTTCCCAGACACATTAGAAAGGAGCTGAAATGGAAATGGAACAGCCAGGACTCAATCCCATACGAGATACTGGCATTGTAGGTGGTGGCCTGACCTGCTGTACTCCAGTACTAGCCCCTCTCTGGCACTTTTACATATATACCAAGAGTGTTTTCTCTTATTCTCAATTGTCCACCCACAATCATTCTTTGCAAGGAGGTCAGTACCAAAAGTATCTGAGGTCCTGGCAATGTCTATTAAGCTACATCCTAGATTGTAAGTTTCTTGAAGGCAGCAAACCTACGTCTATCTTTTTTCTCCATCACATCTTCATTATCAAGCATATCACTTCACATTATACTCCTGCTTAGTATTCTGGCTGATACTGAGGCACCTCGAAGAAATTCAGTGCAGTGGTGGAGGTTTGCACATCACTGACTCACAAAACAATAGGCAAAGTGTTGTCCTGTAAAATCTTTACAGGTGCTCTCAGGGCATCAAGTACAAAAGTCTGCCTGGGGGTGGAGAAAGGGCTAAGGAAGTTTTTAATCCATGAGTAACTATCTCAGCTAAGGCTTGAAGATGGATGGGTAGGATTTTGTAACAGGATTTTATAGGTCGGAAAACAGCAGGCAGTGTAGGAAGAAAAAAGTGATTGATAATGGAATGTGACATTCAGAAAAAAAAAGAGTGTAGGCACTCTGAACCCTCGTACTCTTACCTTGTGCTTCCTCCAGAAATGGTATGTGGTCTGAGCTTTGGGTGCACTCTCCATGCGGTCTTGTCCACAAAGTCATCACCAATTTGATAGTCTGAACAAACTTATTCACTGTCTTCTTCTTCTCAACAAACACAAATAGGCAGTGTTTTCAAGTCTTTATGGCAAAGATAATCCTTTCCTGATCTTAAACAAGGCAGGTACAATATATATGCATATAACAAATATTTTCTTTGTGTATGTACTGCTTAGAAGAAATCTAACCTTAATCCAGCATTTATTAACACAAAATAGGATTTGTTAAATTGGTTCAGGTTTATCAAACATGCACAGATCTTTACAAAAATTAATTTGCTTGTTAAATATTTGTGAAATTTGCTAAGACTTTGGAGGAACTTAAATATCCGTGCTTCCCAGCTTAATTTGGCTTAATTTTCAGTCCTAAGGGATAGATGAGGTTATGAAGTACAGATATGGGACTGTAGATAGTCAAGTGACAGTGGGTGAGTGGATAGATGTCAGTAGCTGAAATCTGACAGGTAGGCAAAGAAAGATGATGCCTCAGAACTTTCAGCGGACCAGTAAGCCCGGTGCTGATGGTGTTGGTTGAGGCAAGTCAGACCTGCCCATGGTATGATGACATTATAAAAGGCAACAGTAACACAGCACTGTAGCCCATGGAACCCTTCCTACTGCTGATTAATGAAACAGTTTATTGATTGCTGCCATGTGCTACGTGTGAGTCCTGTGATCTGAAAATACAAGATGACCAAGATATGGGTCCAGCTGTCAAAGAAAATTATAAAATAAAGTTTCAAATTTTGAATTCAAATCCTGTCTACACCATTCATTGCTCTATGACCTTAAAGTGAGATAACTGTGTGGGATGTTTGGAAATATTAAGGTACACAAGAATATCAGCGTAAGGGTCATTTAGATCTTCTAGCTATAGCCATTTGGTCCATCCTGGAATGTATACCACCTGAATAGCTGAACATCTCTTGCCTTAACCCCATTGTTTCTTCCTGGTCCAAACCACTGTTATCTCTCTTTAGATTAATTGCAAGAGTCTACTTAGTGGTCTGCCTAAGCTCATTTTTGGCTTCTTCCCATTCATTCTCAAGATAGCAAACTGAGTATTTTAAAGCCCTAGAGTGATCATGCAATTTATTAACTTACAGTTGTCTAATTTTTCTGTTATATGGCATTTTACTGTGGGGCATGGGACAGCAGGTGGCAGCTAACAATGAATGCACCTGTGGTGTGGGGTCAAATTCTGCTTGGTTCTGTCACATGGTGCCAGAGGCAACCTGGATTCCCATTTCCTTCTTAGTTTATATGGAGGTGAGGAGAGTGTCTAGGGCTGATGGATTCCATGAGATGTGACAAGCACAGCACGGCGAGTAGTGTCAGACACATAAAGAGAAATGCCTACCTCATTTCGACGATTTTTTTTTCACATTGTGCTCCCCACCTATTTGCCTTCCTTCTATTCTTCCTATTGACTTTCTATTTATAATCTCTAGCCTCTGGCCTTTCCAATACCCTCCTTGGGCCAGTTTTGTTTTCTTCATTATATGTCATCTTGTATCTTTCTTACATAAATCTCATCATCTTGTGGTCACCTAAAAAAAAATGCTTGTTTCCTTGGCAAGATCCATGCTCCTTGAGTCAGGGATGTGATGCAACTGTTCATCGTCATTCATCATCCTCATGCCTGGTGTCTAGGTGTGGGGTCTCCCCCACAGATTCCTCTAGTACCCCATTGTCAGAGGTGGTGAGCCTGCTGCCTGCCATCCAGCCTCCCGGCACGCGAGTGACAAACATGCGACAGGGGTTCCGTCTAAAGCAGTTCCGGTTTATTTGCGAAATACAGATTCTTACATAGAGTAGCGAACAGCTTCAAACCAGGAATTCCAGGAGGGGAGAAAATAATAGCCAATTGTCATCAGCACGATTGCAGAAGCCACCTCTCATAGGCCAGGGGCAGGTGAGTGAAATGGCCCTAGCCAATCAGTCTTTCTTTGAAACAACTTGACCCCCGCCCTGGTTCACGCCCAGGCTCTGCCCTTGGCCACCATCTTGTTTGCCACGTGTTAACACAGTGACCTTGACTGTTAGTTGCCATCTTGTTGAATCAGTGACCCATTCACGCTTTGAGCCCCGCACCTAGGAATTGGCAGTGGGTGACTGTATGAGCAATACACTATAGCTGAACTACCTCGAACATGAAACAGGCATCAGTGCCATTATAAGCTATTATTGGAACATAGATCTCAGCTTCCTGGGGATCCATCCATGTACAGAAAACAAAAAAAAAGTGTCCTGCTGGGAGTTACTAACAGATATCTGATCCCTCTGCTGGGTTTTCCAGGGTCAGGCAGGAGGCTGCAGGGCTTTGATTTGGTGGAGCTGGTGGGCTGTGTGTTGCAGGGTCTAGTTTACCATGCCCAGACAAATTCTGGCAACCTTTTACTGGCAGATTAGAGTGAACTTACCCAAGATAATGTAGGACTCAATTATTTTCTGGGGTAGACTGACTATTCCAAGGTGGTTATGAGCTTCATTTTAATGAGAGATGGTAGTCCAGGTGTAACAAAGAGTCCTGGGGAGCCCAATGGGAGGTACAAAGGAGAAAAGCCAAGAGGGGGGAATGTCAAATAGGATAGTGGATTTGGAGGGTAGGCGTCCCCCCGTATTTATGAGTCACTGCAGCTGAGTCTGTGGATGATGTTAGAGATTTAAGACTGGACAAGGTTTGTTTTCCTCTAGGCCCATTTATTTAATTAAACACTCGATAAGCGTTTACTTGATTTCAGTGTTGAGGATAACAAGATCCTTAAGACACCAGCCTCATTTAAGAAGCACTCACAGTCCAGTTGGAGAAAAGGAATAATACATTACTGCAGGCCAATTGGATGCATGCTCAAACAGAGATAGGGGGTGAAAACTTCCTAGAAGAGGGGAGATAGGACCGAGTGATCAAAGACATCACAGTACAGGAAGGCATTTCAAAGGGACAGTATCCCAGTGTTTCTGCATTCTCAACGAACCTAATGCATTCAATGGGTATGATGAAAAGTTGAGAGTGATTGGAACCAATGGGAATGATTTGGATGAGGAGTGAAAGGTGGAGCCTTTAGCTTCTATTCTGTAGGCAGAGGGGCTGGCAGGATGCCCTAACAAGAAGGCAACAGGGTCACATTCATTTTTCAGGAGCAGGATAAAGGCAGGGTAGAATCAGGTAAAACCCAGGGCAGAGCCTGAAGTTAGAAAGAAGGGTTTTGTGATAGTCCTGGCAACCAAGTGATGATGGGCTTGGAGTGGGCCAGTGGGGACGGAGCAGGGTAACTCTGAGGCTCAGCTTGGTATAGGTTCCTATACTCCAAGAAGATGTCCTTCACTGCTATATCCATTCATTAATTTAATGCAAAATTCCATTCACTATTTAATGCAAACCTAGGTTGGGGTTCTCTGCAGAAAGCAGCTTAATATGGCCAAGTAAACAAAGAATTCCCCCTTAGGGAGGAAGCAGTGCTGATGTGGGAACTTATCAGGGAGAACTGAATTGTGCTTGGTGCACTGCTGAGTTGCTAGGAGGGACCCTCAAAGCCTGATCTCCTTTTGCTTCCCTCTTAACTCCCAGTGAGCCGAAACAGAAATGTTCACTCACTCACTGCTCATAGTGCTCAGGAGTGGGACAATGGTCTACCTCCAGCACAGCAGGTGCCCCAGCTAGGGAGGCCTGGAGTATTCTGTGATTATCAGGGGAAATGGAGGTGTGTGACCTTTGGCTGCTGGCAAGGTCGGCACTTTGCTTCTCTAACTAGGACAGGTGGTCTAAGATGGCAGAACCAAAGTGCCAGAGAGGTCCAGTGAGAGAGCATATTCTCCAGGATACCAGAAAAGCAACTTGCTCTGAAGAGGCTCTTAAATGGTGGCTTCAAGTTTGTCTTTATCTTTTCGGTCTAGAGAGGATGGAGCTACAGAACAGCTCAGATGAAGGCTGGTTCAAAAGGGACCTCCCTTTCACAGCCTTTTCATGTAGACTTGCTAATCACCCATGAAGCAAAGGACCCTGGAAGCAGTGCCCAGACTCAGTGCCATGTGGACAGGTGCAAGCGGGACTGGCTGCTCTTATTCTCGGATGCAGTACACGATCAAAGGGGTAACCAAGATGGTCCTTCTCCAACTCCAGTGCTCAGTCCCCAACCTAGTAGGGATTGAGGCAATGAAGAAATGCTACTCTTAGGTCAAACAAAAAGCCTCTGTAACCTAGCAAGGAGACTAGTTTATCTGTCAGCTGGAACCAATACCTCTCTGTCAAGGCACTGAGTAGTCACCAGAAACAGCTGGAGAATGAGGCCACCGCGTCACAAAAAATGACTTGCCTGGGCAGGGCAGAGTGTGGCTCCAGACATAACTCAGAGCTGAAGCTTCAGGTGACCAACCATGAAGTGCATGGAAGACAGACCCCAGTGAGAAATGCATCTACTTCTGGGTTTTGCCCAGCCCCAGGCCAGGTGGCTGAAGGCCTGGATTCCTTGTAGTGCTCTCCGCCTTGGGGCCCATCTGCTGTTTTTCCTGCACAATGGCTGCCCATTTGGGGTTGTGACCCAAGAGTCGCTGTGGTTATCAACTGGGAGAGCTCAAACTGACACATGAAAAGCCGCTTTGTTTAGTGTCCTTGACATAACTAACCACGTATTAACAACAGGGCCTTGTGGTATGGAGGCTCCCTGTCTGTTCAGAATCTTAATAGCTGGGCTTTGTGCACACAGATTTCTAGTACTGCTTACCCTGTATTTTAAGTCAAAGTGGATCTTTGCGTGAAGGATTCTCCACCTCCTTTTCCGTTTCCACAAAGGAGATAAGTGTTTTTGCTCACCTATCGTGACTTTCAAGCAGCTGAATAGCACTTGTGGTGTTTGAATGTCACATAATAGGCATTGTCACCGATAGAGAAATGTCCTTTTCCGTGCTTATGAGCACTTCCATGCTTACTATCTCTCCCGTGTGTGAGCTCTCTTCTTCTTTTTAAACTGGCTATGAACAATTCCTGAAAGTGTTTGTCCCCATTTTGTTTTCCCTCTAAAGCTTGTATGTCCTTGGAATGCTGTGTGGGAACTGCAGTTCCCATGGGAAACCATTTTCTGCCCAATCTCATCAGCAGAACTCAGCCAGGGCTTAACTAGGTGTGAGAAAGTAGGATATATGCATGCTGCTGCTGGTCAACACGATTTAAGAAGAAAGCCTTTTCCTAGGAAACTCAAGTGGTAGGGTGCTGGCAGAGTCAGAGGTGATGGTGTTTGTGGTGATGCTGGGATCCCCAAATGCTGAAAGAGACATTGTTCGCAGTCATGATCATGTGGAAAAAAAGGAATTGAGGCATATGGAGGGGTAAGTGATGTGGTGCAGTGAGTTAAGCTGTCACTTGGGATGCATACATCTCAGAATGCCTGGGATCAAACCCCACCTCCGCTTCCAGCCCAGCTTCCTGTCATAGTATCCGGGAGACAGCACATGGTCCAATTATTTTATTTCCTTCCACCCATGTGGAGATCTGGCTGGAGTTTCTGTCTCTTGGCTTTGACCTGGCCCAGTCCTGGTTGTTGTGGGCACTTGAGAAGTGAACCAGCAGACAGAAATCTCTCTCTTTCTCTGTCTTTCAGACTCCTTGCCACTCTGCCTTGCAAATAAGTAAATAGTAAATGAATAAAACTTTAAAAAAAGGTATTACACATTTTCTTTGGACCTTCTGAAGTACCCTTGTATAATATAGGAGCCTAGTTTCATAGGAACACTTTACTTCCATATTCATTAATGGCTATCTTTAAGTCGCTTCAGAAATGAGGTTAGAGGCAGTTTACTTTTTGTCCCAGGAATCTTCAGTTACATGAGGTTTCTGACTTTGAGTTCTAATGTTTTGAGGACAAGATAGGATATGAAATGAAGCACTTCAGATCACTGGGCTTTCTATTTTGGATAAGTTACACAAAGAGTTTGATAAAGAGGAGGTCTAGTGTAGAAGGCTAAGCTGGTGCTTACCATGCAGCATCCCATGTCAGAAGGCATGTGGAACTGGCTGCTTTTCTTCTGATCCTTCTCCCTGCTAATGTGCCTGGGAAGGAAATGGAGGAAAGTGCTCCAAGAACTTGGAACATGCCATCTGTGTGAGAGATGGAGATGCCGGTCCAGGCTCTGGCTTTGGTCTCAAGCAGCCTGGCTGTTAACCCCTTTGTGTGTGTGTGTGTGTGTGTGTGTGTGTGTGTGAGAGAGAGAGAGAGAGAGAGAGAGAGATTTTGCCTGTCAAGTGAATGAATGAATGAACGAATCAATACATAAATAAATCTTGCAAGAGTTTTTGTTCAAAATGGTGTCTTCATTCAAAATGGTGCTCAGGCAATAGGCTTTGATGTAGCTCTTGCCAGAGATCTACAGTACAAATAGTGTGCAGGCTGCCAAGTGCCCACACTGACAGAGAAATTGGACTGCCATAAAGAAAAACTGTACAGGTAAAGTGGACCCTATGTTGGCTGCAGGAAACAGATGGTCAGGAAATTTAGGAAGACACACATGCTCTTATCTTCCCCATATTTCTGGAGCCCAGGTATATAAGCACCAAACTAAAATGTAGCTACCAAATAGCATACCCCCAAACAACTTGCGATAATGAAACTCTGACCAAACTGGAAAACAGGCAAATAATAAGGACTGGTATTATGGCACAATGGATAAACCACTGCTTTTGATGATGCTGTCTCATGTAAGAATGCCTGTTTATGTCCCAGCCGTACTGCCTCTACTCCAGCTCCCTGCTAATGCACCTGGGAGAGCAGTGGAAGATGACTCAAGAATCTGGGCCCTTGACACCCACATGGGAGCGCTAGCTGGCATTCCTGATCATGGCCTGGCTTAGCCCTGGCTGTTAAACTCATTTGGGGAGGGAACCAGCAGATAAAAGATCCATCTCTCTTTTTCTCTCATTCTGCTTTTGAAATAAATATCTTTAAAAGGAAGAAAATAAGTAGTCTTCCCAATACCATTTGAATCAATTGGGCATAATAAAATTACATTTACATATAACTTGAAAATAACAAGGCCATACATCAAAGTTTGTTTCAGTGAAAGCAATAACACTGTTAAAATATGTTCCCAGATGCTTTTCAAAAGTATTAGGAAACAGCTGAAACAAACTGAGTGTATTTTCTTTCAAGAAATTAAACGTAAGTTGGATCAGTCTTGCAGTGTTAGCATCCCATATAGGCACCTGCTTGTGTCCAGGTTACTATACTTCGATCCAGCTCCCTGCTATGAGCAGTAGAGAGTGGTTTAAGCCCCTAAGATCCTGAACCCGTGTAGGAGTCCTGGAAGAATCTCCTAGCTTTCAACCCTGATCAACTTTGGCTGTTATGGTCATTTGAGGAGTGAACCTGTAGGTGCAAGATCTCTCTATCTCTCTGACTCTGCTTCTCTCTGTAACTCTGCCTTTCAAATAAAAATAAGTGAATCTTAAAAATAAGGTTAACAAAATAATCCTGATGGAAGCAGTTTCATGGAGCTGATAAACAAGAGGCGTGAATAAATAAATTCTTTAGCAGTGAAATGTAATATAGCTTATAAATAGACCCAGGACCAGGTTACTAGGTCCTGGACCTGTTATACTAAATTTTAGAAATGTAGAATCAGAATGGGATGTACATATATATGAAAAGATTTTTTTAAATAACTACTAATTTAAATTCAGTCTAATAACTATGAAAGTTTTGCCAAAACAAAACTAAATGAACTAATGATGAGAAAGGTAGAAATGTTTTTTTTTTAAAGATTTATTTTTATTACAAAGTCAGATATACACAGAGGAGGAGAGACAGGAAGATCTTCCGTCCGATGATTCACTCCCCAAGTGAGCCGCAACGGCCGGTGTGCGCCGATCCGAAGCTGGGAACCTGGAACCTCCTCCAGGTCTCCCACATGCGGGTGCAGGGTCCCAATGCATTGGGTCGTCCTCGATTGCTTTCCCAGGCCACAAGCAGGGAGCTGGATGGGAAGTGGAGCTTCCGGGATTAGAACCGGCGGCCACATGGGATCCCGGGGCTTTCAAGGCGAGGACTTTAGCCGCAAGGCCACGCCGCCGGGCCCGGTAGAAATGTTTTAAAGTAGTTTAAATTTTAAGAAAAGGGTCTGGCATGATGGCTTAGTGGGTAACTCTTCTCCTTGCACCTGTTAGAATCCCATATGGGTGCAGGTTCATGTCCCAGCTGCTCAACTTCCCATACAGCTCCCTGCTTGTGGCCTGGGAAAACAGTAGAGGATGGCCCAAAGCCTTGGGACCTTGCACCTATGTGGGAGACCTGGAGGAGGCCCCTGGCTCCTGGCTTTGGATGGGCTCAGCTTTGGCCATTGTGACCACTCAGAAAGTGAACCAATGGATGGAAGATCTTTCTCCTTCTCTCTATAAATCTTTCCAATAAAAAGAAATAAATCTTAAAGAAAAAACTTTAAGAAAAAAATTTGGTGCCAGAGCTGTGGCTTAGTGGATAAAGCCACTCCCTGTGTTGCTGCATCCCAAATGGGTGCCAGTCTGAGTCCTTGTTGTTCCACTTCCAATCCAGCTCCTGATGATATACCCGGGAAGGCAGCAGAGAATGGCCCAGGTATTTGGGTCCTTGCACTCACGTGAGACCTGGAAGAAGCTCCTAGCTCTTGCCTTCTGACAAGCCGAGTTTCAGGTGTGTGGCCACTTGTGGAGTGAACCAGCATATGAAAGATTTCTTTCTCCTTCTCAGTAATTCTGCCTTTCAAATAAATAAATAAACAAATCTTAAAAAATAAAAGAAAAGGGAAGAGAAAAAAATGCAAACAGTTCTTAGGTTAAGGATTTAATTTATGTTGAAGAAGAAATTCTTATGCTTTTAAACTACTTACAACCATGACAATATTTGGAAAGTCTGTCATTTCATCATCTGAGTGAGCATTAACCTATCTCATATTTTACTAAGATAAATACCACCACAATTCACAACCAGCCCCTTTGAGGGTAAACCCCATCTATTATGAACATGTGTACGATGGACATAACCTAAAAAATGCAAAGGATACATTAGTGCATAAAATCCAGCAGTAAGCTTACAAGTACACATGGCTAAGGGTTTTCACCCACTTACACATGTTTTTCCATGTTAAGGCTGATATCACATCAGTTTAGGAATAAAGAAGTCCATCTTAATGGATACTGAAATGTTTGGTAAAACTCAAGAAACTCCTTGTAAGATAAAAGGGTGCTTTCTTTATCTGCTGGAATTATTTATTTTACATCAACCTTCAACATAATAAAATGTGTTGCTACACTTGAAAAAGGTCTAGTAGATTTCTTGGTGCCTGTTCCTTCTGTTTTACAATTGTTCTTGAATTGTAAGCAAAGCATAAAGCAAGAAAACAACTAGAGCTATAGAGGTGGAATAGATTTGAGAAAGTTATAGTTGTTCAGAGTATATACTTATATAAGTACAAATAATCAAATAAAATACTTTAAGATGAATAATGAGGCTCAGAGGGGCAACTGTATAGCAAGCAAACAAAAAAATTTGTCTTGATATCTACCATTAGCAAGTAGATATAGAGCAAGTCTTATCAGCACCAACAGTAAAACCTATAAAATAGCTAGAAATAAATTTAAGGAAAACTGTATAGTACATATAGTTAAGGAAAACTATAATATTACTGGAAGATATAAGGGAAGGTCTGTGTGACTGGATGAAATAATTTATAGTTAAGCATACAAATAATCCATGTATTTCAGTTTGAATTAAAATTTGCAGTGATTATATTTGTAACATAGCCAAAGGATTCAAAAGTTAGCTTGATGGTCAAATATGAGATAATGGTAC
This sequence comes from Ochotona princeps, assembly GCF_030435755.1. NCBI lineage: Eukaryota > Metazoa > Chordata > Mammalia > Lagomorpha > Ochotonidae > Ochotona > Ochotona princeps. Next base: position 22,372,474 of record NC_080841.1, read on the forward strand.
AACTAGGTTTGCTCTATAAGATATAAGTAATTATAAAGTTTGAGTAAAGTAGTAAATTATTAAGTGATTTTAAGACAAAGGATTATTAAATGAATCATGTTGCCAAAATTAGATTTTCTTCTGGAGGAAAAAAATATATTTTTCTGATTTACTCCAAGAAACACATTCCAAGATGTATGAGTGGTTTAACACTAAAGACATACATATTTTAGGAGTAAATATTTATGAGTGTTGACATTCTCTTTGGTTTGAACAACATATTTTTTCACTGGTCAAAAGGCATAACTCATCTTTTTTGTTTTTTGAATGCTTATACAGCACTTAGCAGATCTACAAAGGAAAATGACGGCAAATTTTATTATACTGAAAATTATGTTGAAATTACTTAGGAATATCTGCAACTGAGAATAATAATAATAATAATAAATCCTGATTGAGTTTATCTAAATAGATAATTACTTATCCATCTGGAGCAAGAAGCAATCGAAGTCGGTAGTCCTGCCAGCAGTGTGACTCAGGAAGTCTCAGCTGTCTTCAGCCTTTCATTCCCTCTTAGTGCATTATACTTGCCTCCTAGAAGTTACTTCATTGTTACATGGTTAGTGCTGTATCTCTAATCTTATATTCATTTCCCAGGTAGAAACAAGGAAAACAGACAACCTATCTATGAGGCAGGCCAGGAGAGTTTACTCATTATTAAAAATAGAACAAAACCAAGAACACAGAATAGCCTTCCATTTTCTCAGCCAGGAACTTCCCATTAGTATCTTATTGGTCCTAATGGGTCACATGTCTATTTTCAGCTGCAAGAGAGTCTGGAAAAATATTCTTACAAGCCTCTATCATAGAGACTGGGGAGATGAGATGGAAATGGTACACAGCTCTTGCTGTCCGATCCACAGTAAACAAAATTGAAAGACAAATATCAGGGCAAGTAATGATCCTAAATAAACAACTTTGGGGAATAATTAAAAATAAATGCAAATAAAATGATTCGTAGATGTGTATGCATGTCTTATTTAGCCAAAAATTTAAATGGCCAATGAACACACAAAATACTAAGTCTTTTCAATTATTACTAATTATAAATTAGAATAAGATATCTCTTTTTATTTATTAAATTTGCAAAGGTTATAGGAAAAGATATCCACGCAAGAATGTTTTATCCTTTATGTAGTGACAATTAAGTCACTAGAAATTTCCTCAACAAGAGAATTGGCTGAATAAATTGATTTATATGTGGATCAGATTATCATGTAATCATTTTAAATATACTTTCCATGTAAACATGGAAGTTGTTATACTATGCTAATATGTTCAGACTGCTAAATATTCTGAAAAATGATTTAAAAATCAATGGCTCATGTAATCTCATAAAAAATTATAGAACAGGGTCTGACTTTGTGGCACAGTGCATTAAGCTGCTACTTGCAATGCTGCAATCCTTTATCAGAATGCATGTTCCAACCTCCACTACCCCAGTTTCCTGCTGATGTGTCTAGCAGGGCATCGCAGCAGAAGATGGCCCAAGCAGCTGAGCGCTGCCATTCATGTCAGAGATGCAGATGGAGTTACTGGATCTGGCTTCAGCCTGGTCCAGCCTAGACTGTTGCAGCCATTTGGGCAGTGAACTAGTGGGTGGAAATGATCTGTATACTCCTTTCTATTTCTGTCACTTTGATTCTGTTTCCCGCCCCCCTACCTTTCAAATAAATAAATGTTTAAAAAAATGAATGTAGAAAAAGAGTAATGGTCACCTTTGAATAGTAAATAGATCTTTATTTTTTTTTCATTCATGCAGAAGACACAAAACCATATGCTTCTTATTGAAGCATGAATTTCCTTTGAAATAAGAAAGCACAATCAATAAAATTATTACAATAAGAGGGTATAGACTGGGGTTGGTGCTGTGGCACAGCAAGTAGAGCTGCCACATGTGCTGTTAGTATTCCATGTGGGTACTGATTCAATTCTCAGCTGTTAGACTTTCAATGAAACTCCTCCCTAATGCACTTAGGAAGCCTTGTGCAGATCACCCCAACTCTTTGGGCTCTTAATCCCACATGGGAGACCCAGAAGCAGCTCCTGCTGTCCTCGGATCAGATGCGTATGCCTCAGTTGTGCTCCTGGAACCAGACCTGGTCAGAGAACTACAGTTTCAACAGTGATGGTGACTGTGGCAAGTTCTAGAATGGTCTCTGAGGGCAAGGTAGTACCATTAGTGACATGTTCCATCTTGTACTGCTGTAAAGACTCTATGCCCTACTGTTCTTTCTCTTTTTTTTTCCCCTGAAATTGGACCTCCTACTTTCATATGTAGTTTTGAATAGATATGTAACAAGATGGAGGAAAAGGGTTTTGTACATGAAGAAATGCAGTAATATGTCTCTAATTTCAGGATGTATTTGTGAGCTATTTGTAAAAAGCAAGCCCTTGCTTAATGGATTGGAGATCAGTGACTGTTCAAATTCTTTCCAAGCATGAAACTGTATTCTCAAAAAGAAAAGGTTAGTGTGAAGTAGTAGTCAGTTAAAGTTTACAAGTGCTGCTCCACCCCCATCCAACTCAGACTGATTCCAGATTTAGTCAGGCTACTTCGGTTTCAAGAAAAAGAGACCTCTCTCTCTTTGGACCACGTTAGGCAAAGGGAGGTGGGATTGCTCAGTCACTCATTCAACATCAATGGGGAGGACACCCACCAGATCCAAGGAGGTGAGAGATCACCCTCGGAACTGGTACAGATGACTCACTAAAAAGGGAGTCAGATAATAAGTGCCTGTATGCTTTTATCCAATCTCATCTGAATGGGGCGGGGAGGGAGGGCAGGAGAGAAGAGAGAGATTTTGAATATCAATGTGTCAATGTCTGATAATTATTGTTGGTCATCAATATGATGATTAGTCATTAGTTAGCAAGTAGTGTCATTTCTATGTTGTAGCTCGACAACTATGTGGCCTTAGATCAGTCCTGTATATTTAAAAGGGAATAATAATTCCTTGGGGTTTTTGAAAGAATTAGAGATAATAGACATTTGGCTTGGTGCCTCAGTGCTATTACTCTAGACAGCATGTTCCCTGGAGTGGAAAGTGGCAATTCATCCCGGTTCCTTTTGCTCTTACTTTATGTTCATTAAGCAACTTTCCGACATGTAATTTGCTCCTCTGGGACCATCGTTTCAGAAGAGAGTGTTATGAATGACCAATGTGAATTATCCTGCAAGATGTATCTTCCACAGCAAATTGACAAATCAATGAACATATCAGCATTCTGGTTGGTAAATTAGGCTACTGCTAATTTGGTTACATGAATAACTTCTCCAAGTTAAGTTCAATCATGTTTTGCATCCCCCAAATTGAAAACTTGAGTGGTGGCTAACACCTGTCAGGTGCTGCCTACCCGGGAGAGCCAATTTGATCAGGCAACTGGCCATGCTCTGGCCCTCTGACCTGGAGAGGGCTGGGCTGGGCTAATTGGAACAGATGGCCCTAGGGGCAGATGCACAAGTGAAGCCTCTTGCAGGTGAGAAGCAAAAAGTTGCCTGAACTAAGGTGAATGTGTACAGGTTTAAGGTAGAAGGAAGAAATCCCATGTGTAGTGCTGGGGGAGGTTTAATGGAGTTTAGAATTCTAACTTTGCATAATTTCCCAGGCCAGAAATGACCCAAGCCAACCCTTTTGTTTATCGCCTGTGAATCCTGAGACCTAGAGATGCAGCCAGGTTCTGCATTGTGGACCTGTGGTCCCATCCACTGCTCAAGGCCCTGGTGGGTACAGTGCATTTCAAACCCCTGAATGCTTCTATTATTGCCTCAAAGTGTTCTAATAAAACCCATAGCACAATAGCTGTCTCAAGTATGCCCAGGCATGGCTTGAGCTATGGATACATATGCTGGGTATATTAATCAAATTTAATAGAGCCCAATGTGTGAAACAATGCCTTAACCAATTTTTTTTTTTGTCTGAGACTGCACAGAAGTGTGGCATTGTACAGCAAATAAAAGTGTTGCTACAATGCCTGTAAATCAGAGCTTTAAACTATGTTTCAATTATCCTTCTATTATCCAGCTGGTATTTAAGCGTGTTTATTATTCAAATCAGCAGCGAATGTGCTGCTGTTGTGTAAACAACTGTCAATTGCTGAAACAATGATTAGGAGGCACCATCCCTTTCAGGTGTACTTAGCGGTACTTATACCCTAGCCACTTGTATTTAAATATCATGTAAACACAATGCTTGAGTGACTACTTTCACTCTGGTTCCCAATGCCTCATGCCAATTCTATTACATTAAGAGGGAAATCTATTACATTTTTCATTTATACACATCCGTACACTGTTTTTACCCATTGTATCATTTAGGCTTGGATTAATATAATAGATATGCTGAGAGATACAGTGTGCATTGAAAAAGCGTGTTCAAAAGAATAGCCAATTTCTCTGCTTTATTTGGGGGTGTGGGAAAGCTTTTGTGAAAACAATGCAAAGAAAATTATTTGCTGAATAAAAAGCACAACAAAGAAAAGAAACATTTGGCCCCCAGAAAGAGCAATCTTGAACCTCTATTAGCTCCATTACCAATTCAACACAGCGAGAAGTGGAGGGCCAGAAAATAGGACATTCATGACGTGAATCTGTGTCTCTTTTGAAGGTTCTCCAGTATAACAGGAAAGGAATGTGTGTGTGTGTGTGTGTGTGTGTGTGTGTACATGTGCATGTGGTTATGTGTGTGTGCATGTGTGTATGCTTGTGTGTGCATGTATGTGTGTGTATATATGCTGGGACAGGATTTGTGAATGGTAGTTGCTGGGCAGAGCTTGGCTTTCCTACATGCTTGTGCTCCTAACATCTTTTTCTTCTTGAGCCTTAGTTTCTGCTTAAAACCAGGGAGACGAAGTTTCAAGTGGCAGAGCATTCATAAATGATGAGTAATAAGTATCAGATAGCTATCAAATGATTGTCAGTACCAGGAAATGTGCATTATTATTTGCAATATACTCTTTTTTGGGGAATGGCTCAAAAAAGTATTGTTGATGGACCTTGGTGGCTCACACTCAAATAGCAGCTACTGTCTCCTTTTGTCTATTGATAGTAGGGGGTGGGTTCTAAAGAGAGGGAGGCAAGGATAAGATTTTGATTTGGGATTGGAAATACAGAATCAGTAAATTCATGAATGGAGGCTTGCATTGGTCCTCTGAGTCCTGGTACTCAGCCAAATGTAGATCAAAAAATACATTTTCAAAAAGAATGTATCTAGACTGAACTTACACAGGCTTTTTGCTGGTTATTGCTCTCTAGACAGTAGTTGTAACACTAGTCATAGCTGTCTACACAGCAAATACATTGTAATAGGTCCTGTAAGCAATCCAGAGGTGATTCAGAGACTGCAGGAAGATGTGCATAGGTTATATGTAAATACAGTGGCATTTCATTTTTATAAATTTTTAATTAAAAATTTTAACAAATGTATAAAATCATACATATGCATGGGAAAACATATGATGTTTTGATGCAATTTTTCATTGCATAAAGTCCAATCAGGGTAGATATACATAAGCTCGAACATTGAACATTTCTTTACGATGAAAACATTCAAAAATTATGTCTTTTAGTTGTTTTTTAAATAATGAAACATATAGTACTTTATTTTTTTTAAAGATTTATTTATTTCATTACAAAGTCAGATATACAGAGAGGAGAAGAGACAGAGAGGAAGATCTTCCGTGCAATGATTCACTCCCCAAGTGAACCATAATGGCCGGTGCTGCGCCAATCCGGAGCTGGGAACCAGGAACCTGGGTGCAGGTTCCCAATGCATTGGGCCATTCTCAACTGCCTTCTCAGGCCACATGCAGGGAGCTGGATGGGAAGTGGAGCTGCCGGGATTAGAACCAGCACCCGTATGGGATCCCGGGCGTTCAAGGCAAGGACTTTAGCCGCAAGGCCGCACCGCCGGGCCCAACATACAGTACTTTAACATTGTCTATAGTAACCCTGTTGTACCATGTAACCCTGTTGTACCAGAGAACTTTCTTTTATTAAAAAAATATTTATTATATTGGAAAGGCAGATTACAGAGAGAAGAAATGACAGAAAGATCTTCCATCTGCTAGTTCACATCCCCCAATGGCTATAAAGGCCAGAACTGAGTAGATCCGAAGTCAGGACCCAGGAGCCTCTTCTGGGTTTCCCATGCAGGTGCATTGTCTTGAGGTTTTGGGCCATCCTCCATTGCTTTTCCAGGCCACAAGCAGGGAGCTGGATGGGAAGTGGAGCAGCTGGAACACAAATCAGCACTTGTAGGGGATGCTGTTGCTTGAATGCAGAGGATTAACTGGTTGAGTCATTGTTCTGGCTCATATCAAAGTATTAGTACCTGTGAACTCACTATTCCCTACCCTTCCCTCTCCAGGTTCTGGTGGCCGCGTTCTACTTCCAGTTTCTTGAGATCACCCTTGTTTCAGATTCTGTGAGTCTTTCTTGTCCAGGGAGTACTTTCTGTGCTGCATCAGAAGGGACTGATATCTGTAAAGGGAATGGGATGGGGGTGGCAGAAGACACAGGGATAAATTCCTAGTTCCTTATGATATGCAGAGTAACTATGAATTTTTTATGACATTTTTATGAGGTGTATTTAGTAGTTATGTGGGATAACAGGTGTAAACCAGCACTCTCAGGCAATTTGATAAAGTCACATATCACAGGCCAGATCTGGCTAAGACATAATGTAAGAAAGATGAGCAGCCTTGTGACTTAGGGGTCTATAGTATTTTTTGAAGTTGATCAGTCTTTCGTCTTTATAGAAAGATAGTTGATTCTCTTCAGAAATTATAACTCACAAAAGTAAGTGAACCCCACTTACAGAAAACATAACAAGTGAAATCTATTTCTACACATTATATGAATTAGTGAATCATGTACTTTTTAAAGAGAATTATTTCACAATGAAAAGACTCAGCAGATTGCTAGCCAGTGTATGTCTGAATTTATTCAAGCTTAATCTGGAAAATCTCTTGTCCAACTGTGAAGTCTTTACACTTTGCTCAACTTCTGTCTCTTAGCAAGGACTTGGATTCAGTCAGTTTGATCCTGATAACATTGCTTGGAATTGTGGACTCAGGAATGGAATGCTGACTAGGGAGGGTTCAGTCAGGCAAATTCCCAGGCAGCGGGACCTTTGTACAAACCTCAGACATGACCAAGGGAAATACATAGTAGGGTCATGATAAAGAGTGATTAATGAACCCACTGTTTGTCCCTCTCTACATATAGGTCACACAGAATGGGGAAGTAGTATACCCTCTTTCATCAAGTCGGCTGACTGTTACAGGTATTCCTTGATTTTCAATTCTCAATGTGATAGATAAATTTGCTTTGCTTCAAATCATTCTATGTGTATACTCATTCCATAGGAAAAGTGTAAAACCTCTAACCAAATCTCAAGCTTAGGAACAGGCAACTGCCTGGCTGTTGTAGGAGTTAAATCCTCCTTTTGACCAACTGAAGAAACTTTAGCTTTGATTCTTCCACAAGAGTCTGATGATTTCCATTGATGGAATCTAGACATATGCTATCAAATCCATAAATAGCAATTCTTAGGTAGTAGAGGGTAAGTTGTGCCTTGATGAATGAATTTAATGATGTTTCCTTGTAGCAGACATCCCCGATAGTACAAACTTTAAAACTAGCATATGAAGATGGTTTTCATCTCTCAGATAACCAGCTTTTATGCTGACATCTCATGATTCTCGTAGACTCAACTCTTTTATTGTATCTACAGATGTATTTCTTTTATTGGAGCACTTGCTCTGAAGCTTTTCTTTTTTTACTGATGGGAGATGAATGAAATGTCAGTAAGTTTGTTGTTTTATACATTTATCAAACAGTAGAATGTCTGATCTCTTTCTCATCTGGGCAGGCTGATTCTCATAATTGTGTCTCCAGGATCTTGGGTTGTCTGTTTAACAAGTTTTTGGGTTCCTATTAACAATAGATTGCTAATTCAATTACAGGAGTATTAATTGCCAAAGTAGCATCGAAGAGCATTGTTCTGACTGTTGGTGTCAGGCATATTAGCCAAGGTAATGCCCCTTCAATTACATGCTCTGTTGTCTCCTAAGCCATGTACATCACCTGCACCTGTCTGCAAACAAGCTTTCCTCGGTCATCTACTTGTGGTAATACCTAGTGCCAATATACTCATCCTGCATGCCTGCCAGAAACCCTTCAGTGTTCTCAAATGCCTGACTTCTTTCATCTCAATGCTAGACACACTTTGATCTTTGTCCTTTAAGCTCATTGGATAGAGGTAGGTAGAATATAGTTTGTGGTGTTGGTAGAACATTGATAGGAGTTTCTGCTGAGGTGCATTCTATGCTCTCTAACTTCACCTTGCGAAACTCTAGATATTGTTGTGATGGCCACATCATGGGTAATAATGGGCTGGTTGGAAAATTGCTTCTTAGTTTGCATTACTGAGCAAAACAAATGATGGTTGCTATTTATTCTATGTTTCCCTCTTGCATGTGCTATTGAGGCTCTGGGAGTCTTGTTGGTGTCCTTTGAGGTATCCAACTCAAGTCAAACCTTTTCTAGAATATTATTTCATTATTTAATCCCGCTCATTCTTCCATGAACAGGAGCAAGAATTTGTGATGCCCAATTCTTTTACTCTTCCATATTCTACCATCATCTGTTATTGTTTCAAAAAGTTCCTTTATCTAGCAAGCACAAATTATAAGCTGTGTGTGTGTGTGTGTGTGTGTGTGTAGTAGTAGTAGTAGTAGTAGTAGTAGTAGTAGTAGTAGTAGAGGGATGGGCATGCCTTTATTTCTGTGACTGCTTTGGTGCCTAGTCCAGGGATAATGTTTTAGGGAATCAACACTAATTTATCCACTATTGATAGGATGAATACTTACCATGCACAGAACTTGATGTTTGATATTCAGGTAAGAGAATATATTTCCTCACCAGAAGGGCTTCCAGAATAAGATAAAGCCAAAGGGGAAATAAGGAAAGAAGCCACATTTTTATATGATATAGCTGGAATCTAAAGGAATAAAGTACTCATGAGTTAAGAAATATTGCAAGTTGGGGCCAGTATCGTGGTATGCTGGGCTAGGCTTCTGCCTGTAGTGCCACAGGTATTCAATATGGGTGCCAATTCTAGTCTTGGGTGATCCAGTTCTCTGCTTATGGACTGAGAAAGCAGTGGAGAGTGGCGCAAGACCTTGGGCTTTGCATCCATGAGATTCGAATCAGCTCAGCTCCAGTCGTTGTGGCTGCTTGGGGAGTGAACCAGAAGATCTCTCTCTCTCTCTCTCTTTCTCTCTCTCTCCCTCTCCCTCCTCTCTGTAACTCTTTCAAGTGAAAATAAAATAAATATTTAAAAAGGGGAGAGATATTATAGCTCCGGGACAATCTTGAATAACATAAGAAGTAAAGTTAGTGGAAATTTTAAATATTGAGCAATGTCTTTTTTTAGAATTAGGCCTAGCTTAATAAGTTGGTACAGAGATCAAAAGCTGGAGGGTCAGGCTGTGGGAGTGTGTGTTGAATCTGAATAGCTTTGGGAATTGGCTAGGGGAGGGCAGAGAAAGTAACAGTTGCATAGAATTGCATGCCTGGCAGGCTGGGGTGCTGCCCAGGAGGATGAGGTAACAGTCAGGGTAGCACTGGCCTTTTCACAGAGGGACTGGTGGTGGTAACAGAGTGATATCTTGATGGGATGCCACTGTGGGAGAACAAGCCAACTTGTAAACATCTCTTTGGACTTCTCTTGAGCAAATGGGGAGGTTTTTGGTGCAGGGATGGCATACCTTCAAGTCTGTTCTAAATCCTCCAGAAGATCTTCATTCCTCTTGGAAGGAAGGCCAACATCCCTACATTGTACCACCAAGTCTTCATCTGTTCTCCCTTCCCCAGCTACACAAGCTTTCTTAGATTTCCTCAAATGTATAGCTGGATAGTGTTGTGTCTCAAGGTCGTTGCATTAGTTATTGTTCATGCCTGAATTTGCTCTTGGCTCATACCCTTACCTTTTCCAAGACTTAAAAAAAAAATGCTCCTTCAGGAGGTTTCCCTTGATTATTCTCTCTTACTCCCAACATTCCAGATCCTTCTTTCTCTGCGCTTTTTCCATGTACGTGTCACCTTTGTTTTTTCTTCTGGTTCCTTTCCATCTCTCCACTCTTAAAAGCTCCATAGAAGCATTGATTTTTGCCCATTTGTTTAAAGATGTGCTTGTGTGGCTAGAGCATCATTCACTGTGTGCTCAGTAAGTTTTGTCTGCACGAGCAGGTGCGACCTTGATTAACGATGGTGATAGCTATGGCCAGCTATTAATGTCACTCTGACTTTGCACTCTTATCTTGTTATGCTTGGGGACATTCATGTCACAGGTGCTAGGAGGCTCTTGCTGCATGTCATGCTGAATTTTAGAGTATATCTTAAGACTCTCTGTAAAGCTTTCTTTATTTCTTGTCTCTCTGCAAGCAGGTTACAGTTTTTATACTAGCATTTAAATGCCCGGGAAGAATGTGCCAGGGAACTTCAGAGGGAGTGACTTTACAAAAGGACAAATCCTCTGGTAACCTGAGTAACAGCTGCCTCTACACAAGGAGGCAAATAAATCAAGCTTTAGGGGAAAATGTTGTCTCAATTTAGGGTCTTTTATAAACTGAGAAGACTGAATTTATTCTGCCTGGCTATAACTGAGGTCACAAAGCTCTCCCAGTTCACTCATGAAAAGAGATGTTGATGGCCAGCTTATTAGCTCATTAGCACCTTCTTTAGCCCAATAATACACATTTTGGTGGCACAGCTTCTAGAATTCCAGCAAGATTAGGGTTGTTTGACTTAAGTGCTGTGATTCCATACTTGGGCACACTGTTTAAGTGGATAACAGCAGATTTCTTTAATGAACCACACCTGTACTTTATTTCCCATCTGGGGTGGTTTTATGGCCATTTTTTGAGAAGGAGCAGCTTTGTCCTTGTAAACCAAAGCCACTCAACTGCAAGTGGGCTGACCATCAGCCAGTTATCTATGGTTCCCACTCCTTTACACTACCAGTTTCTCTCCTGACCCTGCTGCCTCCATCAGGACACGCTGTGTCATTCAGAACACTGGTGAGGAAAGACAATGTGTCCCAATGAAGAGGAGTGGTCAACGTGTGGGCGGCAAGGAGCTGGCTCACTATGATTCTCTGATCTGTTTTAGACCCGAGGGGGAAAGTGGCCTATTGCCACCATCCCTGAAAGATGAGCCTGTCATAGTCCATAGAACCTATCACCTTATAGAGGGAGTTGTGGGTGGGATTGATTAGTACCCTTGTTGTGGGGAAATGAACCTGATTTATGCAGGTGGGCCTACTGTCATCACAAAGCTCCTTAAATATGGCAGAAAGAGGCAGGCACAAGAGGAGGCCAGAGAGATACAAGGTGATAAGATTTCCTGCATGGCTAGTTTTAAAGAATGAGAAGAACTGTGAGCTAAGGAATATGTTGGGCCCTAGGACTGGAAACAGAGCTCTAGAAGTATCTTCCCCATGGAACCTCCACAAAGAAACACTGTCCTTCTGACAGTCTTGATTTTATACCCTCAAGGACTATTTCTGCCTTCAGACCTGCAGGACTATAAGATAATGTGTGTGGCTTTGAGGCACCACGGAGTGGTAACTTGCACCGCCAACAGAAAATGAACACGGTTCAATCGGAAAACAAAGCAAAGCAAAAATAACAACAAAAAACCAGTATTGGGGTGATTAAAAGGACAAACAACAGATATTCCATAACATGGCTGTTGTACTATGTAGAGAGTGAAGCAACAAATGGAGTCTCTCTTTCTCTTTCTCCCTCCATTCCTCACCCAGTCGCTGCCTTTCAAATAAATAAAAGAAATACATTTTTAGAAAATCAAACTTTTAACCTCTGATTAATAAGTGCTAAGGAAGGCAAATATACTTAAGTAGTCCTTAACATTGTATTAAGCTCAAAATTAATGATAAGGATCCGTTGTGAAACGCTTGAATTCTAGTTTTGGAAAACTCTCAGGATAGAAGAGTTTGACACTTGAGGGAGCTGACCAGTAGCCTCGCAGAATCTGTGAGTATGACATCATAGGGGAAACGGCTTTGGAGAGGATAATTCAGGTTCTCCGATGAGGTGCTCTGGATTGTCCAGTGTCTTGAGACACAGAAGAGGAGACACAGACATGGAGCAAATCGTAGAAATATAGAGGCAGGTGTTGGAAGAAGGCGGCTACAAGCCCAGAAACACCTGGGCTGCCGACATGCACAGGAGAAGGAAAGGTCCTCCCCTGAAGTTTTAAAGGGTGTGCTGTCCTGATTCAGGCTTCTAGTCTTCAGAAATACAAGAGAATCTGTGTTGCTTTAAGTTCATAGTAATTTGTTATGGCAACTATTGGAATCTAGCACATAAAACACTCAGTATCTGCTTGTCATTAGTATCAACAGTTCAGATTATCAGGCATGGTTTTTGTGGGATTATTGAATGATTGGACCACACTGCTCCGATGGAATGAGTATATAAAACTCCGCATCCAGCGGATCCCTCAAAAAATGCCATTAAATGTTCCCCCAATAGAGTTGGCTGTTACTGGTAAAGGAAGTGTGGGCTTTGTAGGTGCTGCACATTTTTAACATGTGAAAGGTGTGCAGCAGCTGTGCTGAGCAAGTCTATTGGTGTCATTTTCTCAAAAGCATGTACGTGTCACATTTTGGTAATGCTTACAGTATTTCAAACATTTATACTCTATTACAGTGATCTTTGATCCTATCCTAACTGTTTGGGAGTGCCATGACCCACCTCCGTGTAAGATGGTGAACTGGATGGGTAAGTGTTGTGTGTATTCTGTCTGCTGCATCCACTGTCTGTCTGCTCCATGTCTCTCTCCCTTTCTTTGGACCTCCTTATTGCCTGAGAAATGACAGTATTGAAATTGCCAGTGAATAAGCCTTCGCTGACCTCTAGGTGTTTGAGTGAATGGAAGCGCACACAGCTGGTTCTTACTCTAAGTTAAAAGCTGATTAAGCTTAGTGAGGAAGGCATGTCAAACGCCAAGACACCTCACACCAAACCGCTAGCCAAGTTGTGAAAGCAGTGGGGAAGTTCTTGAAAAAAGTTGAAAGTGCTACTCCAGTGGACTCACAGGTGATAAGAGAGTCAGATTTTGGATGCAGAGAAAGTTTTATGCCTGTATGTTCCCCATATGCATACCCATGCAACCATATAATTGCAGGGATGAGAGGTAGGCAGGGAGGACATTACAAGGGAAAGATTGTTGTAGGTGAGTTCTGAATAAGCTCTGTACACCTATATCCCAGAGAAAAGAGGAAGAGGAGTGTCCAGTTGGTCCATCTATTTTGTAAAAAAATTCAATTACTGGCTCCAGGAAACAGTTTTTTTTCCCCTCTGAATTTTACAGAACAACCTCATTCTAAGCAGATAGAGGGAGGTAGACCTTGGGACAAGCAAATGGGAAAAATAGCCTATAACGTCTGTTCACAAAATATGACTGTTATTCCACCCTGGAACTTAATAGAAATCCTTCGACTGTTGTTCTGCAGTCAACAAGACTCATCTAATTGGTGACCATGGTAACAAAATCAGGTCATACGGAGGTTCATGCTGAGATCAAGCATATGTAGATCTCCTAGTTCAAATACACACAAAGATAAGAACCTGTTGGTAAGAGTCTGTAATGTCAGGTTGAAGATGGGCTCTACTCTGCTGAGCTTGTAGCACTGAGAAAATGAGCATTTGTTTGCAGTAGCCATACATGTTACAGAAAAGGAAGCGATGTTTCAAATCCACTGGGGGGAAGAGATAATTCAGAAATGTGAGACCAGAATGAGTGCATCGATGTTGCTTCATAGATCTGTGTAATTTACTCCCTGGGGTTTGTAGTGTGTCTGACTTATATTTTAGACATAATTAAGTAATCAGCAGTGTACATTGTAAAATGAATGTTTAGGCTGCTTGAGGTTAAATTTTCACAGCCATAGCAGCTGTGTGGTACTAGTGAGCACCCCTCCCCACAGCCAAATCCTCTTCCCTGCACGCAGTTATTTAAAATCTGTGAATGGGACTAAAATTATTTCCACAGTCACCATTTTTTAACAGATCTAAAGAGCAACCACATGGTAACCACTGGATACCAGGATGACAGCACTTTATGCTAGTGTTCATTGTCTGCGCTGGCTCGGTAGCTACAGTGACAATAATAATATCAATTATAGTATGAATAATACTTTTATTTATGTGAGATCTCATTTGATCCTTACAAACCCTGTGAGCTCGGAGATTTCCCCCATGATACAGATGCGAATACTGAGATGATGCGAGGTTGCTACGCTGAAAGGTCACAGACATTCTTCGTTCTAAAGGTAGAATTAAGGATTCCAGTCCTTACCTGGAGCTAATGCCAAGCTTGCCAAGGCAAGAGCTTGCCCTTGTGATGGAAGTTCTGACTACTATTGCAGTCCTTCCGTGTCCAAAATCTGTGCTGTTGGTGAATACACACAATCATCTGGGAGCATTCTCTTCTTCCTCATTTCAGTGACTCCCTCAGTAACCCAGAAAGGAGCATAGAGGAAGAAAGAGATGCAGAAGTGTTCTTCCTCCCTTCATTTCTCTATCCTACCTTCTTCCTTTCTTTCCTTTCTTTGGTTCTTTCCTCTGTGTTATCAGACTTGATCAGCACTCACTTGGTTTCCCCATCAAATCCAAGCGAGGATAAGGCAAGAACACGTAGGTGATGTTGAATGGTTAGGATGGGCAGGTGGTGGTGAATGGTCTAGAATGACTGTCCACTTGCTCAGTGGAAGCACAACCTTAGGACTTAATTTGAGTTTATTTGGGAATTTTCAAGGAGATAGATGGGTCCTCTCTCTTATAGCAAAGCACAACAAATGCGTATTTATTCATTTTTTTAATTTCTGAAGAAGCAGTTCTTGGTTATTAAAAATAATTCAGACAAGATCAGTCATGTTCAGGGTGGTATGGCCATAGACACGATTTATTTCACATTTTTTTCTTTGGAAAGACAAATATACAAAGAGAAGAAAATACAAAGAGAAAGATCTTCCATCTGCTGATTTACTTTCCAAGTGGCCACAATGGCTGGAGCTGAGCCGATCTGAAGCTGGGAGCCAGGAGCTTCTTCTGGGTCTCCCACATGGGTGCAGGGTCCCAAGGCTTTGGGCTCTCTTCCACTGTATTCTCAGGCCATAAGCAGGGAGCTGGGTAGAAGTGGAGCAACTGCGACTTAAACTGGTTCCCATATGGGATCCCAGCAGATGCAATGTGAGGATTTAGCTATTGTGCTGGGCAAAAAACCCAAAACAACAACAAACAAACAAACAAAAAACCAAAAAACAAAAAACCTCAAATGATACAGTAAGAACATCATTAAAGTCCTCCTTTCCAATACTACTCCATAGAGCAAATCATTGTTAGTACTTTGATGTGTGTACTCTCACATTTGTTTCCATGGTTGGTGTATTTTGTATAGCATATAGAATGTATGATATGAATAAGCACTTAGAAAGTCTATTTTCTTTATTCTGTATGTTGTATAATTTAGTTTTTTCATTTAATAACATATCTGAGAAATTGGTACATTTCAACGTACTCTGTTCCCCTTCAATAGCTCAATAGGGCACAATTGCAAGAGACATACCCAAGTTCATCCAATGAAGGCCAAAAATGTTACAGATCTTCATCTTGCAACAAATATATTTGTGTGGGGGCAGTGCTTTGCAGACTTGTGCAGAGATCAATTCCTAGAGCTGAAATTGCTAGGTGTTCTTGGTGTAGCTCCTTCATCCTGCTCCCATTTTGAACAGGCTCTCCCTTGCATCCAGTACTTCCTTTATTCTGGCCTTTCATAGGCTGTGAATTTGTCACATTCCCTGACATTGTGGAATGTGACATCCATCCCTTCTGTTCAGAACCCTCTTCTTTCTCCATATGTGAACTCTGCCTTCTTCAGCCCTGAGTCCCCCAGTTGGTCCCCATGGCATGAGATTGTGGTGTAAGGCATTTCATTTGTACTGTACTTATCATTGGTACAACTTTTCACTCTTCTTGCATCAATAATTAACGTATGTCTCTTCTGTAAGTTACAACAAGGCAAATATTGGGCCAGATTTTGCTCTCTGATATGGTTCCAACAAGTAGTTTCTGATGCCTCGCCTCTAGTTTAAACTCCCAGGGTAGGTAACTTGAATGAGGGAAAGGAGTGAATGAGTTGGCTTAATTACATTCTTACCACTAGGGAATTTTCTAGAGGACTTCCACAGAGCTAAAGCATACCAGAACTCTCAATGATTTCCTCCAACATTTCTGTAAGCCAGAGCTGCTGCAGTTTACTCTGTTGTTCGTGCTTCTCAGTCATCAGGCTGTTCAGCGGTCTCAGGGCAGAAGCTTGTTCAAGTCTAGTGGAAGAGGCCTAGCTGAAGCACAAGAAGTCAGGGCTGGAAGAGACTGATATGCTATCAAGTCAACCCTCTTGTTGCCCTAGTGGGTATGAGGAGCAGAATGGAGACCTATGCTTTTTAGCTTGGAGCTGGTGTCAAGAGCATATTAAAGCTTGAATTTCAGAATGGAAATGTTCTGGAAACTTTGCTACCTCCTGAAGCATAGTGTAAGCTTCCCTAGTGCTATGCTCCCCGCCATAGGTTATATGTCTGAAGTCTGCATTCCAGGCCCAGTGAGGCCATAAATTCCTCCAGGCTTTGGAAAGACACTAGGTGTGGGAAGTAGACTCTTGGCCAAGCCTCAGTTTCTCCATTTTGTAAAGTAGGGTAAACCTCTTTACTCTATAAACTTCATATTATTGCTACTAACAAACAAGACCATGATTGAAAGTGATTTCTAAACACTGGGACAGTGTACATTGTAGGTTACCAGTGAGAGCAGTGCCTGGCCCACCAGAGGGAGTTTTCTCCCCCGCATTATGTGGGGTGTTAGTCATCAGGAAAAGCAAGTTCAAGAGACAGTTCCAGATTTCTAGGAGCAATGCAGATTCTTAAAATATTCATTTGACTTTTGAAGTTCTCTAATTTTGAGACCAAGTTTTGTTCATATTTAGAGCACCCTGCCTCCTCTCCCCCATGGCTTGCTCAAGGCATGCCTTTTGATGAATGGGATTCAAGTATTGAATGGATGTCAGAATCTCCTGTGAGTTGTGAGTTGACTGGTGCAAGAAAGCCTCAATCGTGTGTGCTTGTTAGTCTAAATTAAGCACATATTTAACATGCTAGAATACTGTTGCAAGGAGATGCAAATTTTATTATTTTTGAAAACAAAGAGTAACTCAAACTGGGCTAATAACATTTCCAAGCAGAGTTTCTGCCTACATTTCATAGCCATATCACTCTTTTAATTTCCATTGAAGGATAGATTATAATCTGTATTTTACAGATGAATAAATAGAGGCTCAGGGAGCAGAGGCATCTTAGCACCACACAGCCAGAGCTGTAGAACCAGGATTGGAGCACAGATTGGACATTATGGTGTCAGAGATAATTGTGAGCTGACATCTTCCTCTTAGATTTCATTTACCCCATCATCTTGCTCCATCTGCCTTTATTATACTTTTCTGGCAGAACTCTAGCCCCAGATGAATTCAACTCACACCCCCTTCACTCAGATACTTGAGCCTAGTTGGAGGCAAATGCCAACCATGCCGACTGCCTTACTTACCTGAAATCATCATTGACTAAAATTGAGTAGGTCTTGGTGTTCCCCAGCAATTCTGTCAACCACACTTGCCCTACTCAGCACTCCCTTTATCCTAGCCAACAAGTTCTTCCCACCTTCCAATACTCCTCTGGACTCTCAGGTGATGAATTAGCTTCTCTGAGAAAATAATGCCAACAGAAGAGGATATGTAAATTCAATCAATCAGACATTTTTAGCTATCTGTTTTTTCTGCAGGTGAATCTTATTTGCTTAGGCCATCACTTGTAGAGTCATTCTTTTCTTCGAGGTTTCCCTCTCTTTGGGACCATTTTCACTGGCAGTCAAGCATATATAATATCTACTATTACAAAGCAACAAATGGAGATCTCCCCTGAATCTCCTCAGTGTCCTCCTGGGATTACCTCACTCTTCTCTGCTAACACCCATCCCTGCTTAAAGAAGGCACCCATCCTTGCTGTTTAAACCCGTCCTCCCTTGAACTCTAGCTCCCCTCTTACTCCATTAAAGGACCCAGAACCAGATCTTCCTTGCTACTTGGGCATCAGCCAGCCACGCATCAGCCATAGCTGCCCACTACTGCTGTGCTTTGCTGGAACCCAAAACTAAGCCTCCTCTTTGTCTTCTCACACCATCCTCTTTCTGTTCCTGGTGAGTCTCTCTTCACTTTCTCAATATCGGAGAGTCCCATCCTACTGGATGTCTAACTAAGTGTCTAATTGTCCCTGAAAGGAATCACTCTTGACTTCCCATCAATACCTGATACACCCCTGGTCAGGATACGGCAGCTTTATTCTGCTGATTGTTGGGGCTCACACTTTGGGGTCCCCCTTAGCTCCCTTCTTTCTCCTTTGCCCCTACTGCAGACCTTTCTGTAAATCACATCTCTCTACCTTATCCAAAATTCAAAGGCTCCTGACCACCCTAACCCCAGATGCCATCTTCTGCTTAGATTGGTGCAAAACACATGTGGGTTTCTCTTTCCAATTTGCCTCCACCCTCCACAGGAGTCAGAAAGAGTTTTTTACAGCTCAAGTTAAAATAATCATAATTATCATGGCAGACTCATTGGACACTTAACATTAAATCCATTCAGTCATTATAACAGCACCCCCAGGGTAGAATTTATTATCTTTTATTGTTATTTTCCATATTGTGCAGATCAGAAACTAAGGTATTAAGGGCCTAACTAAATTTCCTGAAGCCATACCTTTAGGAGGTAATCAGGAGATAATTTGGTGAGAGGTAACTATGAGAGGCTCTCAGCAGGGAGGAGGGTCTTAGATCCACCTTTTCAAGATCAGTGATTCACTTTGCACCCCGATACACTTGACCTCTTTTGTCCTCTTGGGGCAGCCTGTGAGTGGGTAGAATTAGCTCTGTTTTACAGATTGGGAGACTGAATTTGAGTTCTGAGGCCTGGCCTCAAGTGCCAGACATGGGGTTTGTACTCTAGTTGTGAGATTCCGAAGCTTGGCCAGAGAGGCACCAAGGTGGAGGGGCAGAGCCTCTGCAGGCCTCATAAGAATCTTGGGAGGAAGTCGCAACTGTTGCTTCTCTGGCCAGGCTCCTCTCTCAGAAGCCAGGTAAGCAGATCGGTGGGGCAGGAGACTCTCATCCCATGACTGGGGCTGGGGTGGGGCTGGGCTGAAGTGTGCTGCTACTCTTGAGTGGGTGTTGGGGAGCCTGTGAGATGAAAGTGTGAGCCCTGGGGAGCCATTTGGTTTGGGGCAGACTAGGAATTTTGTGTTCTTGGGGAAGTGGGGAGGACAGGATAGTTCTGCATTTCTTGGCTCTGCTGGCTCTGAGGTGGCCTTGGAGTTGTAGGGTGGAGGAGCTGGGTTGAGCATCGGCAGTGCCCTCAGAGCCCGCTGAGTTCTCTCGGGTTCCTTCTCAGTCCCATGTCATCACACCACAGTTCAGCTACTACTCGGCTCTGCTCAGCAGTCTTTGGAGCATCAACTTTTTGCTGTGACTTTGAACTTGTTGTTGGAACCTGACACAAGCAGTCTCCTGGGCCTGGAACACTGACCTCCTCACAGCCCCATTTTCCCTTTGCCATGGCTAAGGAGTCCAAGGCTCAAGGCAGGTCAGTAACCTGTCCAGGTAGTCAGTAAATGGAGCTGTATCACCCAGCCAGTTCTCTGTGGCTTTGGATCTGGGCTTGTGTCTGGGGTAGGAGCAGTGATTTTCCAGGACACTGAGTAACTCAGGGTACGAAAGTCTCCAGGTAGCTTGGTCGTATCTTAGTAGTTTAATATATTCCAGGCTACCAGAGGAAAGAAGTTTCCTAATTTCAATGTGACTTTCTCTTTGTTGTTCTTTCCCGGTTTGGAGGTGGGGCTGGTGTCTGTGTTGAGTTGTACCTGTGGGACAGCCTCCCACCTCGGTCTCCATTCCTC
Organism: Ochotona princeps; assembly: GCF_030435755.1. Taxonomy (NCBI): domain Eukaryota; kingdom Metazoa; phylum Chordata; class Mammalia; order Lagomorpha; family Ochotonidae; genus Ochotona; species Ochotona princeps. The sequence goes on from NC_080841.1 coordinate 22,392,597, forward strand.
AGTGTTAGAGGACACAGAGTCATGAGGGAAGTTCAGTGCTGGACACAGGTGTGGTTTTGAACTTGATGGACTGAATCTAGGTTCTGTCTGCCCCTGCAGGAAAACCCAAAGAGGTTGGTACTTGGAGGATGTCCTCTCCTCCCTCCCTCATCCCCCACTCCCCCACTCAAGGAGGCTTTTTCTTGGCACTAGAGAGTCAACAGGTGTGAACAAGCATTCAGAGACCTGGTGTGCCAGGCCTGGCACTGTTCATGGCCTTCACTCACAAGAGATGGCAATTGCCACCTTCTGCAGGCTGCCCATCAAAACACATTGTTGCCTGGCACCTCCATAGGCTCCAACCAACTTGTGAGTGGGCACCATGCCATCCCAGCAGATGGGCAAAAGGGGCAGGGAGCGGCTAAAGCAGTCCTGTTCTGGAGGTGCATAAAGTGGAGGTGGAGAGGGTTTGATTTCCAACTGAGTATATGTTAGGAAATTTCTTGTCACCTTGGATTTATAGGACAGAAGTCCAAGGAGGAGGGAGGTCTATTATTGAGCCTGTACCCACCTGGCTGGGGCTGGGTTTCTTTTGAGGAAAATTAAAATCACTTGGAACTCATCAGAATTTTGTGACTTTGAATTTAATGCCTTTCAAGGGAATCCAAGAAACCAGGGAACAGGACTTAGGATAACAGCAGAGCAAAAAGGACAAGTGAGGATTCTAAAGAGGTGTTTACCTACTCTTACCACTGAGTCAACACCTTTGCCACCACACTCCAACTCTAATAGCAGATGAAAAAAAATGCTTGCCACCACTGGTACAGGCCCATCAGGATTGGTGGCACAGCCAGAGAACACTTGATATATGTTATTGGCAGACCAGGTAAAGCTGGCCTGAGGTGTAGGAGCAGTTTCCTTGCATTAGGGAGGTAGCACAACACCATTGCCCAAACAATGGTGATGCGGGTTTGGACTTCAAGGAAGTGATGGGTAGTATTACAAACATACCAAAGGAATTGCTCAGGCCTGCCCTACACACTCTGGAAATGGCCACCATGGTGGGGAAACAACAGCCTGGCAAAGGTTCCAAGAGGAAAGTGTGTGTCCTGGAAGAGCTTGTAAGTCAAGTGGGATAGCAGTGGAGAAGTGGAAGGAAGTCACCTGAAGGTGGGCCAGACTCCGTATGGTGACCCGGAAGCTCTGGCTCTCCTTAGTAGGCATTGGGGGTTGAGAAATGTTTTTGAGAACCGAGATGCTTGATGAGCACTTTTATGGAGAAATCAGAAAGAGACAGCAGCTTGCAAGAAGGACTAGAAATAGGGAGCTGATGGGACAGCTGCCATGATAGCACATTTCCAAATGAAGGTTGTGACAATGGGAGTGGAGAATCAAGAAAGAGGAATGGGAGGACCTTCACTGGGATATACTGATGTCCCAATGAGTATGTGGAAGGAGAAGAAAGAGCTAAGGAGATTTAGCTGAGAGATGAGTGGGGTCATTCACCAAGATGGGGCTCTTGCTTGGTGGAAGGACTGTTTTCTGTGGCATTTTCATTTTCATCAACCAAGTACTGATCATTCTGTACTCTTTGTAGATTCCCAAGATGCAGCCATCTTCCCTCCACAGCACAGGTAGTTGTAACTTCGAAGAGTAGCATACTCATGAGTAAACTGAATCTCCTAAGAAAGGAGAATACATAGACCTCTCACAGGCCTGGGTTCAGCTAGCCCATTGCATTTCTGCCCCCAAAGAAGGTTTTTGCTTTCATACAAGGGCTTTTGGATTAGCCTCACTTGAAAGCCAGCCCCTTGAGTCCCTGAAACACTCCCTCCACTTCTGCATATTGCTATAATTTTTTGGTTATCATGTTGAATAATCTACAGTCTCTGCCAGTCTGAAATTATGCATGGTCTTGCTGAGTTTGTCGACTACCCAGCAATTAGCCACACACTATGTTATCGCTGCAATTGCACTGCAAAGGGAACAGTTTAACTGTTGGCCTACGGGTGGAGAGCACCGAACAGCAGCAAAGTCTCAAAGCTGTGTCTGGAAGGACTCAGTTGAGCAATGATAGGCTTCAGCATGGCTTCATGCAAGGGGATCCCTTATCTTTCCCACGTGTTACTTAGATCTGTTCACAGATATTCCCAGAATCTTAAGATTATCCTCCTCCTCCTTGTTCTTTCTTTGTCTTCTCTTTGTCTGAAAAACTGGCCGTGGCTACCTGGAGTATTGCCCAAGAATGATTTTTAAGGCTATGAATGGAGAAGTGTTATCAATTGACGACGTCTGTCACAGGCAGAGAAAGTGGGAAAGCGTGTTACATATCTGACATTTCATCCAGTTCAACTGTGACTTGCAAGAGATTCAAGAATTGAGGCCTGGAAAAGTACAGTGACTTGTTAAAGATAGGAAAAGCTAACATGAGTGTTTAGGATGTGCTTAGATGGAATCTAAACACTTCACATATAGTAATTCATTTAATTGTCACAACAACCTCTTGGTATTTACACTCATCTTACAAGAAGGAAATAGCGGCCTCAGAGAGGCTAAAAGACTGCTGGAGGTAGAGTACGAAGAGGAATCTGTGTTTATATCCACGTGGTTTGGCTTAACCTGTACCTTCCAACTTTGCTCTTCAGCCTATGTGTGAATCAAGCACTTCCCTAGTTGTCGGATCCAGCATGCCAAGACTCCTGTTCTCTGGCTCAGATTTCTTTTCTCCTCTGGCTACAACAGATCTGCTTCTTTGTGTTATAATTCAGAGAGACAAAAGTAAGGACAGTAAAGGAAAAGACTTATTTTCCATTGTTCCAAAGGAGTAATGGGCCATAGAGAGAGTACATGGCACTCCTCCTGCTTGGTTTGGGCTTTTTGTTCGTAAAAGATGAGGGGCAGGCCTGGCGCAATAGCGTAGTGGTTAAAGTCCTCGTCTTGCATGCCTGGGATCCCATATGGATGCCGGTTCTAATCCTGGTAGCTCCACTTCCCATCCAGCTCCCTGCTTGTGGCCTGGGAAAGCAGTTGAGAACAGCCCAAAGCCTTGGGACCCTGCACCGCAGTTAGAGACCTGGAAGAAGTTCCAGGCTCCTGGCTTTGGATTGTCTCAGCTTCAGCTGTTGCAGCCACTTGGGGAGTGAATCATTGGATGGAAGATCTTCCTCTCTGTTTCTCCTCCTCTCTGTATATCTGACTTTCAAATAAATAAATAAATAAATAAACCTTAAAAAAAAGACAACGGGTGTTGAGTAGTGATGTGAATGCAAAGCTCCCAGTTGGCATTTGTGATTGTTTCCTGAGAGTAGCGTACCTGTGGACTTGCCACACATGTGCCTAGTTTTTCTAGCCTGACTGTGCTTCCACTTTATCAGGACATTTGAACCACGAGTTAAACCTTGAAGCATGTGGTCTTGGGTAGGACCCTGTAGAGAGCAGGATCCTTTTATTCATCCTTGGAGGAGGTCTTGTGTCCACTCCCTTGGAAAAACTTGCATTCTCCAGGGGGAGATGGACATCAAAGAGGTGGCAAGACATAGGTTACAATGAGGCTGAGGAAGGAAACACAGAGGCTGCTGTGATGGAAAGTAACATGGCTGCAGTGGATAATGAGCTCTCTTATCAACTCCTTTATCCATGCCACATGTCTTTGATAGGACAGAGAAGATATTGTCATCCCCATTTTAATGACAGAACTCTGAAACTTGATATGGCCCTTGGTTCCTCCCCCTCAAGCATGTAGGTCAGGTGAGTGCAAATATTCATGAATGGCTGAGTACACATCGGGTTACCTCTAGTGTTCAGTCTGCATGAAGGCCAACTTAGTTCTCTGTCCCCTCCTTGAAGGATCCATGTGCTTTGGAACTGCCATCTCACCCTTGACATCCCTCCAGCTTCCCGGGGATGGACCACCTACCCAAAGTCAGTGGCCAGCGATCTGTCACACTGAGCTCAGAGAAAACTTCCATTTCACAAATTCACAGTGACATTGTAAACAGTGGAATAAATTGGCCTCGTTTCCTTGCAGAAAAATAAGCGCATTCTGAAATCATAAAAGCTCCCCCTCAATTAGAGAAATTAACATCGCTCTCTGTGGTTGGTACTGTGGCCGCACCTCATTTGCCTGACCTGAAGCACAGCAGTTTCCTTTTCACAAGCCGTTCCAGTTGGAGAGGAAATATAATTTGGGGTCTTCTTTCTAAGGGGCCTGCTCCAGATTGGGCTCTCAGTTGTGCCTGTGGTGTCCTTGCAGAGTGAGATGGGGAACAGATGCACACCACGGACGGTATACAGTTGAACTATTTGGAGCAAGTGATAATAGATATAGCAAAGCATAAATTAAGCATTGTTCTAGAACATGGACAGCCATCACTAGTGAAGGAGGTTAGAAGGCTGGAGTGATGCTACCGCCATGAAGGATGGAGTACGTTGGGCTGATAAGTTCTGTTGGTTAAAATGATCAAAGACAAAATAATGATGAGATCTGAATCACATGTTGCTCAAAAAACATGTCTGATTGTCTTTCCCCCTCACCTGGTTCCTGCCAGGGTCCAGATGGTAGTTTATCACTGAATTCTTCTAGAATTTAACCACATATGCATACCGACTCTTAAGCACCCATTGCCTTGCAAAATGTATTCAAACATTAACTGTGGTGTGTTATAAATCATTGTAGAATCTACATGTTAGCATACATTACTAAAAAGTATAATCTCTTAACTAGTTCCTAAATGCTTGCCGTACTGCTCAAGATACATCATAAAGCCTTTAAGACAGAGGACCAAGTGCTTTCCCTCTATTATAGCTCATCAAGCCTCAGACTACAGCGGGTGGGAGCTATGCTAAAGTTATCTCTTAAGGAAAATTGAGGAGTAGACACCTGCTGGATCAGGATGGACAACAGCCAAACAACAACAAGGGTACCAAACAGGCAACTGAGAAAGAACCCAAAATGCATTAAGTCAGGAGACAAGCTGAGACCCGCCAAATGTGTCTTTGGGGGCAATATGGAACGAAAGCTTCACTAATGGATTGCAGGTTTCCAGCTTCAGGTAGGCTTTGACTGGAAGGCAGTACTAAGTTGGAATGATGGCCAACTGTTGGGATTAGAAGGAGCCTAAGAAGGTTTATCTAACATTATCTGTAACCATTCTGCATGTCAGATTTAAAGCATTGAGGACAAAGGAGGATCTGTTCAGTTCACACAGAGAAGCCAAGGAGAGCATCCTTTACTCTGTCTTGGGAAACCATTATTCTGTGAAAGTTACTGAGAAAGTCTAGTCTTCCTTTATGTTTCTATTTCCTTCACCTCTGCAGACACAGGGTAGGAACTTTGGCTCAGGGACAGCCTCCACAGACAATTCCAAGGACATGTGTAACTATCTGCTGAACTTGATGCCATAGGAGTGAGTGATTTATGAAGGGCTGAGCAACACATCTAGCAGACACAGGTTTGTCATCTTTTACATATCCAATAAAAGTCACCAAAGCATGTGTGCTCAAAGGGAAAGATGGTGAGGCAGAGAAAGAAAAGGAAAGGCGGAGGAAAAAAACAATGAGAAAAGAAGAGTAAGAGAAGAACAAAAGACAGAGAGGAAAGTAGAATGGGAACAAATATCACATAAAGTTATGTGAACATGAGAAAGGGGGCATGGGAAAGTTGTGAAATGGGAAGGGAAAAGGGTTCTTGAGGAAGAGGACAGGGGTAATGTATGGACCCTGGAGGGCAGAGCAAAGCCACGGATGGAGGAAGGACAGTCTCCAGGATGCACCTGACCTATAAGGGTAACAGTGATGTCATCGCACAGTTTGTCAGATGTGGCCTTCAGTAAACTCTTTTTTGAAAGGAATTTGAGATATTATAGCTAGGAGAATGGACACTTGACCATTAGCTGTCAGCCACAGGAAGCTCAATACAAAGGCAACAGAGATGCAGCTGATGGACTCCAGTATATAATTCTGCTTAGCTATAATATCTCAAATTCCTTTAAAAAAAGATATGAACTGGTGCCCATACAATGTCAGTGGTGGCTTTACCTGCTATACCACAGAGCTAGCTCTGCTCTTCTGTGTTTTTGACTAACTGCTCTGTTGACTTTTCTCATTGTTTTTTGCTCAGATCACACAAAGTCTCTCTCTTTCTCTGAATACATTGTGCTAATGGTAAGAAAAACCAGAAGAACATGGCATTTAATTATCACTGACATACTGATACTTGTATAAGTGTGCCAGTGCTGTCCCACAAGGTCTTATACCCCAAGCTGCCTAACCCTCAGAAAGATCTTCCCTTGGTCTTCTTGAAGATGAGGTCTGGGGCCAAGTAGTCAGTGGGATTGATTATTTCTTAATGCAGTGGGGAAGATGTGTTTCAAGTCTCTTTGTGGTTGGTAGGTATCATCTTTTTCTTGTGACTTCACATTGTGTTCCTGTGTGAGTATCCTTGCTGGATCCACAGCCCCCTTTTTGATAAGGTTGTCAGTCATGACTTCAGTTTTGTTAGATTACGTCTGTAGAGATGCTACCTCCAAGTCAGGTCACAGTCTGAGGCACTGGGGGTGGTGAGGACTCTACCGTCTCTTTTTGGAAAGGCACAGTTCATTCCATAAGTGTGTCTAAACATGTGTGGCTTCATAAGCAAGAGGCCTGCTTCTTGGTGTGCCCTCCCTGTGTTCATCTCTCTCTCTCCCTCTCTATCACATACACACACACACACACACACACACACACACACACACACACACCAGAAGGAGCTCACTCAGAGGAGCTTTGTGTCACTGAGCAGGACAGTATGTAAGATTGGCATGTCCTATTATCAGCAGGTAGAGACGGAGGGTAGGGACTTCATTGATTCTGCTTAGAATGACAAAATGCTGAATAAGTCATCTACAGGAGGAGAAACAGTTGGGTCCACAAAAGGAGGGAAAATAATGGAATTCTTTCTTGATTGATCAAGAAGTGCTCTTGGTGCATAGACACTCTGTGTGTTTATGTGCGTACATGTGGCCATACCCAACATTTGCTATTACATTTTATGTATATGCATGAATAACGAGTCTTTAGGCATGCAAAGGTTTTTTCTTGTTAATTTTAAGCGGTGTGAACTGGGGATTTGATCTCTTAGGATTTTGACGGTATTCCCAGTTAAAAGGACACTTTTCAAAAAAATGAATAAACAATTTTTACAGGACAGTTGAAATTTCCAGAAAGCTGAGCATGTACTAAGAGATTTCACTTGTCCCTCATTCCCCTTTTATTGGCATCTTGTATCATTATGGTGCGTTTGTGATAATTGATGAACCAATACTGCTACATTATTGTACACTAAAGCCCATGATGCATTCCTATTTTTCTTGGAGCAATTATTGGGGCCTTTGCCATAACATGGAATGCACACATAGATCTACTCATGTGTTTGTATTGCTGTGGGAGCCCAGCGTAGTAATCACCTATTTGTTATGCATCTTTAGGCTCCTTTAGGCTGCTGATCATTTTTGGTGACTTTGACTATTGGAATCAAATATACTGTATTATGTTCTTCTTTTGGAATTTGTTTTTTTCTTTCCTACTTTGAAGCTATAGTCTTGAGGAGACAGACAGCAGAGGAGATACATATTAAAGGTACACACTGTCAACATACTGCATAGCTATTGGTATGACCTAAGCCAGGATATTTTAATACATAAAATGTACCCAGATGTATTAGACATATAGGCCTGACTCTTAAGCCTTATGGTTTTATTTATCTGGATCTAATTGTTTTCCCCACCCCTCCATTTTTTTTTAAACATGCTTAAATGTTCCTACCTAGAAATTCCTTCACAGGCACTACTAAGTACTGGTGAGAATGTAGAATAACAGAAACACTCAGAAAATGTTGGTAGGAGTCTAAAATATTGCTACTGTTTTGAAACAGTGCTAGTTATTTTCCATCAAATGTTGAATCCCAATATGCAAAATATTTACTTCTAAGTACCCAAGAACAGTGCTAATATAGGTATGCCAAGAAATGTGTACAAGAATATTCATAGAAATACCGTTGACATGGCAACTGTCAAAAGTTCAAATTATCTCACTTCCACCAAAAAGGATAAAGAAAAACTTGTGATGTATTCATATAACTCAAAGTTACATAGCATAAAAGGGAATAAACTACAGTTATTTTCAACATGGTTGATCTAACAGATACAATGTTGGGAAAACATTTAAAAAATTGACACAAAAAGCTTTTGTATATCTCTCAGAGTGATAAAAAACAGGTGAACCTAATAATATATTTTTCAGTGGTAAGCATGTGTGTTTGTGGCAAATCCATAAGGAAAAGGGAAAGAGTTATTAATATAAACATGAATGGTGGAGTAGGGGGTTAAATTGGGATAGAGAAGGACACTAAATTTGATTACTGAACTTAGGTGACAGGCTTATGGGAGATCATTTTATTATACCTCTAGGATGTATACACAAACATTTGCTATACTTTGCTGTATTGAAATGATAATTGTAACTTATAATTCCTATATGGTTTAAGTTGAAATAAAATCTCTTTAGAGCTAACAAATACAGTTTGGTTTAGAGGGGAAAATTCCCATGGCTGTGACGTCTTCTGAGGCCCCAGCTCCTGCCACAGAGTGAAGCTGAAATACCAGCTCTTTCCTGCGGCTGTTTTCCCAGTTGGGGAATCCCTCAAAGCTGCTGATTTTGAGCCAGCGGCATGCACCTGCCTCCGCATTCTCAGGTGACTTTTTGACCTCACTCTTAGGTGTATGCAGGTGGCAGTCCTAGGGATGCAGACTGATGGGGATGTGGCCCTGTGGCTACTCTCTTTATGGGGGAGGGCTTGGTCTGGGGTGTGGGTGGAGGGGAAGGCAGGGACATTTGAAGAAGATCCTTCAAGCAGTGAGTGACCAGGGCCAAGGGGGTATCAGGTGGACAGAAGATGCACCCTCTGAGGGGGAACTGTTCCAGTCCAGACTGACAAAAGAGGGTGGCCTGCCCCAAGGAGCACAGGGTGTGGCCTCGATGGCTTCTGCTAAACAAGGGGGGAGGGTCCATTCTTGGTAAGAGTGCCAGCTCTGTTCCTCTTGCGGAGCAAGTCTGCTGCTGAGGTCATTCACTGCTTTCTGAAGCAGTGTGGAGGCAGTAATCACACCGCTGTGCCGTGCCTCTCGGTTCATCAGAGGAGGGCAGGGGAGGGGCAGGTATCTGGTGCTGACCTTTGCTTCACGAGGCTGGACTGTGGGGGAGGGACCAACATCTATCTATCCCCTTTTGGTCTTCCTCCTGGATTTCCTCAGCAGCCACAGAAGTGCGCCCCTGGGCCAGTTGTCACCTTCCAGCCTCAGCTTTCTCATCTGAAAAAAGATAGAGCGCTGCCACCCGCGGGGCTTGTTGTTGGTGTCACAGAACGCCAGTGGCTGCTGGCACCGCTACCTGAAAAAGCACCTGGCGCTGCCTGCAGCCGTTACTGGCTTCACAGGAGCAGGCCCCATGCCCAGGTTTGTTTCTGCTTAGACCACTGTTGTGTGGAGGACAGAACACAGTGGGTGATCAGGAGACAGACAGCAGGGCCCGGGAGACTGGGAGGCACAGCAGGCACACGGCAGCCTCAAGGTCATGCTGCTACTGACAGGATCCAGATTGTGGGCTAATATCACCACTTAAATAAGCAGGTGTCAGGCACTTAAGTTCCATTTGGAGACGTAGGACACCAAAGGCCGGGAATTGTCAAGCTTGGGGCATTGCAAGAAGTAAAAGGAGAACAGGTGTAGATGGTCTATAGTGAAATACAGGGCTAACATTGTAGCACTGGGCTTGGGGGAAGGAAATCCTCTCTGTTTCTTATGAAATCCATTCATAAATGCTCTCAAGTAAGTGAACAGATGATTTTCCCGGTAGCCTTTCCAGCCTCCACTCCTATTAGTAACAAGGAGGCCATTCGCTTTGGAAGGGGCTTCTCCAGTGTGAGAGAAAGCTGCTAAGGGATGTTAGATGAGATCATTTCAATATATGAAGATGTTGGCTTCTTCCCTGGTGTGTCCTGAGACTACAGGCTGAAGCCTTGCTGCCACTCTGTATGCTCCAGATCTCCACACCCGAGGCTTATCACAAGCAATTATCTTACCCAAATAAAAAATGAAAATGGAAAAGTTAAATAAATAACAGGACATCTTGATGGAATCGCAGTAACGCTCTACTTGGTTAACATTAGCCCTGACTTTTGGACAGCTAGATTTGTTAATACGCTTGTCCTTTGTTTAAGCATCTATCTCTGTAAATCTTCTGACTTTCCCAAATGATGGATGGCGGCCATTGCTGCTCTTTCCTAAAAAATACATTCCCCAGGAAACAGGAAGAAACAAAATGGGCACTGTAGCCCTCTAAGTAATGTTTAGATTAAAGAAAACCCTCAACGTGGAATTCACCCCAAAACTAGTTTCCCTACAACCAGTCCAGGATTCTTTTTACTCCCAGCTTTTCTGCTCTGTGTACCTGCTGTTCAGATCTCCATGGATTGGTACAGGAGAGAGTAATTTGAGGGTAGCAACCAGGAGGGATCAGGCAGGCCTCTGGTAGCAAACAACCTTAAAACTCACAGGGCTTTTCCACAGCAGAGGTTTTTATTTCTTCTGCATGCCAAGCCCACTGTGGGGGCTGCCCATTGTGCCATAGCATTTACCCTCCAAGCTGACCCGGAGTACCAGGCTGCTTTGGTGTTTGAGGTCTCCATCCCATTGTGCCCTGGGGCTGCAGTAAAGGCAGGGGACCCCTGGAGATGATGCTTGGTTATTTCCACTGACACTGCGTTGGCCAGCACTAGTCACATGGTCAACCCAACCCCTAGATGTGGGAAAGTGTACCTGGAAGTAAAGGCTGGCCCTGCATTTGTGGTCTGATCAAAGACTAACTCCTAGGAACTTCTGACTGGGGACATTGCTTCTCTTCTCACAGTGAATGTTGGTAACTGTCCTCAGATGTCAGTCCACAGTGAGTGCCAGAGTCCTGTGCCTCTCAAATCTACCTCCTTAGAGTGTGTGTTTGGGATTGTGTGTGTGTGTGTGTGTGTGTGTGTGTGTGTGTATCTGTTTAGCCAAAAAATTAAGCAGGAAGTCCAGGGGTCCTGTATCCTCTGTTTCTCTTGTTATCAAAGGCCAAGCAGTGGAGCATTTGTGCCAAATGATGAATCCACAGCAGCATTCACTCACAGTCCACTGTGGAAAAGCACTCACCCACAGTCCACAGTACACCGGAGTATTGTAGTTTTTCTCAGTGCTCCGAGTCCTATGGGTTTGGACCAGCGTATGCTGGCATGGATACACTGCACAGGGCCATGTAAAATAGTTTCACTGCCCTGAGCATGCTCTGTGTGTTTTCTGTTTATCCTTCCCTCCTCTGCCCACTGATCTGTTTACTACCTCCATAGTGTTGCCTTTCTAGAACTGGAATCACTCAGTAATGTGGCCTTTTCAGACTGGCTTCCTTCCTAAGTGGTACATACATCAGGTTGTGAATACATACTAGTTGTGAATGGCGTTGGTTCTGCTTTTTAAAAAGAGTTGCATTCTGTGGATATTACTAAATGTGTTTAGACATTCAAGTAGATGCTGTTTTGGGTTTTATATAAACTTGTCCCACTTAATTCTCCATGTTAACTCAACTACTTCTACTGCAACACAACTTGTTGCTCTTGAACTTTTTTTTCTACTTGTAACATTTTCCCTGGCTCCCTCTCCTTCGTCCCATCATCTATGAATGCTATTGAGTTTCTTTGCTACTGTGAGATTCCATATTGTCCAACCTCTCCCCAGAATGTAATTTACTGCAAAAGTCAGACTAATCACTCGGGCTTGTATGAAGTCTTCAATTTGGGTGATATGATTCAAGCCTTTTTTGGATGAGATCTAGGAGCTTCAACAGCTTGTACTTGGAAGACCCAATAAATAACTAAGTTCATTTCCTGGATGTTTTCATTTTTGCACTATTTTGTCTTTAGTTATGTTGTAATTGGGGCTTTTAAGATGGTTTGTTTTTTTTTAAATTATTTTATTTGAAAGGCAAAATTTCAGAAAGAGGGAGAATGAGAACAAGAACAAATGAATGAAAGAGAGAGAAAGAGAAAGAGATCTTCAGTCTTGTACTTCAGTCCCACTGACCACAACTGCCAGAGCTAGGCTGGTCTGAAACCAAGAGCCAGATCCTTGTTCCAACTGTCCTGTGTAGGTGCAGGGGCCCAAGTGCTTGGGCTATTTTCTTTGGTTAAGGCTGCTTTCCCAAGTGCCCTAAGAGGGAAGAGCTAAGATTTGAGCTGGAAACCACATGACCTGATGCTGCAGGTGGCAGCTTTACCCACTATGCCACAGCACCAGCCCATTAATAAAAGTTTTAAGAGAGAAAAACTGGCTTTCCATTCTTTTTGCCTTGCCCTTGATTATGTGGGATAGGAATATGAAAGGTAGAGTGAGAGTAAAAAAAAAAGATTAATGGGAAATATTCGCATTCATTTACTTTCACTCTTTAAACATCTTGATGAAAAGTTGGAAGAAATCAAGCAATGGCAGCAATGATAAATAGTGTTCATTATGCAAGAAGCACTGCAGTGGTCCCCTTGCACTAGCTAGCACATGAACTTTGAGAAGTTAAGGAATAGGGGCTGTGAAAATGGATGCAGAAGGACAAGTATGTGATGCCATGTCTAAGTTGCTGCTTAAGGTGCCTGAATCACATAGCAGAAGGCCCAGTTCAAGTCCTGGCTCCTCCACTTCCTACCCAACTTCTGGCTAACATGTTCTCTGGGCAGGAGCAGGTAATGACTCAGGCACTTAGTTCTCTGCTTCCCCCACATCAGGGACCTAGATTTGAGTTCCAGGTTCCTGACTTTAATCTGTTTCAGCTCTGACTGCAGTGGGCTCTTGAGGGGAATGAATCAGTGATTGGAAGATCTCTACCTCTTCTCTCTCTTTCTCTGTCTTTTAAATGATCATCATCATCATCAAAGAAATAATAAATGATACTTCTAACATGGCATGATCAGATGAAAGAAAATGCTGTGAAGGAATTGGTTTTTATCAACACCTTGAGTCTTGACAGAGAATAGGCTGTCGGGGGTGCTTCAAGGTCTGTGCTTTCTGAGAACTGTCAAATCAGGAGGCCCACCGTGAGATACAGAACATGACTCCTCATTGTGTTTGTTACCCAGTAGTGGGGCTCAGATTTATTCCAGGTGGAATGAGCATGAATAGCAGTGGTTTCCTCTCTGAGAACTGGTGATCTTCGTCGGCATGAGGGAAGCATGTTCATGGCTAGGAGGAAGAAGGTAGGTTGTGTGTGCATGCAAATGCTGGAGCCTGGTTGAGGGCAGGCTGAGTGTAGAAGGTGCATTTGGAGGTTGACTGTGGGCTGGAGTGTTGACAGCCTGTGGAGGCTCATGTCATGCAGAATAGAGCCACACTGGAAATGCTGAAGGAGGCAAGATGGAGTCCTGGACTTGGCCCTGCTCATACCGCTGTGTCCAGTGTACAACTGGGGTCTGAGAATGCTAGATGTGAACCTGACCTTCTGGGTTGGTCTGAAGGTCATACATAAGGTATGAAGACAGAATCCATTTTATTTAACATTTTAATACTTTAATATGTTAGCTTGATACACATTAAGCATGTGGGGAGTGTGGCCTCCTTTGGTTCCTCTGCCCTAGGCATGCCAGTATTACCTGCCCTGCTTAAGATCCTGTTGAAGAGTTTTCTTTAGCTGTAACTATTCAGGCCTAGCATGGTAGCCTAGCAGCTAAAGTCCTTGTTTTACACATACTGGGATCCCATATGGGTGCCAGTTCTAAATCTGACAGCCCTGCTTCCCATCCAGTTCCCTGCTTGCGGCCTGGGAAAGCAGTCGAGGACAGCCCAAGGCTTCAGGACTCTGTACCCATGTGGGAGACCCAGAAGAGGCTTCTTATTCCTGGTTTCGGATCAGTGCTGTTCCAGCCATTGCAGCCACTTGGGGAGTGAATCAATGGATGGAAGATCTCTCTCTCTCTCTCTCTCTGCCTCTCCTCCTGTCTGTAGATCTGACTTTCCAATACAAACAAATAAAATCTTTTTTTTTTTTTAAAGAAGTAACTATTCATGGGGCCCATGACAGTGCATAGAAATCTGGCTGTGTCTTCCAACTAATCCCACTTGCTCTAATTAAAAGACAGGCTGAGTCCTCACCTTAAAGCTAAACTCAGTGAATTCTTCCCTTTGTGGGTTTGGTTTGTTGCAAAGTGTCAGTCATGATTTTAAGATGTGTCACTCATGCAGATATTCACTGATAGAGACAAAATGTTTAGAAAGATAAATTGTAAGAGAGATCTGCCTGCCTGTGTTCTTCTGTGTTACCCCCACACACTTCCAGACTTTGGGGAAGCTCCTTTTTCTCCCTTCCCTTCTCTTACCCTCTCTCCCCTTCCTTTCCTTTTTCTCTGTAAACTTGGGGGTCTTTATGAGACTTTCCTCCCACCTGTTTGCATCATCTGTAAAAGAGGCTTGTGAGGAGTTGCTGTGGCACATCTGTGCACATGCAGGAGCTGGCAGATGCTTTTTAATTAAAGAAATTCAAGTTATGAAAAGGATGTCATGGGTACAGAGAGCGGGAACTTGCCAAGTGCAAACCCCTGCTCACATTCTCTTTACCCCACTTGTAGCATCTGCCTCTGATTCTACAAAATGTCATTGTTGGGGGGTGTTTGGGCAGGTGGGAGGGAGTAGGGAGCAGATATGGATATCAAAATACTGCCAGCTCTTGATTATTCACCATTTTGGGTGTGGGCTGCAACATGAACAGTCAGATGTTGTGATCTCCTTCTTCGACCAACTACCTGCTGGCACTCTTTAGAGCTTTGAGTCTTGTTAACTGTCTTTTTCTTCCTGTTTGGCTGCTAACCGCAAGGGAAATTTGTAGTGTATGGATTGAGTCTCCCTAACTTGGAATCTAAAATGCTGTCAAATCTGAAACTTGCTGTGTTCAGTACAATGCTACAAGTCAACACTTTTACATTTGACCTCATGTGATGGGCCGCAGTGAAGATGCAACAGTACTAAAAACACTGTGTAAAATTACCTTTAGGCTGTGTGTAAAGACATTTATGAAGCACTGGTGAATGTTGGGTTTAGACTTGAGTCTCATTCCTGTATGTTGTTATGTATACACAAATATACTCCCAAAAGGGAAAACTGAAAACATTCCTGTCGCAAGTATTTCAGAAAAGATACTCAGCATGCCCAGAGGACCTAGAAGCAGGTATCCTCAGGTCTTCCATGTGACTCTGATTGACTCAGCCAACAAACCTAAACTGAAGTGTTCAAGGAGGTGTCACTTGCCTCTTGGTTCTTCCCTTCGTCTTGCCATTGAGAAAACAACTCACAGAGGGGTCTGACCTGCCCTGAGTTTCCCTGTGAACCGGTGACAGAACAACTTGGTCTAGAACCAGCTCTCCTGTCCCATGGTCCCCTTGGGGTCCCTTGGTTCCACTTGTAACCCTTTTGAACCATGTAATTGAATATTTGATTGAAGGCTGATCTTTGATAGTATTCTTGGGTTAGTATCATATGAGCCTAATGAAGTCTAAGTGTGACTGCAAAGGCCACAGCATGTAAATGCTTACTAAAGCCAGTTAGACAAAACAAATATATAACTCAGTAAGACAGAAACCAGCAGAGAATGATAGAGCATGCAAAATACACATCCGACTCAAAGCCATTTAAATAATGACAAAATCTGGACACTGTGCTGGCCAGACAATTCATCTGTAGTCCACAGTTGGCTCTTGTACCACTGGACTGCAACTCCTGACCAAGGGCCTGGGGCCTCAACATTAGCTGGGCGTACGGATGAGAATAGAAATGCAAGAAACACAGTGGAATTGTGTTTTATGTTATTTTAATTTTTCTTCTGACCATATTAGAAAGTAAAAAAAATCAGGTAAATTAATTTCGGTAATTCTTGCTTCT
Source organism: Ochotona princeps (assembly GCF_030435755.1). Lineage (NCBI taxonomy): Eukaryota > Metazoa > Chordata > Mammalia > Lagomorpha > Ochotonidae > Ochotona > Ochotona princeps. The sequence continues at coordinate 22,408,553 of NC_080841.1, forward strand.
TAGCACAATATTCTACAGATATTTCCATTTCAATGTATTATTAATGACATGTCTTTTTCACAGTAAGTGTGGGAGGTTTAGAGTATATTTTCTGGCAATTTTGGGGTTTGACTTTTCCTTTCTTACGATCTCAGAGTATTCCAAGGATACTGGCCAAAAAGGAGAAACTGGTCAGAGATAAAGGACTTCATGTTAGCCATGATACAATAAACATCACAAACATCAACAGATTGACCTCAGCTTCCTCTGGCTCCCTTGTAATAGGCAGAACTCTCTAAGCTGAACATGATGATTCCCAGCCTTTGATAAGTTTACACTTTCTCCCAATTATTCAAGCAAATGCTGCTGTGAGGGGCTTTAGCTTATGTAATTAAGAGTGCAAGTCAGTTGATCTGAAATACAGAAGTTAAACAGGCAGGTCTGACCTCATCACATGATTTCTTTAAATCTGAATCTAAAGATCAGTAACAATTTAAAATGTGACAGGAAGAAACCTGTTGTTGGTCTTGACATGGTGGAGACCATTTGGCAAGGAACACACGTAGATTTTGTAAGCTGAGTGAGTGGTCCCAGCTGACAGTCAGGAAGGAAAAATGGGATCTCAGATGTAGAATTATGAAGAATTGAATTCAACAGCGATATAAGTACATCTGGAAGAGTCTCTCCAAAAGAGAATGCATCCTGGTGGTGTTTGAATTCCACCTTTGAGATGTTAAGCAATGAATTCTGGCCTTGTGACCTACAAAACTATGAGCTGGTAAATGGGCATTATATTATTTATTTTATAATAATTACTTATTTTATAATATTATTTTATAATAATTTGTATCTCCATGAAAGAAAATGAATACATTTCTGCTATAGTTGCAAAAGAATTTGATTCCCCATCTCCTGAACATGCTGAAGACTCAAAGCCATGAATTGATGTTATTATGGGGTAGAGGTGTGATCCTATTGTGGTTTCAAGGTAGGCCCTCAGGGAGGGGATCAGATTGAACTGAGTTGCTGTGATGATTCCCCCATAACTGAAACCTGGTGCCTTTACAAGGAGAGATACATAGACATGAATGTGCATGTATGCGATCTCTCTGCCTCCTGACTCTGCAAACTCATCTAACACCTCATCAGAGAGCAGAGCCTTGGTGCCACATGATATTGGCCTGTGAACCCCAAGAGCCAGGAGCAGAAATAATACACCTTTGTTAATAGCTTCTTTCAGGTGTTTGTTACAGAGATGAAACACTGACTAAAACTAGCCCCCCGCCAGCTCTCATGAGGGTAGCATGGTGGGCCCAGATGGAGGCTACACCTGCCGTGGATTTGCACAATAGTCAGGGAATACTGAGCTTGAAAAGTTCACCCTTTCATAATCAGAAGCAGAATTTTTGTCTCATAGGGAGATATTTCATCTCCCACAAACACAACTATGAGAAATACCCAAGGCTTAAAGGTGTCAGGGCCTTCAATTACTGGCATACTAAACAGCAAGAAATAACCATCAAGATGTGTTTCCAAACACATGTATTCCCAGTATACTTGCATTCCTGTCACAGTAGGGTACAATAGTGACAACTATACTGTACAATTCACCTGTGGATAGAATAAAAATTTTCTTGAGGAAGTTGATCGGAAAATTGAGGTTTGGCTTCTGTAGTCATGTAAAAGTTAACAGTGAAGGATGGGCTGGTTTATTATTCTGCTCAGGATCTGGGTGTAGAATACTTTAGGGCAGGGTTGGATTGCCAGACCGAAATGTGTTTACTCCTGGGTGCTATCCCTGAGTGTGTTGTTTCTCACCAGTTTTCCCTATCATTTCCACCTGATAGACTCTTTTTAGACATTTAGTTTTTAATCCCTGCAGTTTTATACTACAGATAAACTGTGTCTGTATGCATTGTGATCTTTTGGAAAGGTACAAAGCTTTGAAATATCTGAATTTTTTTCCTTGCGCTTGAGCCAAAGTTTGTCCCTTAGAGTTGTTGTTACCCTCATTGAGAATGTGTGCTCCAGAGGGCTAAAGGTACTTTTGCCAACTCACCAGAGAAAAACTGATAAAATATGTGGCCATGAATGTAGTAAAATCAGTCCACTCTACCATTTGGTTAATTGAATACTTTGCAATTTGTATAGGGATACCCTCATAGTGTGTCTGGGGATCGAAGCGAGAAGATGCTGGGAATTCATGGATGGGCTACAGAAAGGGGAACTCCCTCATCCCGGTTGCGCTAAGAGTCCATTTTCTGTTTCCCAGAATCAGTACCCCTACTTTTTTCAGGGAAGCTCTGGACAAACATAGGAACATTTTTATTCTTAGGGGCTCCCTCATTCCTCAGCTAGTGCATCCATTTCCTCAAGCATTTTGGAGCTCAAACAGCTCCATTCATCATTGAGAGAGTTGGTGAGAAGGAAACCTTCTACCTGAATGTGTGTGCCCCAGGAGGAGTATGTTCAGGTACACTTCTCAGGTAGAAGTATTTTTAGATTCCTGTAAGCCAGCTGTTGATTCCACAAGCCTGTGAAGTTAAGGTTGTATAGTCAATGTCATTAGAAGGCAGGTTTCTTTCTTCTGGTCTGAGGCTACTAACCTCATCATGATCTTGAGCATATATCTGAATTGCTATACTCTGGGCTTCATATCAGAGAAGTGAAGGAAAGCTACCATTGTTAAAGCTTTTACATTCTGTGAGTGGAGTGTTATGCACTTTACTTAGAAGCAGGCTTTAAAATTTTTTCTCAAGGGTGTTTTGTATTTAAATTCCTACTTATTTGTATAACAGAAAGGGACATTGGGTCTCTTTGATACTGATTTGGAATATCCATTGGAACATGCTTTGTAGTCCAGTATGACCAAGTTTTACTAATGCTTCATGTGTACTTGAAAAGAATGTATTCTATCAAATTGCAGGATAATTCTCTATATGTATTTAAAGTTTGTTAATTATGCTGTGCAGTTGTCTCTATCTTCACTAATTTTTCTGCCTGTTTGATTCACTACTTTGAAAAAGCTTGTCAGATTAGTTACTCCTCACTAAAGGTATTGAAGATTTCTCTGCCCACCCCTCCTAAAACTTTTCTGCACTTCAACTGTTGACCTATGTCTTGTTAGAGTTATAAGCCAGTTTAGACTATCCCAAAATCTGCCAAGTTCAGCAAAATTAAGCTTCAACACTATAAACTGCTGAATGCTAAAATGCAAATAGACACGAGACAGCTGAATAGTACCCTATAACCGTTTTAAGGTGTATAGCAGCCGGTTCTGTGTATAAATTAAAATTGAAATGTTAGTCACAGGATGTGGTTAAGAACTTGCATTTTTTAAAGGTATTTGTTACTCAATACCATGTCAATTAACTCCATAATGTTGTAAATTGATGTTGATGTTAAGTTGTGGCTTTTAATTGATCAGGATGATATTCTGCCAGCTCTGTCTTCAGACCAGAGAGGGTCTCCCCAAGAAGCTGTTGAATTTATCTGGACAATAAGATGCTGGACTCTATGCTTGCAATGAAAGAATACTGACTGAATTTGAACTGTCATACTGCAACAAGGTGGGGGAATCCACCATGGGTGGAGGGTATGGGGAGGGGTGCGGGGAATCCCAGAGCCTATGAGACAGTGTCACATAATGCAATGTAATCAATAAAAAAAAAAGAAAAAGCTTGTCAGCATTTCTGACCATGATGAGGGATTTATCAGCTTAGTTTCTTTTTCAAATTCTATTTTTGTTCAAAATTCTGCTCTTATATTCACGGACATTTTAATTGCCTTATTTTTCCTGAATTACTCTTTTTATCATGAAAAAGGATCTTGTTTTGTGTCTTTCAACATTTTCCATCTGTTAACAATATGATAACACTATGCTTTCTGTTAACTGACATGTACCTACCATGTCTTTTGTTCTTTTTTTACTTTTGATATTTATATGTGCCTGTATTTCATCTATATAGATTGTATAGATGGTTTTTAAAAGGCAATAAAAATCCCTGTTATTTATTTTGGGAGTTTAGCTCATTTATATTTATTGGAAATTACCAATAAATGTAGACTTATTGTTCCTAGAGGATTTACCTCCTACTTGTGTGCACTTAATTTTTTGCTTTTCTTTTTCCATTCCTACTTTACGCTGAGTTAGGTAAGCTTTCTGTGTTACATTTTCTTTATTCTACTCATTTTAGGGTTTTTCATTCTGCTTCTGTTCTTAAGAGAGAAACTTAATATGTTCACATGAATGCTTGACTTAGTGTCATTCAGAATTATTCTGTACATTTCTAGGGAGCATCAGTCATATTGATTTTTTATTAGATAACTGATTTTGGGTAGATAAGTCTTTACCTACTTTCAAAATTACAAGGTTCCTAAATGTTTTTAGTCTGATCATTTCTCTCCATTCTTAATATGATTGACCAATATTTTAGCTACCCTTTATTTTTCTACTCCAAATTATTCATCATTTTTGTCATTATTGACTTATGGCACCCATTCTTATTATTATGTTTCTGTAAGTTTGTACTTTCTTTTTGTTTTAAAGATTTATTTATTGTATTACAAAGTCAGATATACAGAGAGGAGGAGAGACAGAGAGGAAGATCTTCTGTCCGATGATTCACTCTCCAAGTGAGCACAACGGCTGGTGCTAGGCCGATCCGAAGCTGCGAATCAGGAACCTGTTCTGGATCTCCTATGCAGGTGCAGGGTCCCAAGGCATTGGGCCGTCCTCGACTGCTTTCCCAGGCCAGAAGCAGGGAGCTGGATGGGAAGTGGAGCTGCCGGGATTAGAACCGGCACCCATATGGGATCCCGGGGCATTCAAGGTGAGGACTTTAGCTGCTAGGCCACACCGCCGGGCCCAGTTTATACTTTCTTTCCTTACTCTTTATTTCCCATAAGTTTACCAATTCAATCATATACCTTTTTTTTCTTGCATTTTACTTTTTATTTCTGGATTTAATTTTCTCCTCCACCCTAGTAGCTTGTACATTGCACATTTACCATGAACAAATTCTGTTCCTGCGTGAAGAAGTCTCACCTGTATGTTACTTTTTTTTCTATAAAGTATAATAAAGAAAAAAAATTTTTAGTCATCCTTATGCTTTCAATATTGAATGATAGGTTCACTGGGTGTAGACTTGTAGGTTCTTAAGTATGATTTTCTCAGAAGTTTGGAGGTATTTTCTCTTGGCAATTTGGAATCTCCCAGCTCCCAAAACACCCCCTCATTTGTTTGTTTTATAATTTGTAATATTGGACCTGTAGGTTTCATTTCTCCCCTGGTAGGTGACCTAGTGTTAGGCTGTGCCAATAGAGGGCAATAGAGGGACACTGCAAATCTGGAAATGGAAGAAGGAAAGAGGAACTTCTTTCTGGTTCTTTCCAGTGTTTGTTTCGTTTTGTCTAAGATTTATTTTTTTTGAAAGGCAGTGCTATAAAGAGGGAGAGGCAGAGAGAGAGAGAAAGAGAGAGAGAGGTCTTTTATCTACTGGTTTGCTCCAAAAATGTCCCCAAAAGTTAGGGATAAGCCAGGGACCAGGAGCTTCATCCATGTCACCCATGTGTCTGGTAAAGGTCCAAGCAATTGGTCCTTTTCCAGACCATAAGCAGGAGTTGAATCACAGGACACAAACTGACACTAGTGTTACAGGCCCTGGTGTGCTGTTTTATAACTCAGTGGTGAGTAGTAATGAGCTTGATGTAGGAATCCTCATTCATTTCTTACAACTTCCAGCCAGTTTTTTTATTACCGCATTGTGGAGTAACTGTCATGTCCCAAAGTGCAGCAGTGACAAGGTTCTTTGTCACACATCAAGAGGTACGTCATGCCTCCCCCTCAGAGGTCTGGATTTTAGTCCTACAGGATCTTTCCCTTTGAGATTTTTTTTTTAAGATTTATTTTATTTTCATTACAAAGTCAGATATACAGAGAGGAGGAGAGACAGAGAGGAAAATCTTCTGTCCGATGATTCACTCCCCAAGTGAGCGCAACGGGCCGGTGCTGCGCCGATCCGAAGCCAGGAACCAGGAACCTCTTCTGGGTCTCCCATGCAGGTGCAGGGTCCCAAAGCTTTGGGCCGTCCTTGATTGTTTTCCCAGGCCACAAGCAGGGAGCTGGATGGGAAGTGGAGCTGCTGGGATTAGAACCGGCGCCCATTTGGGATCCCGGGGCATTCAAGGTGAGGACTTTAGCTGCTAGGCCACGCCGCCGGGCCCTCCCTTTGAAATTTTAATTTGCTTTTTGTTAGTTTCTTCTCATGCCCAAGACAATTGGTTTCTATCTAGTTCCTAGGCCTCTACTGCCTTAGATCCATTTGGCATTTCAATGGTTAACCACCTGTTATTAGTTAATAATGCTACATTAAATTTTTCTTATTTAAATTACTAGTATGGTTTTAATCTCTTGACTGAACCCTTATGGGTTAAACAGTGTTCTATTGTTTTCCATTGTATTTTGTTGCTCTTCTAAAGTGTGTTGCCAGAAAACTACTTGAATAGACACCTTGCAAATAAGAAATACAGTTGATCAATAAGTCCACTAAAGTAGTCAACATCATTACTCATCAGAAAAATACCAAATAAAGCCACCTATCACAGGAAAAATCTTGAAAGCCTTGATGATCAGCAAAGATGTGTAATGACTGAATCCTTATACAGCATTGGGAGGTAAACCATACAATAGTTTCTGAAAAAGGGCTGGTGGTCTCTTATCAGTGTAACACCTATTTCATACTGTGATATTACCAAGAGAAACCAAACTTTCATTGACATACACACACACACACACACAAAGACTTGTTCAGGAATCATCATATCAGTTCTAGTCATAATATCCCTAGAATAGAAAGAAACCAGATGTCCATTAATAGGAGGATGGCTGAAGAAGCTGATCTATTCATGTGACAGAAAACTGACTAGTAATAGAAAACAATGAATTGCCAACAAACAATATCATGAGTGAATCCCAAAATAAGTGTGATAAGTTAAAAAAGCATTGTATAAAAATGTAGGATTCCACCTATATGGAACAAGTCAAACCAGTCAATACTAAGGGAAAAAAAAACTGACTTGTAGGGAAGGATAGATTTTGATTGAAAGGTATACAGAACTTTCTGGGATTAATAGCACTTTTGTATCAGATAGATACTGGGTTTACACGGCAGTTTACACCATAATTATGTAGATCATTGTGTGCAAAGTTAATACCGAAACAAGACATTTGTGAGTGGGTCTTTGCATGTTACGAGAACCTAGATGAAGCATATAAGACAATGTATTTCAGTGTCTATAATCTGTTTTAAAATGTGAGTGCATGCATGCACACACACAGTTGCTCACATACAAATATCCCTAAATAAAATAGCAAATACTACACTGAAAATAGACACGAGACAACTGAATAGTAATCTATAGCCCTTTTAAGGTGTATAGAACCCGGTTGTATATAAACCAAAATCGAAATGTCAATGAAGAAGTCACAGGATGTGGTTAAGAACTTGCATTTTTTTAACATATTGGTTACTCAATACTATGTCCACTAATTCTATAACGTTATAAATTGTTGCTGATGTTATGTTGTGGCTTTTAATTGATCGGGATGATACTCTGCCGGCTCTACCCTCAGACCAGAGATGGTCTCCCCAAGAAGCCGTTGAACTTGTCTGGACAATAAGATACTGAACTCTATGCTTGGTATATGCTTGCAATGAAAGAATCTCAACTGAACTTGAACTGTGGCAATGCAGCAAGATGGAGAAATCCACCATGGAGGGAGGGTTTGGGGAGGCGGGGGAAATCCCAGTACCTATAAAACTGTGTCACATAATGCAATGTAATAAAAAAATAGCAACAGCAGAAAACAACAACAACAAAAAAGAATTGATGGATGAATTTCAATACGGATTGACGGGTAAGCACGTGATAAGTCAAATACTGTACAGTAAGTTGTGTGGCCTAATTATTTATATACATGTTTAAGATAAAGTTCTGTCATTTTTGCTTGTGTTTCTAGCTTTTGTAATGAAGTGCTGGAAAACAAGTGTTTGTTAGTCTAATAATTATCCTTTTTTAAATACACCATTTGTTTTGTCCATGACTTTATGTAGCTTTTTTGTATGTTCTATATTTGTGCTACAATGTGTTTAGATATCAATTAATTTTTGTATTCAGGTCTCATCAGTTTATGTATTTTTTTTTCAGTTCTTGAAACTTCTAAGCCCTTATTTCTTTTTTTATTATGTTTTTTTATTAATTATTTTGCATTATGTGACAGTTTCATAGGCTCTGGGAATCCCCCCACCCCTCCCCACGCCCCTTCCCCCTGGTGGATTCCTCCACCTCGATGCAATATTACAGTTCAAATTCAATCAAGATTCTTTCCTTGCAAACGTATACCAAGCATAGAGTCCAGCTACTTATTGTCCAGATGGGTTGAACAGTTTCTTGGGGAGACCATTTCTGGTCTGAAGTTAGAGCTGGTAGAATATCATCCCAGTCAATTAAGAGTCCCAATATAACATCAACAGCAGTTTGCAACATTATGGAATTGACATGGTTTTGAGTAACCAGTATGTTAAAAAAAAAAAAAAAAGCAAGTTCTCAACCACAACCTATGATTAGCTCATTGACATTTCAATTTTAGTTTATATACAGGACCGGCTGCTATATACTTTAAAATGGCTATAAGGTACCATTCAGCTGTCTTGTGTCTATTTCATTTTAGTATTTAGCCATTTGTTGTGTTGAAGTATAATTTTGCTGATCTTGGCAGATTTTAGGATAATCTAGACTGGCCTGTAACTCTAACAAGACGTTTGTCGACAATTAAGGTGCAGAACATTTTTTTTTGGGGGGTGTGTGCAGGAAAATCCTCAACACCATGGTGAGGAGTGACTAATCTTTGTGTCCCACCCAGTGAGGCATGAGCCAATCCACACCAGCTCTTTCCTGTCAGATTCCAAGCTCTACTTTTTGTTGTTTATTTATTTTAGGTTTTTTTAGTTTGTATGATTGTTTGCTATGAGGAGTTTTCGGAGCGACCCAGATGGTCATTGCGAGGGAGGGTGGGGGTCCAGAGTTGGAGCCAGGCTCGGACCAGAGAAAGCTCTCCTCCCTGGTCCCGAAGGACGTTTATTGTTCTTCTGTTTCTGCAGACCGCTCAGGGCTTCTGGTTGTCTTTCCGATGACGTTGGTTTCTGCACGGTAGTGTTTGGACTTCTTCCATCCCCTGTGGAAGCTCCGGTTGAGGGTGGGTGACCTCAGAGTACTCGGCCTCCGAGGGCATCCAATTCCCTGTGGCCTCCTTGGCAGTTGGGATATAGTCCTTGCTGCTCGTATTAATAGTTTGTGGTGAAGGTCTAAGAGTCTTCATGGTTGGGATCCAAACTTCCTCCTTACCAGCTGCTCCACTCTAGAGTGCCCCCCTGCTCCACGCACATGACCTCCTGTTAAGAGGTTGTCAGGATAGCACCCGATTCCCCCCTCATGCATTGGTATAGTAGTTTTACTGTTGTTTAGTGCCACTTTGAGTCTGTTGTCTATGAATTACCAGATTTGATCTTGATAGGCTATATTGTACTTTTTCCTCACTCTTTTTATGGTCCTGAAAGACTTCCCTGCACTCCCTCCCCATCACGGATTAACATAGCGTATTGAGGGTATAGTAGGTTTTACAGTTTTTCGATGTAGATCTTAAGTATTCTGACATTAATTGTTGGTTTATAGATTATATCGCATTATCTTATTGCATTGGATACAGGTTGTTAGAGATTGCACTAATATTACAATATACAGCTTCTATCTTCCAAGTTGTCATCTTTTCATCTCAGGTTAAGAGATTAAGGCAAACATGTGGTATTTAACCTTTTGGGATTTGTTCATTTCTCTTAGCATGATGGATTCCAGTCGGACGCATTTGGCCACAAAGAACTGCATTTCGTTTTTTTAAATAGCTGAGTAGTATTCCATAGAGTAGATGAACCATAGCTTTCTTATCCAGTCTTCTATTGATGGGCATTTTGGTTGCTTCCAGGTTTTTGCGATTGTAGATTGTGCTGCTATGAACATAGGTGTGCATGTTGGTTTCTTGTGTAGGAGATGTTTTGGATATATCCCTAGGAGTGCTATTGCTGGATCATATGGTATGTTGATTTTCAGTTGTTTGAGTATTCACCAAACTGATTCCCATAGAGGCTGTACAAGTCTGCAGTCCCACCAGCAGTGGAGAAGGGTTCCCTTTTCTCCACATCCTCACCAGCAAGTGTTGGTGGTATTATGTATGTGTGCCATCCTTACTGGAGTTAGGTGGTACCTCATTGTTGTCTTCATTTGGATTTCCCTTATTGCCAGGGAACTTGAGCATTTTTTCATATGCTTGTTTGCCATTTGGGTTTGTTCTTTTGTGAAATGTCTGCCCATTTCCCGTGCCCATTTCTTGAGCAGTTTGTTTGTTCTGGTGTTTTGGTTTCTCTGGAGATCTTTGTATATTCTGGAGATCAGCCCTCTATCTCCTATGTAGTGTGCAAAGATCTTCTCCCATTCTGTAGGTTGTTTTTTTACTTTGTTGATTGTTTCTCTAGTTGTACAGAAGCTTCTTAGTTTGATGAGGTCCCAATTGTTTATTTTGGTCTCGATTTCTACTGCTTTTGGAGTCTTTTTTAGGAAGTCAGGGCCTACTCCTAAGTGTTGCAGTGTGTTTCAACATTTTCTTCCAAAAGTTTGAAGGTTTCTGGATGTAGGTTTAGGTCTTTTATCCATTTAGATTTGATCTTAGTGTATGGTGAGAGATGTGGGTCTATCTTTTTGTTTCTGCAGGCTATCAACCAGTTGTCCCAACAGCATTTATTGAACAGACCTTCCCATTTGCTTGGGTTGTTGTCTGTCTTTTTGTCAAAGATTAATTGACTGAATCTGTGTGGGTTTCCATCTGTTGTTTCTATTCTGTTCCACTGATCTTCCTCTCTATCTTTGTGCCAGTACCAGGCTGTTTTGATAACCACTGCCCTATAGTATGTCCATAGATCCGGTACTGTGATTCCCCCTGTTAAGTTCCTGTTCTTCAGAGTGGTTCTGGCTATTCGTGGTTTTTTGTGTTTCCAGATGAATCTGTGTATCATTTTTTTCAGTTCAATGAAGAATGCTGTGGGTAATTTGATTGGGATTGCATTGAATATATATATTGCTTTTGATAGTATAGACATTTTGATGATATTAATTTTGCCTATCCAGGAGCATGGGATGTTGTTCCATGTTTTGAGGTCTTGTTCTATCTGTTTATTGAGTGTTTTGTAATTTTCTTCATAAAGGTCTTCTACGCTTTTGGTTAAATTTATTCCCAGATATTTCATGCTTTTTTCTGTTATTTTGAATGGTAGCTTGTTGGTTAGATCTTCTTCCGTCTTGCGGCCGTTTGCATACACTACGGCTGTTGATTTTTGTTCATTTATCTTGTATCCTGCCACTATGCCAAATTCTCGTATGAGTTCTAGGAGTCCTTGTATTGAGTTTTTTGGTTCTTCTATGTAAAGAATCATGTCATCTGTGAATAGTGAAAGCTTGACTTCTTCATTTCCAATTTGGATTCCTTTGATTTCTTTGTCTTGTCTTATGGCTTCTGCAAGTACCTCTAGGACTATATTGAATAGCAGTGGTGATAGTGGGCAGCCTTGTCTTGTTCCAGATCTCAGTGGGAAGGGATCCAGTTTTTCTCCATTTAGTATGATGCTGGCATTGGATTTTTCATATATTGCTTTGACTATATTGTGGATTGTTTCTTCTATCCCCACCCTGGTTAGGGTTTTTAACATGAAGTGGTGTTGAATTTTGTCGAAGGCTTTTTATGCATCTATTGATACTATTATATGGTTTTTGTTTTTCAGTTTTTGGATGTGATGTATCACATTTATGGATTTCCTTATGTTGAACCATCCCTGCATTCCCTGGATGAAACCTACTTGGTCTGGATGAATGATCTGTCTGATGTTTTTTTGTATTCTATTGGTTAGGATTTTGTTGAGAATCTTAGCATCAATGTTCATCAGGGAGATTGGTCTGTAGTTTTCCTTCTCTATTAATTCTCTGTTCAGTTTGGGGATTAAGGTGATATTGGCTTCATAGAATGAGTTTGGAAGAGTTGCTTCCTTTTCTATTGTTTTGAAGAGCTTGTAAAGGATTGGGGTTAGCTCTGGTTGGAATGTTTTGTAGAATTCTGTGGTAAAACCGTCTGGGCCTGGGCTTTTCTTTGTTGGGAGCTCTTTAATCACTGATTCTATCTCTGATTCGGTAATGGGTTTATTCAGGTCTTCTGTTGCTTCTGGGGTGAGTTGTGGTAAGTGGTGGGAGTCTAGGAATCTTTCCATTTCCAGGTGGTTATCAGATTTGTTGGCGTATAGTTCTTTGTAATAATTTCTAATTATTTCCTTAATGGTAGTAGTGTCTGTTGTTATGTTGCCTTTTTCATCTTTGATGCTGCTAATTCTTGCTTTGTCTTGTTTGTTCTTTGTCAATCGGGCCAGTGGGGTATCTATTTTGTTTATCCTCTCAAAGAACCAGCTTTTTGATTCATTTATTTTCTGAATGGTTTTTTTAATTTCTTTCTGATTTAGTTCTTGTCTTGTTTTGATTTTTCTTGTTTCCTCTTGTTTGTGGGGTCCTTCTGCTGTTGCTTTTCCAGTTCCTGGAGGTGTGTGCTTAATTCCTGCATTTGTTGCCTTTCTTGGGCTTTGACGTGCGCACTAATTGCAATAAACTTACCACGTAACACTGCTTTGGCAGTGTCCCATAAGTTTTGGACTTTTGTATCTGGGTTTTTGTTGGTTTCCATAAATTTTTTGATCTCGTCTTTAATTTCTTCTCTGACCCATTGTTCATTTAATAGCATATTGTTCAGCCTCCAGGAGTTTACATGTTTCCTGGGACATTTTGAGTTGTTGATTTCCAGTTTCACTCTGTGATGGTCTGAGAAGGTATATGGTATGATTCTGATATTTTTGTAGTTAGTTAAACTTGCTTTGTGTCCTATTATGTGGTCTATCCTGGAGAAGGTGCCATGCACTACTGAGAAGAAGGTGTAGTCTGTGGCCTTAGGATGAAATATTCTATAGATGTCTACTAGGTCCCGTTGTTCTATTGTTTGTGTGAGTTCTGTGGCTTCTCTGTTGAGCTTTTGCTGCGTTGATCTATCTATTGGTGTTAGTGGGGTATTCAGATCTCCCAGAATTATTGTATGTTCATCTATGTCTCCCTTTAAGTCCAAAAGTAGTTGTTTCACGTAGCTGGGTGCATCCGTAAGCCCTTATTTCTTTCAATACTGCCTTTCTCCTATCTTTGAATTCTCCTTAGACCTCATGAGATTTCTCATCCTGTTACTCTCATGCGTTAGCCTCTTCCACGTGTCTTTGTCTCTGTGCTGCAGTTTGAGTGCCTTCAGCTCTTGCATCCTCAGATCCATCGTTTCAGTTCATCAACTCTCTCTTCAATTGTGTCTAGCCTGTTGGTTAACTTATGATGATATTTTTCATTTCTAGAAATTGCAACTAATTCCTCTCCCAATATTATTGTCATTTTATTGCCCTTTTTAAAATCTGTTTAAACATTTCCAACTTTCATTCTGATAGTTTATTTTATAAAGTGGATATTTCCTGGGGTTAAAATGCTGCTATTTCTATGTCTGCTGACATTTGTTCACAGATTTGGATGGAGACTTGTGATAAGTGGACGCTTGTCTGAGGGATGCTTCCAGCTCAAGAAAAGTAATGTTCCTTCTGAGAAATAGTTTCCTTTGTTTCAGCCAGTAGCATCAGACTCCTAGGCCCCTGCCATTTTTCTTTTTAATAGTAATTTTCTCTATCACTCACCCAGAGTAAAACTGAACTTAAACTCTTATGAAGGCAAGTCCTGTGCTCAAGGATGGTCAATAGAAATGCTTTATTTCCATATCCAGAAGCTGGTGTGAGACATCTAAGCTATCTCCCTGAGTCTTTGTGGATTTACTTTAACCTAAGGGGGCACGTTCAGTCTTCAGCTGTATGTGAGAGGAAGAGAAGGGTTACGATTCATTTCCTGTGCATCATGTGGACTCTTAACCCCATCTGGACATTCACATCAAGCTCTGGCATTACCAAATCTGGCAGCTCTCCCCTAGGCAGCTGTATGTGGTACCAGCCCAGAGTTTTTTTTTTTTTTCTTATTTTCAGTTCTCCCTTTGTTTTGGGTCTCTGGAAATTTCCCTCTCTGTCTTATAAATCCAGTTATTGCTTTTTAAAAGAATGCTCATTATAATCCATTCAACATTTTCTAGGTGTTTCATATTGGGAGGGTCTTCAAGCAATGTGATCTCTCTTAATACCGGAAATGAAGCCTGTTTTAGGCACTTCATAGGGATTATTTTATTAATTCTTTACTGCAATCCTAGAATAGATGCATAATTATAACAGGAAGTTCATACACAGAGATCTGGGCCTTTGACTGGGTAAACAGCATAGAGTTGGGATTCCCCCAGTGTCTGATTGACTCCAAGGGCTGGAGTTTTGTTTTTTACGTTGTGGGGGTAGAGAAACTCACCTCTGACCTGGAAAGTTCCCTGCCACCTCACCCCCACCCTGGGTCTGAGTGAGCAATGTCAGTAAGACAGTACTGTGACAGCCTCACTTTAGGGAGAGCCTTTACTGTCTTTGCAATCAGCCACAGACCTGAAAAGTGTTCCTTGTACCGGAAGAGGCAGGTACCTTTTGTTTTCTTCCATTGTCTTGCTTGTCTGATTGTGGACTGGCTGGAACACTAGCATATGGGATCCCAAGATGGAACTGCTGCCCAGGGACCCTGCTTTGCTCATTGAAACCCTCAGTTCCTGCATCTCATGCTGATTTTTGACTGAGTTTTATCAATGTCATTTGTGATTATTTGCTGACATAAGAAATAATGAAGTTTCTGCTTGGCTTCAAAGCTGTCTTGCAGGCAGGCAACTGTCTGGGTTGCTGGTGTAAAGAGTTCCCTGACACAGGGCTTTCAGTGCAGGAATTGGGAGCATTCTGCACCCAGCAACCTAGAGGTTGCTCTGTAGACTGCTGTGGGGCATTGTCCATCAGGTCAGGACCAGTCTGCTTCTGGAGAGGCAGGAGTCTCCTCGGCTCTCCAGATTACCCCAGAGATGAAAGAGGTTAACAACGAGCAGAGGAGGACATAAGATTCATCTCAAGCATATGGAATGAAGTAAAACCTGGCCAGGTATTTCCCAGCTGTTCTTAGTTATACCCTACCAGAACACAGGGACTTTGAGGGGCAAACAGTAAGAGCAACAAGTGGGAAACTAGCATCTACTGAATGTGTTCTCCCTTGCTGGTATCTGCATCATATTATTCAGTCCTTGCTATGAGGTAGACATCTTTCTCATTCTGTTGTTTTTTTCAAATCTTATTTTCAAGGCAGAGAATGAGAGACAGAGATCCCATGGGTAATTCACTCATCCAACATCTGTAGGAGCCAGAGCTGGGTTAAGCCAAAGCCAGGAGCCAGGAACTCAATCCAGGTCTGCCAGTTATTGGTGGGGACTCAGGTACTTGCACCAACACCTGCTTTCCCCAGGACGTACATTAGTAGGAAGCAAGATCAGAAGCAAAGTAGTAGCGATTTGAACCAGTAACTCAGATATGTGTTGCAGGCATCTCAAGTGGTGACTTAGCTGCTCACTCTGAAGAGAAGGACCCTGGAGATTCATGCTGTTAAATTATTTGCCTCATATCATAACTTTGCCTATCATGATAGCTGGATTCAAAATCAGGGAGGCCTGACTCCAAAGGCAGGGCTTTCTGTACTTGACTTTAGTGAAGGGATGGGTTCTATAGTTCATTGTGACAGCTCTGATTCAGGGTGGCATGAGTTAAGGAGGAAAGTGAAGAAGAGGAGGGCTCTGCATAGTGTCATGGTTCATGGGAAGTGGCAGATATGGCTGCCATTCATGTGGCACTGCTGGGCCTATGAGATTCATAGAAGTGGGCACAAGATGATGGGGTACTCTCTGCTATACCCAGCTCCCTTTTTCCTTGGTATCCCCTAACATCCGTCTACCTGCAGGACCTTGGTGGAGTGGTCAGGGATGCTGGGCTAGGAGTTCTCCCTCCCCTGTGCTTGAGCTGTTTCTAGGAAATCATGCTGCCAGCCCCAGGCCTTTGGTGTCTGGGCCTTTGGTCCTGGCTATTGTGTTCCTGCTCTTGAGGCTGTGAACCAGGCCAGTCATGTTCCCACTTGCTCATCTCCTGGAACACAGCCTTCCTATTGCCTGTCTGTTGCATTGTAAATGTTATATCAATATTAAGCATTATTAAGGCATCCTTGACTAACAAACACATTCTAAGGATCCAGTGATCAAGGCTGCTTTTAAAGGCCTCTCCTAATATTTACCTACCCAGCTTCCTTCTATACTCTTAGCTGTGTTTTTCTGAAACAGCTGCATCCAGAACAGAAGGTTCTTTTGTGTAAACTCATAAGTCACCTGTACTTATTTTGTGTATTCAGGGCTATTATGCTCAGCAGCAAGTGATTTTTTTAAAACCAGAGTGGATATTTGATATAAGAAATTATTACATGTTCAGCATATCAATTACTAGGTCTTAGAAGTAAGAAATGAGCAATTTTACCCTGAGGCAATATAACAGGGACTGCACAGTCACTAAAATCAATTAAATAGATCATTTGTGGTCAGGGAAGAAGTGTGAAATTACTACCTGAATGGCATTCAACAGCCATTCCCTCATTTAATCATTCAATAAACAAGTATTGAGAAGCAGAAGCATGTTGGAGACATTCTGCACATGTTAGGCAAGGGATACCAGGAAATATAAAAGCACAAAACCTCAAGGAGACCATGGCCTTACCCATTTTCCTAATAGGAAATTCATTGAACTGGTGCTCTTTAATTAGAAACTGTTCAGTGGGAGGTTGAGTGGGCTCTCTTAGAAAGCAATGGGACTTGAGACCAGAAGCTCAAGAGGTGACCTGCCCAGTTGTATTCAGGATGACATGGACTGGGACAGGGGAAGAACAAGGCTGTGATGCCAGGAATCCTACCTGGAGATCTGAGCCTATAATAATGCAGCAAGGACTCAGACTCCATGCCAAGGGTCTGGGTGCGAGGTCCAGGTCTGTGGGGTGTCAACTGAATGGCTTGGGTAGCTACTTAGCCTCACTGACTTCCAGTTTTCCCATCTGTGAAGAGAGATAATCAGGGATGTTTATCTTAAGGTTGTTGTGAAGATTAAATGAGCTCTCCTAGATGAAGTGCTTGGAACATGGTAGGCATTCAAAAAAATTGCTTCTAATGCTTACAGCCTAGGTCCACATGAAAGGATCGGGGCCCAGTAACAGGTGAAGGAGGTGTCTCATTTGCATAGCAGCTATGGAGATTTTGCATCCTCTGTCCAGGAGGGAAAACCCTGTGCTTCCAGGTTCGTTCTCTGTCCTGGAAAACACTGACTGTTTTGCCAATGAGGAGCTTTCCATTGACCTCTGTAATTGAAAGGGAACCTCTGGGTCACAGGGTATGTATCTGCTGGCTCCAGAGTCATCCGAGCCTGTTGTCCATTTTTGATCTCGTGAGGGTAAGATGTTTTGACCCAGGTCAAATGGTATGAAAGCGTGAGAAATTAGATGACAAATGTGAGCCACTCCAATTCCACCCCTATAGTGCTGTAGGGGCACAGCACCCTTCAACACCCATCCTGTCCATGCTTTCCAAAAGGGATAGGTAGACCAGTTGGACTTCTTTTATTAAAACACTGCTGCGGGAACGAGACTGTCAAAGGCTTGATGTCAAAAATCAAAGTGAAAATAATGTCATACTCTGATAATTAGGACTATCAGGCTTGACAGCAGAATATGCTAAATAAATTAGTTAAATGCTTATGGTGTCTTCCAATTATAGGTTTTTGGTTTAGTAATTGCTTCACAGAATAGTTGCACTGCCTGACTATTCTGCAGACTGGTGCCTGTACAGATGTTGCCTTGATAGACTCACATGTCACATAGAGGGGAGATTATATGACATTTGAAGGAATGTGTGAGAATGACTTTGATTCAACGCAACTGATTTTTCCAGAATTGTCTCTGAAAATCAGGAATAGAAGAACAGGTACAGCCTTGTCAGTCCCTACTCTTAAACGGGGCTTAGTTCTGGCAAGGGAAGGGACTTTGCCCTGAAGACAATGAGAGGCAGAGGACCTGCAGGTGTCAGGGGGCACAGCATTTCCAAAGCATCTTGCAGATGGTTGGATCTTGAAAAGTGGAGGAGAGGGGATGGGAGGGTTCTCTGGGTCAAGGACATGGCACCTCAGGGAAGAATGGAAGCAAGGCAGGGTCCTTCGGGACAGCCAGCCTCTGGGCTCTATGGGTGGTCTTAGTACACCGGCGTCCCTGCGTGCTAAAGTCTCATTACCCTCCAGCTCATTTCTCACCATCTCTCCAGGCCTCAGCTGATGTGTGAAGAAAACTGATGTTGCAGGTTTGGCCTGCCTGGCTCCAAAGCCCATGCCTCTGAATGTCTCTCCCTGTTTCTTAGACTTTGTCACTGGGGGTGCCGTGGAGACTTAGAAAGCAGGTGGTTGCTTCAGGTCATTCCTGTGACATCAGGGTTGGAACTTGGTGCCCTTGTTCTCAGAGCTCCCAGGATCTTGTCAAAATGCAGATTCAGATTGGAGAGATCCTAGACCAGCTTCTGCATTTCTTGTACACTGCCAGGTGGTCCCTGGACCACTCTCAGAATAACAAGTTCCTGCGGGTTGGGACTCATCCCACAAGTCTCTCTGGTCTCTTGCTGAGACTGGGGTGGACATATTGGTCACCTGTATCACTGCAGGTTGGGACACATCCCACAAGTCTCTCTGGTCTCTTACTGTGGCTGGGTTGGAGATATGGATCACCAGCATCACTGGAGGTGGGGGAGCACACAGGGGCAAGAGCAGGTCAGGATGGACCTGGGCTAGCACTGTCAAAATGGAGAGGGACAGGTGGACAAAACTATGGGCCTGGGGCTGGGGTTCCACACCTGACAGATCCCACATGCAAGACAGAAGGGCTGCTAATTAAATAGAAGTGCTTATGAGACAGCTAGAAAGTCCCAAGCTGCTAAGTAATTTCCTTCTGGAAGGTTCTTCCTCCTGTCTTCAGGATAGACTTTCACAGACACTTGCAGAGGAAACAGCCTGACTTAGAGACAATCTCACCTGGGCCAAGCACAAATGCACACTGTGATAGAGTCAGGGTCTCATGCTCCAGGTTCCCAGGCTGGGGAGCGGTCATTATGTTCCAACTACATTGAAATAAAACATATTTTAAAGTTTTCCTGTTTGTTTATTTCTTTTTTTTTATTAATGGGAAAAGCAAGCAATATAAAGGGAGCGTAATTCCTTGAAATAATTTGAAAAAAAAAATAGTTTTGTCTTAAAAATTAGGAACTGGTTTCATTGTTTGAATGTAGAGATAATTAAACCATTGCTTTGGCCTCATTAGAAAGCAAATCCTCATCAAAGAACTCTCTGATGGTGGAGAGATGTGCAGGCTTCGTCCAAGTACAGACTGCTAATTTCTTTACAAAAAGATAAAAATTGGGATTAGCAAAGTGGCCTCAATAGACAGTGTAGCGCATGTCTTGCCATTTTCCTAAAAGCCTCCATCTTAGCAATAGTGTGTTGCTTAGAAACTAACAAAAACCTCTCTATGTATGTCTCTCTCTCTCTCTCTCTTCCTCTCTCTCTCTCTCTCTTTTTGTACTAGTCCCTTTGTGCCCTGATATTTTTCCAAGTTGGCAGCTGGGAGAAAAAACAATGTGATTTGGGGAGATGCAGCCTCCTGCTCTCAAGTGTGGTGCAGACTAGATAAGAACTTGTATGTCAGCACACAAAGTTTACCCAGCACCAGTCAAAAGCTTTTGATGTTGCCTGCCCAATCTGGCCTTGCATCTTTGAAGTTCAATTACACATGCGAGGGTTCCGTCAATGAGAAACAGACTTCTCTTCCCTGTGCTGGCTCAAACATCTGCCTCCTGGAAACGCCCTGCTGTAAAGCAGGCCACAATAGTGCCGGGCCTAAGGGACACCGGGGCTTTGTCCCATCAGCAATGGGAAGGGAGGCATGGACAGAATGGATGCCACTTGGGATCCCACTCTCACCCCTCTCCTGCCAAGGTCCTGGGGGTGACAGTCGCCTCCTGTGCTAAGATTGTGTAGGGATGTTTTGCTTTGCGTGGGGGCTTTCATGAGTGAAGGCTAAACCATGCTGCCTTTTCCTGAGGCTGTTTGTACAGTGCTATGTATTCATGCTATAAGTCACGTGTGATCTGCCCTCTTTATCTAGGGCATTAGCTGATTCTTATTGAAAAGGAGCAGGAAAACAGGCTCATCGGTTTGTAGTGTCACTCTTTGCAATGTCATTTAAACTGCTCAGCAAATGGCTTATTTGTCAAAGAATATTGCTTTTTCCTGGAACAAAACCCGGTTACTGATTACTGAAACCTATGGATATCAGAAATGATATCAAGATGTTCTTCTATTGCTACCTGGTGGTGCCCTTTGAAGGGACAGAGAGGTGGGGGTGATGGGGGGGGGGCTTGTTCCTGGAAATAAATGTCTAAACAATAGATGGCAGCAAGGGCTTCATGGGCCAGGCTCTGTGCCCTGAGCTTGAGCTAGTACAAAGCCCTCACTGCTGAGTCCAGTTCTTCAAACATCGTGATGTGGATATAGGTGCAGAGTGATAGGGATGGGCGAGTGGGCAGACATGTGGCAGACTGTAGACCAATGGCCAGTTAGACCCTGGTGGCTAAGGTGTGCCCAGACCCTAAGATATGCTAAGTCATCTGTTAGAGGGGTGAGGAGAAGTGAATAGAAGAAAAAGCTCCAGAAAATTTCTTCCAAAAAGCCGCATTCAAGATGAAAGTGGTAGAAATGTGGTACGCAGTGGCGTCATGGGGCAGATTAGGGATCCGGCGCCAACACCATCCTGATGGCCGTAGTCCCTCTCTTGAGGACATCTTTCATCTCTCCCCACCCCCAAGTAGTGACCCCCATGCTCTCCTGTTGTTTTTCCCTTCCTTCATCTTACTCATCCTAAGAACAAAAAACAGGAAGTTCTCAGTTTTCCCAAGAGCACTTTCATTGTAACAGAAAAATCATTAAATCAATGAAACCAATCCATAATAGAGGAATTTTAGGCGTCCATGGACCAGCATTCCAATGCTCTTGAACTACATCATGAAAGTTTTCTTGTAGACTTGCTGAAGAAGTAATTTCATGTAATAAGCGTACAGTTTGAGGAGAAACCTCCATGGTTCTGATTGTAATTCTGACCTTGTGTTAGGGATGTGATAAAGCGGTGGGAAGCTCCAGTCCCTGGGAGTGACATGCAGGTTGACTTGGTGTCAGAAATAGACAAATGAAGTGAGAGTACTGGATGAGGGAGAGGAGATGAAGACACAAACCCCCATGCCTGGGGTGGGGCTGCCACTGTGTGTCCCTCCTAGCGGGGAACATGATGGCATGTTTGTCTGGAGGAAGCAACAGTGCCCAGGCTGGGCTGGAAGGGGTTAGCAGAAGAAGGTCCTGGAGGCAATGGGATGTGGGGTTATTTTGCCTCCCTGAGCCCCAAGGCCTTTCTTTGCAGAGGAGGTGGATGCTGGCATGGGCATCTTTGTGTTCTTGTGATAACTGAACCAGTTTTGATGGATGTGTTTTTATCTGGTCAGTGCCCAGCACATGGCATGCCATGGCCACATTGGCATTTATCACCATTATGTAAGTGTGAAAGGAGAAAGTGTTTGCCTTTGGTGTCTGCCAGGGACAATGCTGGTGGAACAGCCAAGGTGACTTGTGAGGGGGTTTTGCTATCTTGCATGGTGATGGCCTAGGACCTGCTGAGGAAGAGCAGGCTCTGCAGTGTGACACAGCTGTGTTTTTGTCAATAGACACCTTGCTGTCCCTGCCTTGGCCAGGAATTTAGCCCCAAACTTGGTAAGAGGGTGATAAAATTTGGTTGCACCTTCACGTCGTCCTTAAGGAAGGTGGAGAAAGGGCATGACTTGCAATTAGATAGGAGGAGGCATGGGTGGCAAGATTCATGAACGCAAAGGTGATCCCATTCCTGGGATAGAAAGGGACTACCATCCCTTGTAGTTCTGCAGATGTAGGGGGTCACTGAAAGGAATGAGGGGGAGAACTCAGATTATCTACGCATTTGCTGGGGCAGGGCCCCGGGCCACAGGGCTGGAGAATAGCTACAACTTGAAGGCTTCATTTTCTGCCCTCAATGCTTAGACACCACAGACAAGAGTCCCACTGATCCCCTCTGGAGGAGACACAGCCTGGTGGGGCCCATGTCTGTTCTCCCTGCCTGCTCCCTCCTATCCATTAAAAGGACTTTTGAACACGCACTGTTTCCTTAGTCGTCAGAGCATCTCCATTTCCCCCTAACCCCATGGTTTTGGTTTTCAAGACATAGCCTATGTGGAATTGATAAGCCAACAGAAGAAACTGCCGTCTAAACAGACTCGAATTAGCATTAGACAATAGCAAAACTACAAAGGCAAATGGGGGAATCAGGAGTAATCCTAACAACCTCTAAACAGGAGGTCATGTGCATAGAGCAGGGAGGGGTCCCCAGAGTGGAGCAGGCGGACAGGAGGAGCTTTTATCCCAACCCTGAAGACTCCTAGATCCTCACCAAGGACTATCAGTATGAGCACCGAAGACTACATCCCTACTGCCAAGGAGACCACGGGGAAATGGAGTGCTTTCGGAGACCAAGAACTCTGAGGTCACCCACCCCCATTTGGATCTACCACAC
This sequence comes from Ochotona princeps, assembly GCF_030435755.1. NCBI lineage: Eukaryota > Metazoa > Chordata > Mammalia > Lagomorpha > Ochotonidae > Ochotona > Ochotona princeps. The sequence goes on from NC_080841.1 coordinate 22,431,365, forward strand.
GGGATGGAAGAAGCCCAAATCCTGCCTTGCAGGATCCAAGCTCATTGGAACAACAGCCAGAATCCCTGAGCAGTCCGCAGAAACAGAAGAACAATAAACTTCCTTCGGGACTAGGGAGAGGAGCTTTCTCTGGTCCTTGCCTGCCTCCAATTTTGGGTCCCCACCCCCCTCTTGTAATAACCATCAGGAGTGCTCCAGAAACCCCTTAAAACAAACAAACAAACAAACTAGAATAGATAGACAACAAGATAGAACAACAAGGATAGATAGAAGGAAAGCTTAGAAACAGACAGGAAACGGCCAGCGGGGATGCACTTATAACTCACTGGGTGGGACAAAAAGACTAGTTACTCCTCACTGGGGTATGAAAGATTTCTCTGCACACCCCTCCTAAACATGCTCACCTAAACTGTTGACATATATCCTGTTAGAATTATAGAGTTAGACCACCTGAAAAACAGCCAGGTTCAGTGAAAACATGCTTCAATGCTATAAACTGCTAAAGACTAAAATTAAAATAGGCATGAGACAGCTGAAGAACAATCTAAGCCATTTTAAGGTGTATAAAACACGGTTGAATATAAACCAAAATTGAAATGTCTATGAAGAAGTCACAGGTTGTGGTTGAGAATCTGCATTTTCCTATTAACATATTGGTTAATCAATACCATGTCAATTAATGCCACAATGTTGTAAATGGTTGGAAATATTATGTTGGGGCTTTTAATTGATTGGGATGATACTCTGCTGGCTCTACCTTCAGACCAGAGATGGTCTCACCAAGAAACCATTGAACTTACCAGGACAATAAGATGCTGGACTTTATGCTTGGTAAATACCTAAAACGAAAGAATGTCAACTGAATTTGAACTATGGAAATGCAACAAGGTGGAGCAATCAGTTGTGGGGGGAGGGTGTGGGGAGGGGTGGGGGGAATCCCAGTGCATAAAAAATGTATCACATAATGCAATGTAATTAATTTTTAAAAAATGAAACGCAATAAAAATATGTTTAAAATTAAAAAAAAAAAAGAAACTGCCGTCTAAGGAGGGGAGGGAGGCACTTGGGTGTTGCTGTCCTCAGCGGGCAGAGTAAATAGGTGGAGCACATACATGGACTTGGCAATGTCAGGGCTGCAACGTCAGGCCGTGCTGCTCTGCAGCAATGGGATCGGCCAAGTAGTCACCAGGTGTCTAGACATTTTCATATTCTCTTGTTTCACTTCTCAAATCCTCTAAAGACAGGAATTCCCCCCTGTGTTATATGTAAGTATGCTGAGTGATAAGAGGTAGAACTGGTCCAAGGCAGTACAGTTGCGTCTTGAATCCCAAACTGTCCACTCCACATGCCTCTAATCAGTGGCTGTTGAGGGCAGTCATAGGAGTGTCTGGAAAGACAAATTGTGGCAAGACGCAACAAGGTCTTGAATCTCTAGTCGCTTGTTTCTGATGGCAGTAGGAAGTCAACATTGGTTGCTGAGGATGGGAGTGACGTGGTCAGACATCTGCTTTAGAATGAGGGTGATGTATGTGGAACCTTATTTAGGAAAGAGCAGGAGTAAATGCTGAGATGAGTCACAAGGACTTAGAGAGAGGAGGACCTACAGAAGAGGTACATGAAGACCCCCAGGGAGTGAAAAAGAACAGCTGGGAGCTGTGGCTCTAGGAGAGAGGCCAGAGGAAAGAGGGTTGGTGTCATGGGCAGCCTGGAGAAATGGACACATTCCTAGAAGCAGCACTTGGGATTTCCTGAGGAGATGCGGCTAGGGAAGAACACAGACACAGTTCCGGAGGTCTGCAGTCCCAGTCCCAAATCCCAGGGGGCACTCTGCAGCGGGAATCACAGGACACCCCATTGCCTGCAGGTCAAGGGAGTTCCTTAAATGGCCCTTAGGCTGGCCTGTGCTGCAAATCTTCTCCCTGAGCTATGGGGATTAGAGAGCCGCACCTGTCTAGGTGAGGTGGCTCCAGTCAGCCAGCACGAGCTAGAGAAGTGGGTCAAGTGGAAGGCCCTCAGAATCCGCATCTGCAGCTGTGGAGAACAGAGCCCCTCTCCTCCCAGGCTCCTTACTTCCTGCCTTCTGCTTCAGTCATAGCATCAAGCGTTTGCTCTCCCAGGCATTATGCCTCTTCAGCCTCAGTGCCTGTCCGAGTACCATATACCTCGGTGCTGGGATGTACCTGACTTTTTTCTCCTCATCGTATTTCAGATGCAGCTACGTGGTCATTTTCTCTATGGACCTTGTCTGCCTCTCCCAAGAAAGAGCCTGACCCACAGCCTTTTGTACCTGCCTGCATTATAGCATCAGAAAGGACTGCTGGCATTTTATTTTCCATCTATCTATATTGTCCCTGATCAACTTCCAGCTCTTAGAGGGCAGGTAGCATTTTTTTTTTAAATTCTCTTTTGAAAACTCGACTGTGATCCTTCTGTGCCTAGCACATCTCCTAAATTGTCAAAGGAGGATTTATTGAGTGTCTGCACGAGGCTGCTGCAGCCATCAGGGGCACCGGCAAGGCAAGGGCACCTCTATTTCTCACATGGGGTGCTACCTGTCTGGGTGATTTGGGGCAGGTGGCTTAACTCCTCTCTGTTCTAACTCATTCTTCATTAATCTGAGTATTCTAGCTAAGCTGTGTTTTCCCAATGGCTTTGGGGTCCTTCTGCTGAGCAAAAGTGAAACCCAAGCAAAGACAGCCTGTCTGCCATTTGTCCTTTCTGAGAGCCCATGATCTTATTGCTGTCTTTTGCCAGGGAGTATCACATTATTAGACATGAGGACACCCCTAAAACATCGAGAATGCCTGAAAATTGATATGAATATTTTAGTGATGTTTATTTATTCATTCAAAAAAGCAGTCATATAGAATCATTGAGATTTCTAGAGTTTTAGTACTGGAAGGGTAGTCTGCGGGTGAAAAGCACCGTGGGATATGAGACATCACTTTGGATTAGAAAGAAGACGAGAGAACTAGGAAATTCAGTAATTTGGTCAAGGCCACATAGCTAATGAACGGCAAGAACTCTGGGACTTTAAAAATGTGTACAAATACAATTTATTGAGATATCACTTGAATACAATAAAATGCAGCCTCTGTGCAAATTTGTGGTAACATCAAGTATAAGCAAGAGAACTTTCTTATCACCTTCAGAAGTTTTCTCATGATGCTTTGCAGTGATTTCCGACCCCTGGCCTAAGCTTCCAGTGGTCTACTTCATATCAGTTTTGCTTTTTTTTTTCTAAAATTTCATTCCAAAGGAATTGCACAGCATGTAGTTTTTCTTTTTGTGTCTGTACTTTTGCTACCTAGCATGCTGCTTTTGGTATCTGCCCTTGAGTGTACTGCTAGCTTGTTTTGCTTGTTGAGTGGGATTCCAGTGTGTGACTGTTCATGGTTGTTCTTCATACACTTGCTGATGGATGATGGATCAGTTTTAGTGTGAGGTTATGCTGATTGAAGCAGCAGCTGTGGACATTTGTGCCCATTCGACTCTCAAATGTAGTGTACAGAACATTTAGAGCATTCTTTCCTTTCTTATGGGTAGAAACCTAGGAGTAGAATCACTAGTTTGTGGGGTATTTGGCAGGACAAGAAAATGTTAAATTTTTCCAAGTGCTTGAACCATTTTGCATTCCAGGTAGCCGTGTGTATGGGTCCATGCTGTGGAAGTTTGGTTCTGAGTTAAGCTCTATCCCATTAGGAACTCTGGGTCCTTTCCATCATGTAGACTTGGTATATTCCCAAATCTGAGTTGTATGAGAAAAGTCTAGAGAGCTTGCTAAAATATATAGATTCCAGAAACCCATACCTAATTCCTTAAGGCTGGAATACAGCTTAGGAATTCACATCTTTAATAAGAGAAATGTATGGTGTTGGTGAACCTTAGAACACTATGAGAAAGTGTGCTGCGTCTTCCAGAACAAATTCCCTCCCCTGCCCCACCCATAAAGAGGGACATCTGGTCTCCTAACAGGGAAATGGCTGCAGTTAACAAATGCCAACATCTGGCTGCTCCAGCTGTTTCGATATCACTATTATCCACAGCCGCGCTCAGGGTTGACAGATGACGCTGTGAGGTGGACAGCTCCCAACTCCTTCAGAAATGACTCCGAGGTGTGTGTGTATCCTTATTTCCTCTTAATACTGTGCTGTAGGAATTCACATCAAAGACACAGGCAGGCTGCGTCTTGAGAGAACTCAGCAATGTTCTCTCACTGTTTTGGTCCTCAGGGCACTAGCTACATGCTGTGGAAAGATGAATGATTTTTGAATGGAGTGTGTACAACATTTAGCAGGGGCTAAAGTGGAGGATTTGGGGGCATCCTCCAGGAAACTGCATTTCAGTGGTTGCCCAGTTATTGCTGATCACAGAGAAACACTAAAATAAACCATTGTTCCTCAGTCTCTCCCCAGGACAAAAGGAAATGGTCCACTGTCTGGGTTGCAAAGCTTTGTAGACAAAACAAACAGAAGAGAGGTATTTTTTTTTTTTTTGTAATAGTAGTAGAAGGTAGTTTTCTTCATTTTTCTGTCGTGGGTATGAAACGGGGCCTTACAATTAGTTTCACAGCTCTGCTGGCTGCCTGTGTGACTTTGGGCTGGTTCTACAGTAGCCTAAAACTCAGTTGTCTCATCTATAAAATGGCCAGAAAACCACCACCTCCACTCCATCTACAGTGGCTGTGAAGCCAGAGCCTGTCATGTCACGGGCACTTCATGCATGGTTCAGGTTGTGGCAGCACAGTTCTCTGCTCTCATTTCTCTCACCTACACGGTCCTGTGGATGTGGACAGTAAATCCTCCCTCTCCAGACTTCTCTGCAGAACCTGATTCTCCGCAGGTGCAGCAGAAGCTGGAGCTGCTGAGGAGGCACACATGCCATACACTGCAGTGCCCCTAGGGGCAGGAGAAAAAAAAAGGTCCCTTCCCTCCTCTAGGGAAAGTCCCCTAGCCTATTTCCCCAGTGAGCCAGAGCTCATGGCTATTTGTCACTTCTTATCTGATCTCCAAATCACACAAAGGCAGCTCCTGCCCAGGCTGAAGGTCTGAGGGAAGTCTGGAGCTTGTGAATGTGTGAGAACAGCCCAGGAAGGGACCAGGTGCCCATGCTCTCCCAGCCTGGCCTCACTCCCTGGATAGTTGTGTCTCCCTCTCACCACCAGCAGCAAACAGGTCTCTTCTGAGTGTCTCAGCTGCAGGTGGGGAACCAGCATGCTTTTCTGGGTCTCTCAACCCAGATTTGTGCTACAGCTCAAATTGCCTTTTGCAAAGGGTCCTCCTACAAGGAGCAGGTGCCCAGTTGATCTTCAGATAAGGGAGCTGGTGGTTTGCCAATCTCAGGCAGAGAGCAGGGCAAGGGTCATACTTACAGAGTATGACTATACCACCCTCTGCCCCTGTTGCCCCAGGTGCCAACTTGCAAATCCTCAGGTCCCTGCCTTTTTGGCCACATCTCGTCTCTGTAGGTAGGACAACCTTTCTTTGCGATTCTTTGCTGCAGCTCTGAAGTGCACTTGGCTCCCCGCCCCTCCCCTCCACCATCCACAGTGACCTTGGCATGTCTGCCAACACTCAACATCGTGAGGCTTTATAAACCTCATATCTCAGAAGGGACTGACATTACATTACAAGAGGATCTGTAAACCTCCCTGGGATGACTGATGTCTTTTTTAAACAACAGACCAAGACTTCATTTAAATTAGTAACATGGAGATTAGAGGCGCGCTCTCAGCCCCTGGCTCGGCCACACCGCGACGCTGGGAATATCAGTCACATGAAAGCTGTTAAGTTTGAGATGGAAATAAATCTGGAAGCCTGTAAAAACTGTCAGCAGGTCAGGGAAGTTTATGAACTCTTGCTGTATCTAATCATAAATCATCAGAATAAGCTAAAACTGAGAAGAAAAATGTCCTCTTTTGTAATCTAATGCTGTCTGTTAGGGCAATAAAACTCAAATGAAATGCATGCATTGCAATTTTTAGCTGATACTTTACATTATTAGCAAAGTGAAGGAAGAGACTCCAACTTAAGAGTGAGACAGATGAGGCGAAGGCCACCATCCCTGTAAGACTGTGGGCTTGGAATCCTCTGGCTTTGTGATTCTTTCCTCTTCTCTCACCTGCTCTGGCCTCCCAATGAGAAAGTAGGTGATTGAGATCTCAGGGACTTGGGTGAAAGCAGTGGGGATGGAGGTGGAGGGTGTCCTGGTTAGTGGTGGCCTCGAGCTGGGTCCCACAGCCTTGGTTCTGCTCCCTGCTGGGTTTCCCACACTGGCCTTAGGACCCAGTCAATATTCCCACACTTGGGGCCTGCCTTGTATAGAAGGAACGTACCAGTCAGGCTTAAGGCCTCAAGCCTCCCTGTCCTCATTTAGCCTGGATGTGTGCCCTAACTCCCTAACTGCTTTGGGGGTGGCTAACTTCCAAGCCAGAGTTCTTGGATCCTCCTGTGGAATCCTGGGAGAGCCTTCAGCAACACTTCACTTATCCTGCACCTCCTTCCCACGATGGGCCCAGATGATACAAAGGAGCACATTTTCCCTCTGTTTTCTGAGACTTTTGTCCAGAAATGGACAAAATCCTAAGCAGGCGTGGAAGCTGTGTGAGAACCAGCATGGTTTCATCCATATCAACTATTCATGGAGTACTAGGTCTGTGCCAGGTGTCAGAGACACGAAGAGAAATAAGTCAACACTCCGTGAAAGGGTGGCGGGGAGGGGAAGGTTGAACAACCACGGATTTCTGTTCCATCTATAAACCGTAGCATCTGGCTTGCTGCAGCCTCTCTCTGGTCTTCCAAAACTACTGGGGGCTTGTGCAAGGCTGGAGCCAGAACCATGCAGAAGCATAGAAGTGCTTGTGAAGAGCCTTCAGGAAGATGGAGGTACACGGCAAGCTGTCATCAGACCTGTCTGCAGGAAACTGCAAGAGAAATGGGCTGCCTGTGTGTGTTGATCGCTGCAGACACTGGAGGATCTGATAAACTAAAAAAAAAAAAAAAAAAAAAAAGAATTAAAAGTGGGTATTTGATGCAATGGTTGAGACACTGCTTGGAATGCCCACATTACATTTCAGCTCATCCACTGATCCTTCCTGTTAAGATGTGATGTTCGAGACAGCAGGTGATGGCTTAAGTGCTTGAAAACCTTGTGGGAGACTTGCATTGAGTGCTGAGCAATTGGCTTGGCCTAGCCTAGCCCAACTTTTAATAGGCATCTGGGAACAAAGTATTATATCAAAGGTCTTTCTATTTTTATGTCTTGATCACTATCTGCATTTCAATAAATTATTTTAAAGATGTATTTATTTTTATTTGAGAGGCTGATTTATACAAAGAAGAACAGACAGCGAGAGATCTTCCATCTGTTGGTTCATTCCTCAGATGGCAGAAATGACGTGAGCAGAGCTAATCAGAGCCAGAAGTCTGGAGCTTCTTCCAGGTTTCCCATGTGGATGCAGGGGTCCAAGAATCCATGTCATCCTCCACAGCACTGCTTTCCCAGGTCATAAGCAGAGAGCTGGATGGGAAGTGAAGCAGGTAGTGCCTAAATGGGATGCTGAAGCTGTAGACTGAGAATTACTTCACTATGCTACTTCGATGGACCCATAAATAATGTATTTTTAATTGAGCATATTAAATTTATTTAACATAAAGCAACTGAGGCTTTGACTGACAATCTCAAACTTTCTGATCCTTGAGATGTTCAGATATTGCAATGGGTAATCCTGGGAGTCTGAGAAGACCTCATCCGTGAAGATCTTCCTGAAAACATCATGTGTCCATCTGTGTGGGGTCAAATAGCTTCTGAACAGGAGCAATGTCCTCATGAGCATAAGCTGCAGCTGGGAGTGTTCCACAGCGTATGAAGTCCTCCACCAGCTAGGTGTGATCTTAGTCCACACCTGATGCCATAATGCATGCCTTAGAATGAGGTTAGAAGTAACTGAAACTTGGTAAGTCCAAGTTCAGGGCACCAGCAGATCTGATGGCTAGTGTGGTCCTATTCTGCTTAATGGCCTTGTCCATATGTCCTCACATGGCACACAGCAGTGACACATTTCCCCAGTCCTCATATTTTTTTTTAGATTTTATTATTATTGGAAAGCTGGATATACAGAGAGGAGGAGAGACAGAGAGGAAGATCTTCCATCTGATGTTTCACTCCCCAAGTGAGCCGCAACGGGCCGGTACGCGCCAATCCGATGCCGGGACCAGGAACCTCTTCCGGGTCTCCCAGGCAGGTGCAGGGTCCCAAAGCTTTGGGCCGTCCTTGACTGCTTTCCCAGGCCACAAGCAGGGAGCTGGATGGGAAGTGGAGCTGCCGGGATTAGAACCGGTGCCCATATGGGATCCCGGCGCGTTTAAGGCGAGGACTTTAGCTGCTAGGCCACACCGCTGGGCCCAAGTCCTCATATTTTGAAAGATTTATTTATTTTTATTTGCAAGGGTAGATTTTACAGAAAGGAGATAGGGATATGGAGAGGGAGAGAGAGAGCAAAGGTCTTCTATCCACAGATTCACTCCCCAAATGACTTACAGCCGCTAGAGCTGATCTGATCTGAGATGAGGAGCCAGGAGATTTCTCTGCGTCTTCCACCTGGATGCTGGATCCCACAGACTTGAGGCATCTTCTGTTACTTTCCCAGGCCATAAGTAGGGAGCTGGATCAGATGTGGAATATCCAGGACACCAACTGGTACCCATATTGGATGCGGTGCCCACAGGTGGAGAATTAACTGTGTGCCACTGCACTGTACCCCACCCCCACCCTAGCCACATTTAAAAGGGCATTCATCCCAAGCATGAGGAGGTATCCTCATGACTTAATCACATCCTGAAGACACTGGCTCTGAACACTATCCCAGTGGATATTAGGTTACAACATAGGAACACTGAGGAGACATCCAGTACCCAAACTATAGCAGGTATCACAGCTCTCCTATGCCTGGCTCTTGTCGCTGACACTGTGAGATTCTATTCCTCTAGAGGAAAGAGCATGAGGGGATAGGTCCCTGCAGGAGGTCTGTTAACCTTGGTTTGGGATGGCAGTGAGCATGGTTGGGGGGTACTCTCTACTAACTCCCACGCTGGAATACACAGGTGAAAGTAAACTCTGCAAAGTGTCTTTCTAAAGAAAACTAAAAATGAGAGGCTGTTGAGGAATACAGCTTCCTTGTAGATCTGTCTGGAATATGGGGATGCTGTTACTGGCAGAGCAGCCCTAGTTGGGCCTCATGTCAGAGGCAGGAGGCTGTGGGTGAGGAGTGGAGTGAGGGTGGGGATGGTGGGTGGGGGATCCTCAACAGAAGTTTTATGCCCCTAGAAACCACCTTGCACAGACCTGACATGCTGGTGTGTGAGGATGCTGAAGGAGAAAAAGATTATGGGCGGGAGGGTTGTATGGGCAGGTTGGCATGGGGTGCTCTATGGAAGACGAGTAATGAAACAGATCTTGATAGGGGAGGGAGTTGGGTTGTGCTAGAGTTGCAACTGAAGCATCAGTCGACTCAACAGGGAGCTCCAAAACAAGTTTTATCTCTTCAGGGCTTCCCTGAGTTGAGGCAAGAGAAATAGAACTTCATATCCTGTGTCAGTCAGTGGATATGGCTACCTTGGGACGTGGGAATGGCCGAATGGCCTTGTGTGGGGCAGCCCTCTTTTCCTTAGACAAACCTCACAGCATGTTGAGAGCTGAGGCCACTGTACAGGTGTCATTCCAGGATTCTGGGATGTAAGACCTTTATACATAGAGGGGGTCCTGGTAGAGTCTTTCAGTACCTCTCACGTGACTGATTTCCATGGTATAATATAATCAAAGATGAAGGTTGAAGAAAGGTCTTCAAAAAAAATCCTGTATTGTCTAAGTTCTTGAGGTAAAGGAAACAATGAAAGGAGGAATATAAAAAAGACAAAAATTGTAAGTTTCAAGTGTTTTTTGATAGAAGTTCAGTTGAAGTTGAGGAAGAAATAAAAAAGTAAACCACAGGTGTTATAATCCATTTAAATTTAAAAGAAAAAAAATCAAAGCCATGAGGACTACTTTTCCCTTGAACAAAGCCTCACGGTTTCGATAGGATTAGATTTGACTTTACACACTGGAAAATTAACATCCAAACAGATGTGCATGCAGTGTGTATAAAATACACACCATATTTCAAAGACTTAACACAAAAGGCTTAAAATACCTTACCAATAATTTCACATTGATTGTGTGTTGAATGTCTTGGACACATGGGAAAGGGAAGAGATGTTATTCAAATTAATTTTACTTTTTTTACATGAATTAAAATGTGATTACTAGAAAATTTAACATTACAGATGTGGCTCTTGTTCTATTTATTTGACAATAAATAGAGCCAAGGAGAAGAGGGCCTATAATTTCTCCTCTGATCACTTGGAATAGACTTTAGTCAAAGTTCACAAGTAGTGGTTATTTCTACCACCCCAGTCTCATAACAATAAAAATCTTTGACAAATTAGTCCCATTTTAGAATTGCATTGGTTAGCATTAGCTGACATAGTGATTACCAAAAGCTGGTGACTTGTTCTTAGCACTATTCTTACACATACATACACATTTATTCAATTCTCAAAGCCACACACAGCCATTCAAGCAGACTCTGGTGTGGTTGACCCAACAGGACACACTGTTCCTGGTATCAAGGGCCAGGCAGGACCAGGAGCAAGATGCTGAAAGGCAAAAAAAGCATCAGCCCCAAGGGACTGAGTGGACGTTAGAGAAGATGATACACTAAGGCTATTCAGTTTAGAAAACAAGCCCGGAGCTAAATTTTGCTGAAAAAAAAAAGTCAAATCCAGATCCCCTGGACACATAATGGGTGGGACAAAGTATCAGGCGTATCAAATGAAAGAAGGAAAAGAGCACTCCCAGAGCCATACTCTTACATTTTCACCTTAAGCTGCAAAAAGGACAGTTTCCTGTTTATGACAATAAAATTGGACTCCAAAGATTCTCACTGACAGTGGATCTGGACTCTTCCTCTGTTGCATGTAGATGTTCATGGTTAAGTTGCACCATTGTCTGAATTGTGCACAGGAACACCAGCGACCACACATGGCCCCACAGGCCTAGGCACAAGTACATGGGTCAAAGAACTTCTTTTCCTTTCCTGTTGAGTTTCTTTCCCTCTGCAGCCTTTGTATCCCAGAGTGAATGACCCATGTTGGGTTAATGACAGTGACTTCCTCTTGTGGCCTCCTATATACTGTTGATATTGCTCTCCAGTTCCCAACAGAGCATTGGAGCAGAGGAAAAGGTGATGTAGCAGCCCCTTGGCCACTTCTCTTCATTGTTATGGGGAGAGGACATTGCAACTGCATTTCCTCTCAAAGGGAGTTCAGGAGTAAGGAACAGACAGGCACACAGGTGTGCCCTTTCTGACCATGGGTGTATAGGACACAGACCGTCAGCAACCACTGCACACCCTGTCCCCTTAACCCCTACATGCATACCTTGTAGCAGATTTTGGAAAGCAGCTTTCTTGATTCATGCCTTGTTCAGGACCCAACCTGCCCCCTGCCCCAACAGGGCTGCAGCTGAGTGGAGCAAAGTGCACATGATCTCAGTATCCAATCATTTTTGTTCTGCAAAGATGAGCCAGACAATACCTTTAAGATACGCTTTGAGGAAGGAAGAGGAAACCAATGCCCACATGCTTCACAAAGGTCATTCCAAGGCTGCCACAGCTTGGGATGGAAGCAGCTCTTTCTTCCCAATGCATTAGCAGCTCATGGAATGTTTCCACCTGGACTTGTTTAGTACCGAGAAGCCCACAGCCGGGTTGACTCAATAGTTTTATTGTTGTGGTGTTTGTTAGGAAAGATGCCCATGGAGCAATACAGGACAGAAGCATTGTGAGAAAAGAAGCAGTCAGGAGGCTGAGGTGCCCAGAGTGCAGGGGTAAGAGAGGGGTTTGCCAGACCTAGAGAAGGACGGCTCCTAACACAGTCCCTTTCACTGCTGGGGTTGTGTTTTGAAAAGGAAAGGAAGGGAAAAAAAGAGGTAAAACAGCACAGTGTGTTTGTCCCTGATGCATGAAGAAAAAATCCAATAAACACAACTTTTAGAAGTGCAGTCTCAGCTGCCCCAGGAGAATGGCCGTGGCCTCGAGGAAGCATGTCCTTGTCCTGCAGAGCTGCAGATGTTGCCATGACCCATTTTTGTATTCCCTAGAAATAACGAGGCGGTGCCAGAAAAGTCACACTGTCCAACAGCACACGGGTGGGAACTGACCCACTACCTTGCAGGGGACACAGTCTTCTCATAGCAAACAGGATTTCTCTGTGTGCAAAGCTCCTCCTTTCATCAAAGAAGTGCACCAGTTTTGAAGGCACATTTTAGGGCAATGAGCCATTGAGGGTTATATCAGGCCCAGCTTGGCTTAACATGATTTGTGTGACCTTGGAAAAGTCAATTCCTCTTCTGAGGCCTCCATTTTCTTAGCTACATATGAGTGCTTTGGACTAAAGTATGTCCACTGTTCCTGCTTTAATCATCTGCATATTAGGGAACCTGAACGTGCAGAAAAAATCAGAAGTGTTGGGAAAAACCCATCAGGGGGCTTGGGGTTGATTCCCACCACACAGATTGTATTTTATGTTTAGAATATGGTGACACATTGCATGATTGTGATTTCTCCAATTTTATACAATGGAAATATTTGGTTTCCCTCGACCCTGCCTGGTGTCGGACCACGGCGGTGCAGCTAGGCTATGAGGGTAGTGTGTTGTGATTGCACATTTGTAATCACTGGTTATGTTTGTTATACACAGCTCAGCTCTGTTTAGGGAGCTGGTGATCAATAAGGCAGATGATATTTTCATCAAATTCCAAAAGACGAATGTTTTGAAGACTGCCTGTTGAGGGGGCCTCTGTTTTCTTAGCAGCTTCTCCGCTTCCTGCAGACTGTCTCCCATTCAGGCTGTGTTCTCTGCTGGGTCTGCCCTGCGTTCCAAGCACAGAAGAATCCTACCCAGTCATTTGTTAATGCCGGAGGGAACAAAGTGTCGCTTCTGGTAGAACTAGAGGGAAAAAAAATTCATGGCAAGATTTTCTTTTTCCATATTTCCAAACAGTGGGGGGAACATAATGGAATGTTTGCCTTGAATTTTGTGTTGCTTTGGCTGCAATGAAGAGAGAGTTTCTTGAAGGCAAAAATCTGTCTTTTGTCTTATTATTGCCATCTTCAATCAGAGGAAAATCTGTTCTAGCTGGCGGTCCTGCATTAAGCCTTTTTTCCCCCCACAAAGCTGTTGCTTGTACCAGTTGGAGGATTTTCTTGATTCAAATGGGAGTTTTAAGAGCATGGGGAAGAAATGCTGTGACTCAGGGGGCTCTGACATTTTGGTGATTCTATTCTGGGAATAAAGCTTGTCCCCATACACTGATCTGTGATGGTGGGGGGAACCTGAGGCAGCGTGCTGGACTCCTCCTCTGGGCCTGCACCCACCAAACCCTAACTTCACATTGCCTTTTCTTTATTTTCTATAAAGGTCAGAAGGAGTTGTTTGCTGAGGGAGGTGGCAGAGCAACAGTTTCTCCCGTCCCTGTCTTAAGACCACTTTGTATAGGGACCAACACTGTATAGCAGTAGTTAAAGCCGGCGCCTCCAGGGCTGCCAACTCATACAGGTGCTGGTTAGACTCCTAGCTGCTCCACTTCTGATTCAACTCCCTGTTCATATGTCTGGGAAAGCAGTAGAAAGTGACCCAAGTGTTGGAACTCTGCACCCACAATGGGAGACCTGAAAGAAACTCCTGACTTTGACATGACCCAGTTCTGGATGTTGCAGCCATCTGGGGAGTAAATCGGAAGGTGAAAGATCTCTCTCATTCTCTCTCTGCCCCTCTGTCTTTATTTCCCGTTCTTTCTGTAATTCTGACTTTCAAATAAATCTAAAAAAAAAAAAAGATAACTGGGAACCGTCCCCAGAACTCCACTATTGCTACTTCTCCCTGCTAGCAAAACACTCACTTGAATTTCTCGTACTTTCAGAATGAGCAGCCATGGTGTGCGTCTTTTTGCAGTTACTTTCCTTGATCATAGGGTTCCACATCATAGCTGATTCATACTGGTTACTCAACATTCTGTGTTAAGAGGATGAATAAGTGAATTCATGAATGAGTGGTAAGGTATTTTAAGGCACTAAATAGAACAAGACTGTTGACACCGCAGGGTGGGAAGGTGGATGCAGCAGCCTATTTTGCTTGTGAAGTCCAGAGTATCAATGGAGGACCTACGCATGCACCTGGGGGATGCCAGCATGGCGCCAGATTCAGAGAATTGGAAACGGGGGAAATTATTCGTAAAACACAATTATGCTTTATTCTACATGAATTTAATTCAGGGTAAATGTTCATGCTTGTGGTTGTCTTTGCTTTAGGTGTCTGTGTATAGTCCTTAAGGCATGTGAAAAGGTCACAGCTCATGAAAGTCACAGATTGTATAGACAGCCATGTGGACTCACCTCTTCACACTTACGAGGTGCAAGGGTCTCTGATATGTGCAGCTCTCAGCTAGGTCTGGGGGTCCGAACTGGACCTTGGACTGGAAGCATGTGGGACCTTGCATCAGACAACACCCTCTGTGCAGTGTGAGTGGGAACTGCAGCAGGACGGGTGGGAAGGCTGCCTTAGTGTTTAGCCCCATCTGACAAGGCGCAGTTGGAGGGAGCTGGTTGGTGCTGGGGGTGCTTCAGGGAAGGAAGGGCAGTGGGGAGAACCTCACAGAGTCTCTGTTGTGTTGGATCAGTGACAGCTTCACTCTACACCTGCTGTGGCTCCTCGAGGGTGAAGCTTCCTAGAGGGAGAGACAAGAAGTCTATGGCACAAAAAAAGTTTAAAAAGTAAGCTTTTTTGGCACATTCTTATTTTTAAAATCCATACATAGTTTTTGTTCAAATTGCGTACTTTCCAAGGACTTTCTGAGCCAGCCCTGTATTCTCAAATCCCCCATCATCTGTAGTGGGGTGATGGGCTCTGTCCTGGCCCTGGTGTCTGAGGAGTTAAATGACTCTATTCATTTAGTACTGTGTTTTGTCCCTAAGAGGCAGGACAATTATTTTCTTCCTCCCAAATAAAACTTCAATCTTCTTTCATCCTTTCTCCTTTCTTCTTTCCTTCCCCTCCTCTCTCTCTCTTTCACTCTCTCTCCCCCCCCTTGCCTCTCTTTTGTCTTCCTTTGAGAAAATAACAATTTACAGTCTTTGTTAGGGCTTCTCCAGATCTCTGCGAAAGAGGTTTTAGACCTGTTTTTTCACTTTTCTGAGACTACTTCCTAGGTCAAGACCTGACGCTCAGATCAACATGAGTCTTTGGAAAAAGGAGGCATATCAATGTCTTAGCTACAAATGCTGGATGCCAAGCAAAAGCCACCAAGGACTTCCTCATTCATTTTGTCTGGTTCTCTTGTAGCCTTTGAATCTGGGATCTTTAGGGGGATCAGAGCCTCACAGTCTGTTAATGGGAGAGTGCTTGCAAGGGCAGAGGCTTCCCTGCAGTGAGGAGATGAGGTGTTTGATGAAGTTTGAGGGAGCTCCGACATTCTTCAGGAAAGTGTCTGGTGTTCGTGAAACCTTCCAAGAGCAGGGACTAACAGTAAACTTGACACTTAGCTATAGTTTACAAAGCACAGGTAGGTGGATTTTCTTCACTGAAGTCTTACAATGCACCAGGACAGTTATTCTTTCTCCCTAATTTCTCCCAAGTGAAGCAATGGGCTCAGACGTGGCTTGCAGCAAGTCCCACAGCTAGTTGGAGACAGAGGCCGGGTTCAGAGTCAAGGCTTCCGACACCAGACCCCATGCACTGTCACCAGCGATACAAGGCTAACCTGTTTAACTTGTTTTTCTAAAACTTTTTATTGATTGATTTTCCTTTTTAAAAAGAATGATCTATTTTATTTATTAATAGGCAGTGTATGTGCATGCATACGTGTGTACACGCACGTTTGTGCATGTATGTGAGTGATGGAGGAGAGACACAGAGATCTTCTACTTGTTCAAATGGTTGCAACAGCCAGGATTAGCACAGCTGAAGCCAAGAAGCAGAAACTTCTTCCAGTTCTCCCACATGGGTAACAGAAGAACCAAGCACTTGGACCATTTACTGCTGCTTTATCGGACACATGAGCAAGGAACATAATGGGAGAGGGACAGGAATCAACCTGGTGTTTATGTGCAAGGTGTGACTTAACACACTGCACCGCAGCACTGGCCCTTATTTTCGTTTTATGTAAAAGGCAGAGAGATTGAGAACCAAGTGGTGAAAGATCTTCCATCTGTTGATTGCCTCCCTGAATGCTCACAGTGGCCAGGGCTGGGCTAACTCAAATCCACGAGCTGGGATTTCAGACTAGCTCTCCCACGGGGGTGATAGCAAGCCATGTGCTGGAGCTATTTCCCACTCTTCTCACACTGTGCACCAGCAGGCAGCTAGATCAGAAGTAGAATAGCCAGGACTCCAATCAGGCACTCTGGTATGGGATGCCAGCACCGCAACTGGGAATTTAACCCCTGTGCCCTACGGTACCCACCCCTAACGCTGCCACTTTGACCTCATTTCTTTGGGAATCATGTTCAGATACACAAAGCTTCATGCAGTTTGTGAGTCACTATACTGAAGGAGATAATAAAGCAAATTTCTGGCCACAAGCAAAAGTGAAGGACGGGGAAGCAGGAGAAAAAGCCACAATGGGGCTACAGCTAGGTTTCTGGTCTTGGTTTGTCTTTTTCAATCTTTCCTGGCTTCAAGCTGGCCTTAGTCTCATAGCAAACATTCTGGTCCTGTCCGCAGCTGCCTCCTGTTAGCAGAGTAAACCAACTGATTTTAAGAGACCTATTTCTCCCATGATTTAGGCCTGCAGTGAGGAAGGTTCTTATTTTGAGCAATTTCGTCTTTGCTGCTTTGTATTAATGAAACCAAGACAGCACTTGTTTTTCCTTTAATTTCAGAAAATGAAACTAGAAAAAAGCAAACTTAACATCAGCTACATTCTGCCCATTCAGAAAATACTTGGTTTTGCATTCTTGGAGTCTTTTGTCATTTCTTTTCTTTCCTGTTTTGAACAGCATCTCTCCAAATAGGCAGCTTGTTTTACAAGTGAGTTTGTCATTTTGTTTTCTTTTTTTAAGTATTTATTTACTTTTGTTGGAAAGGCAGATTTACAGAGAGAAGGAGAGACAGAGATCTGTTTACTGGTTCACTCCCCAAGTGGCCGCAACAGCCAAAGCTGAACCTGTCTGAAGCCAGGAGCCCGGAGCTTCTTCTGAGACGTCCATGCAGATGCAGGGTCCCAAGGCTTTGGGCCGTCCTCTACTGCTCTCCCAGGCCAGAAGCAGGGAGCTGGAAGGGAAGTGGAGTAGTTGGGGACATGAACCAACACCCATGTGGGTTCCTGGCATGTACAAGGTGAGAATTTAGCCACAGGGCCATTGTGCTAGGCTCAGGGTTGCCAGTTTCTGTTCTATCTGTATAGTATGCCCAGTTTCAGAAATTTTATCATGTGAGTCACATGGTCTTGCCCTGTCTGCTGTGTGGCACAGTCTTGCAGGGGTAGCTTGATCCTGCTTCTCTCGCTGGTCTTCTGTGGACAGTAACATGGCACTGATTTCCCATTGCTCTCCCTCGGCTGGCCCCTCTCACTCTATCTGGTAGCTGTTCTGGTAACTAGGCTGCTTCCCAACTTGTGCTGTGTCATCAAAGTCCCACACCCAGCCTCGTTTCTGAGAACCGTGTCCCTGATTGATTTCCTGTTCTGGACTTCAGTTCCTTCCAGGGACTCGAGTCCTGTCTCTGCAACTCAGGTTCTCCCTGGCTGGCTGCTTGCTCCTGGCTGCCAAAAGGGCCATGAAGGCTGCTGCTACCCCTGCTGGCACCCCTCAGGCAAGCCTCTGCTTGGCCCCCCTCCAGTGGTCTTATCAGATCCTGAGGCCTTGCTTTTCCTTGCTCAGACCTGATCCCACTACACCACAATGTTGGTCGCTACAGTTCTTGTTAAATAATCACAGTTACTTACTCATGGGGTTTCAGGGCTGCTGGGCACTGTATACCTGCTTGAACATTAGAGTTATGTAGAGCCTTGCGATATTGCTCATGTGGGACTTCCTTATGCAGGTAAAAGCTGGGAATCTGAGTACAAGGGCACCTCATTGTAAAACGGAATTAAAATATGAGTTTATTTTGGAGTGCCCATTTTGAATCCCATGCATACCTTTTATCTTGCTCTATGTTTTTGTGGGAGTTTGAAGATCCCTCATAAATACAACATTTTTGAGAGGAGTGTCAGGGATCAAATGTTGAAACATGTACTCTGAAGCTAGAGTTCACATCGGAACCAACAGATGTCAGGTAGGGCTATGTGGCCCTCAATGCTTTCAGCAGTCCATGGAGCCCTTGACAGTCATGCCGCACTGGAATCACCTGCCAGTATTGGCTGTTTCCACATCTCTTTTCTCTTCACTGAATTATAAACCCCGTGAGGGCAGGGGTTTGTTCTTGTTCATCTGGAGCAGTACCTGGCAACATAGGAAATGCTCCATGAATATACTACCCACATGGGGTCCATTTCTGAACCCCAGGATTTTTTGTGCCTGGCCTGTCATCTCAGGCAATGTTGGAGGAGTTGGAGAAGCAAAACAGCACAAATGCTAGGGTTTGTGAGAGCACAGCTGACACAATTTCAGAAGCTCTGTTCTAAGATGGGGAAAGCAATCAAGGTCGGAGCAAAGGACATACACAGGCCCAGGACGGCAGGTGCTGAGAAGGCCGTGGTGATGACAGAATGGGGTGGAGGGAGTGCAATGCTTGATAAGAAAAACCCAAGGAGAGGCTAAAAGAAGATTGCACATGGGGTCAGGAGAGATAATGAGAAATGCCTCCCGCACAGAAGCATGTCTGCCTAGGAAGACGGTGGCAGTGCCCCCTCCAAAACAGAGCTAAGGCAATTTGTTGACAGACACAGCATCTGAAAATTAAACAGAGCTTTGCCTGGGTGTACTCACAAAAGGAGGGCAGAGAACAGATCTCACAAAGGCACAGATTTCCCAAAGGGCACGGAAGAAATACCGTGGAAGGGGATAGAGCATGGATGGAAGCAAGAGGGTGAAAAAAAAAAGAAACTCCCTTATTTCTTATTTTCATAGCCTGGCTTTTGACCCTCTGGGGCATCCAAATGGGAACCTCGATTGAGGAAACCAATCTTATCACTGGCACTGTCTGCCCCAATGCTGCCAACTGCTTGGTGCCCACAACCATCCACAGGGGCTGACTCTGTCACACTCTGTTCCCGGGACTGAAGCAAACGACTCCCAACTGGCTTCCTTGCCAAGTCAGGGCAGCAAGAAAGCTGTGTGTTTGAAGTTGCTATTAGTGTCTTCCTCAGCAGACTTCTATATGGTATTGTTTCGGTAAGGGAGGAATAAGGGAAATACTTAAACAATAACTGCTCTGAGGGGAAGTGTACAGGGAAATCATTCTCTCTTATTGTGCCAATTCGTTTCAAGGCAACAGGCCAAGCTACTCCCATGCTTCTAGAGTTTGTGGCGACAACCCTGAGGTTAGCACACATCAAAATGGGAGCTGATGGAAGATGCCCCCTGGAGTTACCCAAACTGACAAGAGTGTGTTTCAGACTCCCTTTCTTCTTTACAAGGGCAATGATGGTTTTAAACCCCACAGCATTTCAGGGAGAGAAAATAAATGATTACCATAAGAAGCAAGCGGCTGATGTGACTGAGTTCTTGATTACCTGGGTAGATACTTTGTGTATATTCTCGTTGAAAACTCATTACCTGACATAAATGAGGGAATTTGTAGATGAGGAACCTGAGAGCAGGAGCCACCCTTGATCCACTTCTACACAGAGCAGAGGTTCCATCCAGGAAGTGTTGCTAAAATCACTGCCTTGGCAGCCACCTTCTTATTTCCTGAGCACACGTTAGGTGCTGGGCAGTTTCAGCACTGGAGGCACCACACAAAGAGGAATAAGGTGTGGCCTCCTGCTCACCTTCCCTCTAAGGAACTTACGAAAGAGAGAAAACTAACTCAGAAGAAATAAGCATCCACTAAGGTGTGAACTGGCAAAGTTGGAAGTAAATACATCAGTTTGAGTATGTAGAGTATGGCAAGATGATTCCAAGCTGGACAATCACTCAGGTTTCAGAGAGGAAACCAATGTGGTATAAGCCAGTAGAACAATATAGTAGTTTACTCTTCCCCCTTTTACAGAGAAGGATGTGATGTCCTGGGCTGGGCAGACATGCGGTGTGAGCAGGAGAGGCCTTTTAGGAGTGAACTGTATTCCAGCCTTGACAATGAAACCCCCAAGCACCTCACGACTCCCAGACTGTCTGCCCACACCCGAGAAAATCAGGAGCCAAGAAAGCCCTTCCCCCAACTCTGGCCAGGTCTCTAGTTGTGTCAGGAGAGAGAAAACATTATGGGATATGGCACAGGTTGCTGGCCTCCTGTCCTTTGAAGGACCATGGCAATGGAACACAGCGGGTAGCTTGCTTTCTTCTTCTTCTTCCCTTACATCTTGGAAGTGTCCAGTGCATTGGGCTTGGGTGCTCAGAGTAATTCTTGTTTAGGTCAATGATTTTTATTTCTAGTTTGAGTGAGACATGTCTGGACTCACCTGTTATCCTTCTGGTTTTAGTTTTCTGCTACCTAGTGGAGGCTTTTGCCAGCCATCAGCATGTAGATCTTGATGGGCTTTGCTGAGAACCCTGTGGTAAAGGATGTGGTTTATTTTGCTCGCTGTGTCTCTTCCCAGATGTCCTCACTTTCAGAAGTCATGTGCAGGACAAGCTGCCTTTGGAAGTTTCTATCCTAGGCTGGGGTTGCTACTTCACAGAAGGGTGAATATGTGAAGTCATTGATGGGGTCTTTTTTTCAATAAGAGAGAGATGATGAAAGGGAGTGGGGAAGAGAGGTGCTGACGGCCACAGAAGTGGGGCAAGCACAGCTTGGAAATGACCAGAGTTGTCCCTGATCCACAGAGAAACCTCTACTGCTCCTCTGTAGAGCCATCCAAGAAAGAGGTATCTTTGGGGTTAGGATGAGGTCTGAAAGGATTGTCCTAGGCACCCTGCACATCAGAAGGTTCAGAAGGGAAGTGGCACTTGGTATATAATATTCATAGTGGCAGAAGGATGGGATACTTTTATGGGTGACACAAAAGGCAATGAAGATATCACTTCCACATGGAAACAGACTAGACAAATGTTTAGACCCTTAAATGAATTTTCCTGATCATAGAAAAAAAAAATCCCTGAACAATGTAGGAAAAAACTAAAAACATAGAGAAAAAAGATTTTTGGTCAGATTTTCACTAAACATAATAACTATATTCATTATGTTGGTGGGGTTTTTATTATTATTTTAAGCTTAATTTTATTTACTTGAAAGAGTAACAGAGAAAGAGACGACAGATATCTCCCATCTGCTGGGTCATTCTCTAAAAACATGTAACAGTTTGGGACTGGGCCAGAGCCTGGTTGAAACCAAAAGTGTGGAACTGCATCTGGATCCCAAGTGTGGGTGACAGACTCAGGTGTTTGTCCCATCATCTGTTGTCTCCTAGGTGCGTTAGTGGAAAGGTGTATCAGAAGTAAGGGAGGTGGAACTTACATACAGGAACTCTGCCAAGGAGTGCAAGCATCCCAATGGGTGATTTAAGCCCTGTGCTAAAATTCTTACCTTTGTTTTCTTTCATGTTTTATATATCCATGTATGCATGTGTCATATATTTAGAAAATAGTCATACTATATATATATAATTTCATACCTTGTTATTCAAATTATTATTTAGCACTTTCATAAGAATTCATGAATATGAGTACAAAATGGTTTCATAAATAGAACTTCAAGGTGTACATGCATGAGTGGTATGGGTAGACCATAATTCTCTTGCTGCTTATCATTTATTTTCATTTTTAAATATGCAGATATTAGCATGTTAATGTCTTTAAAATATTGGACTCATGGAGGTAGAATTACTACAATAAAGAATATTATAAATGGTATGAAAATGAAAACAGAAGGAAGGAAAAGGAGAGAAATTGAGAATTAAAAGCATTTTAATTCTGTTATCCAAATAAGTCTGGCCCTAATATTTTGTGGCCTGAGATGAATATAATGAACATTCACATAGCATATATCTAAATAGTTGGAAATTATGAGTTTATCTATCAAATGGTTAAGTAATACATTCCATGCTGATTTTTGGAACTTTCTGGAAGCCCAGGCTCTAATTTAGACCTCAGGGATTCCTTGAAGCTCTGTGCTGGAATATGTTAGTGTGGAAAAAACTGGCCATTGGTCACCCCCTTTCCATTTCTTGGCTCCATTCATTCAGGAGCAAGTTTGTTTTTTATTCAGTGCCTTGTTTTCTTTGCATCCTTTGCCTCTTTATAGAAAGACATTCTAAAGCTTTTTAAAAGACCTGTTGAAAATACAAATGAAGGTGTACTGATGATGGCAAGTACTAAGTGATGGAGCAGGGACTGGTCAGGAACTATTGCTGTAGCAGAGAGCACTGAGACATACACGAGCCCAGGGGAAACCAGAGACGTGAGTGGTCAGCTCATAGGAGGGAACTGAAGAGATATGGCGGAAGCCCCCACCAGCAGGGATCTGAGATCAGCCTCCAGAGAGGAAGTGCAGTCGCCTTGTTTCCTGACCCCTGGCCATCTTGGGGCTTCCTATAGAATGATTCAGCCATTCTCCCTCAGGAAAATACAGTGTGGCTTGTGACCCTGAGTTGATTTCTATCGTGAAAGGTGGTTGTGGGGTGGCCAAGCATTCCCCAGGGCAGTCATTGTTTGAGCAGCCGTCATCCTGGATGGCCGGAAGACGTTGTGTTACAGACTGGGCATTTGAGCAGCCCAGGTAGGAAAATGTCCCTCTCTGAGGGTCAACTGCTGCAGGGGGACATACTTGTTTATGCAGGAATTTGGTGGTTCAAGTCATTTGTAGTCACCTGTGTTCACCAGCAGATGCCACGGAGACCCTTTCCTGTCCTCTCATCCATCCGCTGGGCCGAATTGTCATAAGTTACTTCCAAATGTGGCAAGCATTTCCTATCTGTAATAAATCTCTTCTTGTATTGCCCCGTGTGTGTGTGTGTGTGTGTGTGTGTGTGTGTGTGTGTGTGAGAGAGAGAGAAGTGAGAGAGAGAGAGAGAGAGAGAGAGAGAGAGAATCTCCAGGGAGCAGAGACCCATCTATGTGTGCTGAACAAGCCCTTGAGGAGATTCTGGTACATGTTCAAGTTTGAGAAACACTTGTCCTATAATGCCCAAGTCAACATCCTGCTTCAGACAGAATCCACCAAGAACCTCAGAATTATCATAGGAATTAGTCACATGATCAAAATGGGCTACTGGACTTGGCTTTTCCTAGTCTTGACTATGGTAGGCATTTGGAGAATGAACCAGAAGAGGGAAGATCTGTCTGTATGTCTCTCTGCTTTTAAAACAAAAATTAATTGAATAAAATTTTAAAGATTCCCTAAAATTGTGTTTATGTATGTATTTGAGATGTAGAGAGAGAAAATCACACACACACACACACACACACACACACACACACACACGCATTGTTGCCATCCTCTGATTCACTCTCAAAATGTCAACACAATGGCTGTAGCTAGGTCAAGCTGGAACCAGGAACTTGAAACTCAATCCGAGTTTCTACATGCGTAGCAGAGACCCAAATACTTGAGTAATTGCATTGTCTCCCAGGGTCTATACTAGCAGAAAACTGGAGTCAGGAGTTCTAAAGATTGAACCCAGGCATTCCAATGAAGTATACAGATTTCTTAACCACTAGGCTAAACACCTGCTTCCAGGAGATCAGGAATTTGAGATCATGTGACCTAGGGGAAACCACAGCTGAGGACCTGAGCTAGCCGACTAAACAGCCTTTGCCAATGAGGATCCATCAGCAAATCATTTTGCTCTGCTTATCACTAAACAAGGTAGAGAGAATAAGAGCTACCCTGAATGATTTATATACAGAAAAATGTAATTGAAGTTGTTAGACAAATTGTGAAGTGCTTCACACATTTGGCTATTGATGTGTCAAAACTGTAGGCTTTTTGTTCCCTCGGCAATCACCACAGTACAAACCCAAAGTTGTTCCCTGAGACTTCACCTTGAAATAAACACTCAGATTTTAAAGAGGCTATTGGAAGATGTTCTCTGTCCAATGCACACCATAAATTACATTGCTTTGACAAAGAGAGATCTAAAATATCTTTACTTAATTGCTCTTGTTGTAGCCCCAGCTTTTTGAATGAGAGAAAAAAACAAAAATGCATTTTCTACTTTATTATGCCATTTCCTAAACAGAACCTACTGTGATGAGAATCGAGGAAATCAACACATCATTCCCCTGGGATGGTGGCTCTCATCACTTCTGTGTCTGCTAGCCTTGCATTTATTGGTCATGTCATCAGCAATTACCACTCTCTCCCAGCTCCTTCTCTCTAGTCACTCAAGAACGCATTTTATTGGGTGGAATTCATCAAGATGTCAGCACATTTTCTCTGGGCCAGTCATTGTTATGAATGAGAAAATGGGCAAAATGAGTCTCGTAAGTAGGAGGAATCGCTGGCCCATGGGTGGACTCATTTTAGAGCTAATCCCTTTGTGTATCAAACCTCACCACCCCACAGCAACACACTGATCTCTGCACCACCAGGTCGTTACTGCTATGGGTTTGTCTCTGTTGTGTCTTGCTGTCTACCGGCCACTGTCTGCCTGCTGGAGTAGATCGACTTGAGGCTAGAACAAGGTCACAATTAGAGTTAGCAGGAAGGCACTGTGTAGGCGCCAGTCATCACCCAAGATTAAGACCAAAAGCAGTAAAACGTCAAGAAAGGGACTTTTGTGAGCTCCAGAAGACTCCAGCCACTTGTCAGGTTTACAAACTACTACCTCCAGCCTTAGAACTGATACAATAATTGGCAGTTACAGGTGCTACAATCAGACATGCATCAAATGACTTCTCCTTAGTTATTTCATCTGATTTCATTTCAGGGAGAGGGAGAGATCATCTAGCAGCACATTTACTTCCCCAACGCCCACAGCAGCTTGGTTTATGCCACGATCCTGGAACTCAGTCTGCATCTCCAACATGGGTGGTAAGGACTGGAGTACTTGTGCCATCATCTGCTGCCCTTACCCCTGCCCTGGGTGTTGTAATGACTGGAAGCTGGTTCAGAAGAAGAGGAGCTAGGACTTGAATCAGACACTCTGATGTGAAACATGCGCATCCCAAGTGGTAGCTTTACTACTAAAAGAAAAAATGGCCACAGAAAGGGTATGGCTTGTAGGTAGAATGAGTGCAGAGGGCTAATAATCCAGTTTAAGGCGACTGAGGTGTTTGAAAGGCAAGTTTCCAGCACACCTGGAGTTGTGAGAGCCATGTCTCTTATAGCAATGCCTGACTTTACTGCAAAATACATCCACTGATTTTGGTCACAAACAGAATTCAGAGGGTCTTTTTGGCAACAGGAATTGAAATCTTCTAATATGTTGAATGTATTCTAATGCCTTACTCCTGCCTGTTGTTTATTTTGATGTTATTTCCAAGTTGCACATTTGGAGGGTAGAAATAATTTTGTTCCCATCTATTGGTCTCTTTGGTCCTTAAAGGGAGGGATCTGCTCAACTCTGTGGAGATGTACCACGCTCCCTTGGAAATCTACCTTGGCAGACCTAGAGTCAGAGCACGACCTGGCCCACCTCGTGGTACAGAGGCTTACAGAGCTTTTTATGACAGGCAGACATGCCTTTGATGTCACCGTGTGTTTATAACAACAGCCTGATGACATAACAATGCTCCTGTGTGTGAGCTGATATTCTCTTCCATAAAGACAACTACTAGAGGTGACCAGGTACATGGATTACTTGGCCTGCTGATGTATCACAACCCCTGTCAAGTTGTGATTTGAGAGCCACTTCCACAGAGAAGGCACCCTCAGCCTCCTCTGCAACAGCATGGGTGAGTGGGAAGCTGTCTCCGGGGCTTGGGAGCCAATAGCACATGGAAGGAACATTGCAGGGGCTTTTGTGTTGGCCAATGTCTTCTTTCTGTGGATAAACACAAGACACGAGCCTTCAGTGCTTGCAATCTGCTACCTTTCAGGAGCTTTCCAACTTAGCCTGAGAGAGGAAGGCTTGATGAGTTGGAAGAAAGCAACTTCTCTGCCCAGCATACCTCCAGCACTCCCTAACTGGACATGACCAAGGATTGTGTTTGCCATCAGCAGATGTGTTGGGAGCAAGACATCTGAGTTAGGGGCTGGGTGAAGGAATAATTGACTGGGTGCTATTCCACCCCCAGACGACTCTCCTCCCTAGTTGGTGCTTCCCTCTATGTCTGCGTACACCATACAATGCACCATCTGGGGACCTTGGTGATGGAGATGGCTGGGGTTTTGTGAGCCAGCTGAGCCTCTGCGAGGACAGAATGTGTTCCTGTGAGAGTGTACGCTGAGTCCAGGGAGGCGTCCTTGCTGTCCCCTGCCAGTCTCCATGGGGATTTGTGAAAGCCACTGTCAGCAAGGGAAGTTGGTGGAGGTTGGCAGCCATGCTACCCCAGCAAATGTCCTAGAGAGTAGAGAAAGACTGGTCAGTTAGGAGACCAGTCTTTTTGTGCACCCCCAGTACACAAACTCAAGGCCAGGATCTCTAACAAATGCTTTTATATTACATGCTCCCTCCATTTGCCCACAGCCACAAGTGAGAGTTTGGAGACAGGCAAGACTGTGAAAGCAGGATAAGCAAAGTGCAAGGCATGGGCCTAGCTTTTAAGAAGCTTACAATCCAATCAGACAACGGATATTAAAAATAAAAGCTATTAATGTATTGTTCATGGGAGAATATAAGAAAATCCGACTTGATGGGGGCAGGATGCCAGGGTGGATGCATGTTTTTAGGAAAGAAATCTAGGGGGGCTGAGCTTTGTGCTATTTCTCAGGGAGGCATTGGTGAAAGGGGAGTGGGGGCTCCAAGAGAGGACAATAGGAGAAAAGCTTGTATCAGAGGGGACATGAGAAACCCATTGTGTTGGTGCTATAGAAAAAAGGCAGAGGACAAGTTCAAGGGTGATACCCATCTGTCAAATGCCCTTAGGGAATTTAAGCCAGAATTTTCAAGTAATCTCTAAGGCTTAGGCAGCAGGTGCACTTAGCACCAAAGTGGAAACACAGGGTGGCATATTGATACCTATGCAGGAAAGCTACTGTGGGATGTTTACTGGGACTGGGATAAACTTTCAGAGATTGACATGAAGAAGCTATGTGCTGAAGGACAGGTGTGGGAGAAGCAGCAAGACATGAGCAAGCACACATGGGTTCTGGAGGTGCACAGGCTCGTGTATATCCTTTCTATGCTGGTTTGTGAAATGCTTCTAATGTCTATGAGCCTCAAGTTATCATCAGTAGGAACAGAGGCAACATAAAAACCCAGGTAGCAAATCTGTCCGATGCCCATGGGATGAATCTGGCACCTTCCTGGACCTTCAGTAAAGACAATGTCATTCCTCTTGGTAGCTGAGGGTCACCATTCAGGAATAACAATCATATTTTCTTGGGGCCCTTTGGTGGGCAATGGGCCCCACTAAAGTAAAATAGAGGTGGGGGAAGAGGTGGGGAGAAAGGGAGAACATTCCCATCTACTTGTTCAGTCTCCCCAATACCTACGGTAGCTAGGGTGAGGGCAAGCTGAAGCCAGCAGCTGGGAATTCAATCAACAGCCCACATGATGGCAGGAGTTCAGTCAGTTGTTACCTGCTCATTAGCAGGAAGCTGCAGTTGGGAGCAGTGTGAAGACTGGAGCCAGGCACTCAGTTGGGATGCAGGCTTCATTACTGTGCCAACTACCTGCTTGCCCTGAGGATTTTATTTTAAGGGCAATATTAAGGAGGAAAAATCCAATGTTCTTGTGAAGGATGAAAGCAAGTCCCTCCTGGCTCCCTTACCCACATGTCGCAGGTGCCTCTTTGGTCTTCTCATCCAAGGGACCTGATTGACCTTTGGCTTGTGCTGACTGTTGGGTCTGCTGCACCAAAGACGTCATGCAATCCTGGGACCCGGAGTGGGAGAAAAGAGATACTTAAAACAATGAGGTTTTTCTGGGTGCTCCAGCTCAGTGACGCTCCATCAGAAAGGTTTTGACAGAAGGGTCTTCTGAAAATGAAAAATGTGAGAGGGGCTGGGAATTAAAGAATTGCTATCTACAGCCTTGTTTCTTTGGGGAATTGGTTCTTCCTCATGATTTATTTTTCCACTATGAAATATTTCATTCATTCATCCCACAATTCATTCATGGCATTTTCATCAACATGCCACTATGAAAAACTGGTCTAACTTAATTTTTTTCTTTTAGCACTAAAGCAAGAACAGAAACAAAAGAAAACCTTTCCCAATTTAGCTATATTAGGTGATATTCACTTCCAAAAAGTGTTTTTCTTAAAAAAAAAAAGCTGAAATGGATTATAAAATTAATCAATTGGAGGTTAGGAAAAGACCAGCCCTGTTATGACCTTAGCATGAATCATACTTAGTTAGCAGCTTGAACCGTTTGAAAAGAATGTGACCAATCATGCCCATAGCTCATGCGAAGACACTGAGTACTATCATGTGTGTAAGAGCACTTGGGCAAGTATGGAGGCATGCTCAGGAAGGAAGCAGCATAGAAGAAGGTAGGTACACAGGTTAGATACCTGCATTAACTCGTGACTTGATTATTTGCTGATTTGGTTATTCACTTGACTTTTAGCAAGATGTCCCCCCTCACCATTGTGAATTGAGGGCTATGCATAATAGTGACATTGTTATCAGACAAAAGTGTTATCATCATTGTTATAATGGCTATTTTATTTTCAGTATTGGGATGAGTCATGTGACCTGTCTGCAACTTATTATTATTATTATTAGATTTAATTTACTAATTCGAAATGCAGAGTTGCAGATAGCTACTGGGGGAGACAGAAAGAGATCCTCTATATGCTGGTTTACTCTCTAAATGGTTGCAATGGCCAGGGTGGGAGTAGGCTGAAGCCAAGAGCCAGGAAATTCATCAGGGTCTCTCATGTGGGTGAAGGGGCCCAAGCACTTGGGCCATCTTTCACTGCTTTTCCATTTGCATTAGCAGGGAACTGGATTGGAAGTGGAACAGCCAGCACTCTAATTGACACCCATATGGGATATCAGCATTGCAGGCAGTGAGTTTACATTCTACACCACAGGGCCTCTCTGCAATCTTTTTAATATTTAATTCGAGTTAATATCAAAATGAAATTGTGTTCAGAGACTACTGATGTTAGTGGGAGGTGAGGTTAGGGAGTGCAAAGTAGGAGGTGAGGAAGGTGAGGAGGTGAGTACAAAGTGGGAGGTGAGGCCAGGGAGTGCAAAGTGTCAAGAGGCAGTCATTTGAGATTAAGCCTTGGTATGGGAGAATGCCTAGAGTGGCTTAAATTTGATTTCTGTGTAACTAAAACTGTTCTTGTGAGTTCAGTTTGTAAAATTTTATATCACATGTTAGGTATAAGGAGTGCAAAAATTAAACCTCAGAGATACGTGCCCAGAGGAGCCAGGTGTATAATCCCAGAATAAAGTAAGGAGACAAGTAACAGAAACGCATGTTGAACAAAGACGTGTGAATCTACAATGGAATGCCCTTGATTACTAGTGACAGAAAGCTTGCCTAGAAAAGTATTTTCTTTCCTTTCAGAGAAAACAAAAAACCCAAATGTAATAAAACTCAGTTGGTTAATTAAGAGACATAGGCTCTTTTTATATGCTCCCTCTGCCATCCTCCCCCTCATGGTAAGAACATAGCTGTACAGGCACCAAGCATCATACATCATTAGACAGACATCCATAGATAAAGTGCATCTCTTTGAGAGCAAACACAGCTATCCTGGATGTATTTCTTGAATGCAGTAGTCTTCCAACATCTTCTAGTGAAGTTATCTGACCACTTCTTGAAACAAAACAGCAAAGCGATTAACCCTCAATATAGTATTTAGATCTACTACATTTTATCTGTGTCATGAAAGAAAGAGGAGCACTTGACATAAAATTGGGGCTTTGCCAGCATGAAAGAAAATCGAAGTTGGTCTTTACATGTGCCTGTAAGAAGTATTTGCTGCAGCACCCAACTATCTCACCTTGGGCTGAGAGGTTAGGGACCAGGAAAGCTTTCTGGAGGAGGTGGTGCTGGTGCTGAGACTGAAGCATTTGCGACTCAAAGTGTGGCCTGCAGCCCAGCAGCAGATGTATCACTGGCTGCTTGTTAAGGTTGCAGGGTCTTCTCCAGACCTGTTGAGTCAGAATCCACCATTTTACAAGTCGCCAGATGAACAAATACAGCTTGGCTTTTGAGGGGAACTATTATAAAGTACAAGCAAAAGGAGTCTTGGTAAAAAGAACTTGGAAATGGAATGTGGTTAGGAAACAAAAGGTAGTAGCAGAGGGATATACCACAAACATGTAACTGCTAGTTTTTTACTACTTTAACAATTCCTTAGAGGAATTTCTTGGGAAATAAAGTTTTATCTGGGCTTACAATTTGGAGCCTTCCAGCTCAAGACTGAGTGGCCCCATTAGTCTGCCATCTGGTGGAGGCTGGCCATGGTGGAAGTATGTAGAGGAATAATCACATGATGAGGCAGCAAGCAGAGAGAGACACAGGAAGCATGCTCAGCTTGGGTGAGCTGATTTCCAAGCCTGCAATGACTCGAAGTCCTCCCAGGAGGCTCACCTCTCAGATACCATAATGCAGTCAAGCCAGTACTCTTAATCCATCAGCTGCTAACACAAGGCTCTGGAACTTAAATGTTTCCATGGTTCTGGGAAGCCAATCCTGTTAACTTTAAGCTGCATTTGGAGCTGTAGCTTTCCAAGTTTTAAACATTTCATAAACCTTCATCCGTTCAATTTACCAATATGACTATATTCCAGAAGACTTAATGAAGGCCTACCACATCAATCACTGTCTTGTTATTCTGTATAGGTTGTCCTAAATAGTGTTCATGGATTCCTCTACCTATGCATGTCCAATTAAAATACTAAGTACTTTAAAATGTAACACACTAAAGCAACAATTGTTCTATTGTATCTCCCTGTTTTATGAGCCAGGAATTAGGGCAGGGTTCTGCTGGACAATTATCTAGCTTCACGTTGTTCAGCTAGGGTCACTGTGGCATGTGGCTGGTGTTTGTGCTAATGTTTAGGGTTGAGGGTAGCTTGACTTGTGTGCTTAGTACCTTGGTAGAGTGATTTGAAGCCTTGTCTGGTTGTGTCGCTCCTCTTCTCTTGGTGCTCTTCCTGCCTCTACCTGAGGTTTCTCCAGTGAGTTAATCAGATTTCTTGGCTCAGGACTCCAATAGTCTAAGATGGAAAGTGCTGGTTCTCGTTCTAAGAACTTAAACTTGCCACTTCTACCTTGTTCTCTTAGCAAAACCCTTCACAAGACATCCCAGAATTAAGAGGAGGAGGGAACAGAACCGTACTCCTCAATAGGAGAAAGGTTGAAGAATTTACAGCAACCTTCAACCTCCCACTAATTTCTGTACTCCCCTATAACCCTGAAGTTAGTAAGTTTGTAGTTTACAAATGAAGGAATAGAGGCACAGTGTGGTCAAGTGACTTCCTCAAAAATTATGAGACATGATTGAACTCCATCTGGTTCCAGAAGCCATATATTTGTCAAAGAATTAGAGTATGTTTCTGTCATTTTAAACCAGAAGGGAGAACTAACTTATTCTCCACGATATGTGCTAATGTCCTGGTGTGGGTGCACATTTTAAAGAGCTTTTGATCTCTTCTTTCTGTGTCCCGTAAGTAATTCTAGTCGGGGTGTGGAGGATCTAGCAGCAGATTAAATACATTTCAAATCCAGAGAAGGCACAACACTGCCTCCGCTGCCCCCACTACTCTCCTGGATTGTTGAAGGATTATTTACAATGTTTGCCTTGGCTTGAGCTATTTAATTTTTCCAAAACAGATGCAGCCCGTTGATTAATGGCACTCCCCACCAGAAGTCAGAAATGTCCGCAGGATACACAGAAGTCAGTGTCACCCTGGACTGGAGCAATAGATGTGGCTGAGACACAGGCCTGAGGCTAGGAGGTCACAGCTAGGGTTCTGCAGAGAGATGATTCTGTCTAAAAGGCAAGGGAGGCAGAAGCTTGGGGAGTGGGTTAGCTGGGCTGCATGCAGTGATAATAGGAAGGATCACACGATCCCATGTTACCTCAAAAGAGGTTTTGTTACTAGAGGTGAATTAAAGTGTTTGGAATTGAAGACATTCTGTCAGATATTCCCTGTTGTGCAAAAAAAAAAAAAAAAAACAAAAAAAAAAACAAGGAAATAACATGTGCAATGAAGGCAGACTCACGAAGCTGGGCTGACCTCCACTCACAGGGTTTTTGTGATTTCTTAGGGGAGAGTTAAGAGCAGGGCCAGTTACATGATTTACAGGGTCCAGCACAAACTAAAAAGGCAAAGCCCCACACACATACACTTTAAAAATGAGTAAGAATTTCAAGACAGTGACAACAGAGCACTCAACAAGTATGTGGCTCTTCTAAGCCCAGGCCCTAAGCACAGTTTAGAAGATCCTGAAGCCCCATCTTTCTTAATGGGGTAGGCAGCAATGTTGAATTTGCCTATGATCTCTAGGGCTGGTTGCAGCCAAACTGTGGAGGTGGTCATACATTTAGGACTGGCACATGGGCTTTATGCTCTTCCTCTGTTTCCCTCCCCGCATCAGCTATTGCCCCCTTCCTGCCAGCAGCAGTTTCCAGACCCTAAGGGGTCAATGACTCGCAGCATCTGAACTGTTCTCCCTGCGAATTTGTGATTTAACACATTTAAGTCTTGAGAAGAGCAATCGTAGCATTTCAGACATTATCTGACTTCTAGGAAAATTCTTCTTCATTAAGCTGGGATGTCTGCCCAGAATATCTGAGTTCACATCCTTCTAGGGATCCACTTATTTTGCTGGTTGTAGGGGCTCGTGGCTCTCTGCTCTGGGGGCATTTGCATTTAGATGCTGCAGTGTTGGTGAGTGGTTCTGAAAGGACTTCCTTCTTCCAGTCTGTGGGCTGCGCAGTAGGACAGGAAGTGTCTACAGGCGAAGGGCTGTTTGGGGTGCACATTTATGGTCTCAGCCCCTCAGTCCATTCCTGCTTCCTACACTTGATCTTAGCCAAAAGGCCGAGAAGTGATCATCCCTGCTTCCCGTCACAGGCACTCAGCTGCTTGGAAGTGGCCAACTTGCGGCTCAGCAGTCCTGAGCTGTCCTCTCCTGACACACTGTCTATATACCAGAGACACCTCTGGAATCTGCTGCACGTGTGTCTGTAGGGATTCCCTCAGAGTCTGCAACAAGCGCTTCCTTCCGCGGGGGTCTTGATACTATAAGGGATGGGCTGGGAAGTCACCTCTGGATATGTGAATTCAGGCTTTGCTGCCTTTCTCTGGGCCTGCTGGGGATTGCTCATCCTTCCCCAGGCTTGGTGTCAAAGGAAACACCTTCTAAAACCACAAACCACGAGGGCCTCCCTTATTTCTCAGATTGACTTGGCTTCTAGGAAGTGGTTGTGGCCTACAAAGCCCCAGCATGAGTCCGGGAGAAAGTCATTTCAGTAGTGTGCGA
This sequence comes from Ochotona princeps, assembly GCF_030435755.1. Taxonomy (NCBI): domain Eukaryota; kingdom Metazoa; phylum Chordata; class Mammalia; order Lagomorpha; family Ochotonidae; genus Ochotona; species Ochotona princeps. Next base: position 22,465,061 of record NC_080841.1, read on the forward strand.
GGCCAGTCAGCAGCTCGGCCTCACAGAGGAGCTAAATAATAGAGCCCATCCTAGAGGCAGTCCGGTAAAGCCTTTGGAATTCCCTATCTTCAGCTATGCCTCGATCGATCCATTCAGCAGTATTTTATTCTTTTGGCCTCTTCTCTGTGGCGACCTGGCTCTAGAAGGAAGGTGATTGCAGTTCTGGTTTTGAAAACTCAGGCCTGACTGTTTTAGGGTTTGAAGCCAAAAACATAGGGAGTAAATGAAAACCTCTCACTCACCAGGAATCATTCTTTGTTTTCAAACACATCAATCAGTCTGTCAACAGCATTGACTGAAGGTCTATTTTGTGAAGAACTTTGGACCGAGCACTGGGGTGGTGGTAGAGAGTAGGAAGAGAGGAAGCCTTGTAGACCCATGTATTAAGAATCTCATTCATCCATTCTTTCGCTGTTTAATTCCTGTTAGTGAAATGAGTCAATTCAGAGAAGTCCACCGTGCTTAACTAACCACCAAATCCTGCTCTGAAGGGATATGGGAAATACCTGCAGAGAGGTAGCAATGTGGTCAACCTTAAGGACTGACCGTCTGCTGTGGAGTACTGGCATAGACAAGGGCACAAGTAAAAATTAGATCAGGCAAAGTATGAGACATACAGCAAGAGAAATTGATTAGAGGTGCCCAAGAGATTCACAAAGGAAACCAGCAAGCTGAGTTGAAGAACTACGAACTGTTTTCTTATTAAGAGCTCATTACAAGGCATATTAAACATACAACACGTATACAGAGGAAATATGTATTCAGTAGACTCTGTACTCTGAATGTCGCTGAATTCATGGGCTAGTGATATGCCATACAAGATCCTCCTTTGATGTTGGCTGTTGGTAGTGAGCTGTGCCTGTCTTGTGCACTCTATTGGATGTCCATGTCCAAAGAATGCTAGCAACACAGTACAAGATTATAGAATAGGTTTTGTAGTAGATGATTTGGCCCGGCTTATGGGCTTTGTGTTCTGAGTGCTTTTAAGATAGGCAAAACAGGGCCCAAAATGGTAGCCTAACAACTAAAGTCCTTACCTTGCACATACCAGGATCCCATATGGGCACAGGTTCTAATCCTGGCGACCCCACTTCCCATCCAGCTCCCTGCTTGTGATCTGGGAAAGCAGAGGATAGCCCAAGGCATTGGAACTTTGCACCCACGTGGGAGACCCGGAAGAAGCTCCTGGCTTCAGATCAGCACAGCTCCAGCCACTGAGGACAATTGGGGAATGAATCAACGGATGGAAGATCTTTCTTTCTGTCTCTCCTCCTTTGACTTTCTTTTTCTTAAAAATTCTTTTATTTTAGTTATTTTTTCCATTTTTAATTATATTTTGGACAATCTTTACACAGTAAATGAGGGTAAAAATGTTCAAAGGCTACAAGAAAGTGGGTAAGACTATTATTCCATATTGTTTCCTTCATGTATCTGAGGTAAAGGGGGATTTTAAGGGAGAAGCCCCACCCAGTCTCCCACCCGCCCCAGGTCCCCGATGTGGGGCATGCTCCAAGATTCTTGCTCAAGTGGTTGTGATAGTTCACCAGTCCTGAACTGCTGCCAATCTCACCACTCCAAGCACGAGGAGGTTGCTGAAGAATCCACTAATTGACATAGTCCATCTTAGAGTCTCTGTTTACCCAGTTTTTCACTGCCAACAAATTGCTGAGGTGGTTGATTGACTTGTTCTGTCCTCTGTCTTTTCATGATTAGGGTTCTGAGTCCATCAGTTCGATTGGGGAGATCCCCAAAGAAACTTTGAGGTGTTCCCAGACCAGATTCTTTTTTTTTTTTTTTTAAGATTTATTCATTTTATTACAGCCAGATATACAGAGAGGAGGAGAGACAGAGAGGAAGATCTTCCGTCCGATGATTCACTCCCCAAGTGAGCCGCAACGGGCCGATGCGCGCCGATCTGAAGCCGGGAACCAGGAACCTCCTCCGGGTCTCCCACGTGGGTGCAGGGTCCCAATGCATTGGGCCGTCCTCGACTGCTTTCCCAGGCCACAAGCAGGGAGCTGGATGGGAAGTGGAGCTGCCGGGATTAGAACCGGAGCCCATATGGGATCCCGGGGCTTTCAAGGCGAGGACTTTAGCCGCTAGGCCACGCCGCCGGGCCCAGACCAGATTCTTGTATGTTCTAGCAAGCACAGGGCCCAGCACAGTCCATCACCACGATTAGCTGGTGGTTGCAATTGCTGGGTTGGTTCTGTTTTCAGTCCCGACTTCCACTGGAACCAATGGGTGTTGCAGTCCAGCCTGGTTCTGCCTAGCACACACTTGGCCCTCACATAAAGCAGTGGGAGCTGCAGCCTAGTCAGAGCGACCCTCAATAACCGCCACCAGGCCCGCCTCCTACCCTGGTTTGCCAGTATATGTAGCAGACTAGTCCAGTCTGTCCCACATCCTGTTCAGCTCTCATACATGTCAATGGCCATTGAAGCCTAGTTCTATCTAACCAGCTCAACTATCCAGCCCACACAAATGTTGTTGAGTGTCTTTCTGTCTAGCCACCCCAGCCCCTGTCCTAGTTTTCATGCCCTCCAGTGGGGGTGGTAACCCAAGAAGGAAGAGCCCACTATTTCCCTTCTAGGCTACTGCCATTACCAGATCATGTACTCTCCAGGTGGTTCTGTGATTTAACTTGACAGAATTAGCCCCCAGTGCCAGTTTCTGCGAACTTAAGCTGCAGCTAAGCCCAACCAACCCTCACCCACTCTAATTGTAGTTTACACCATTAGAAACAATCAGCCCAGCCTGGCTTTTCCCTGATCTAGTCCACATGAGGCCCACAGGTGTTGTAGCCCTACCTAGTCTGGTCTGCCCCCATTCCAGCACACACTTCCCAGTGGGAGTAGCCGTCCAGCAGGGGAGCACCCCCATATCCCCTCTGCCAGATCCGCCCCCTGCCTTCCTGGTTTTCAGGTGTGCTAGTTGGGCACTTCAGTCACATCCAGCACAGGCAACCTCACTTGGCATTCCGTGTTGTGCATTGATTTTTTGTCATGACATAACCTGGCTTGACCCACACTCTGTTCTGGTGCTTGGATTCACCAGTGGATGATGTGAACGGATTCATCCTGGTCTGCCCCCGACCCATGCCAAATGTATGCCAGTGGGAAACTTTCCATGGCCTGTTCTGGGCTGTTTCCTTTCATGCTTCTTGTGCTTACCTGCAGGGTCTCTGTCCTGCCAGAGGAGGTTTGCTAAGGCTCCTCCATCAGAACCTCTCCCAATGCCAGATTTCATGCATACTAGGGGGTCCATGAGCCAGCCCTACTCAGTTCACCTCCTGTCCTAGCAGGAGCAATGGCTTTTCCTGACTGGCCTTCAACCCAATCTGGTTTTTACTGTTGAATGTTTCAGCCCAGCCATGGCTCGTCCATACCCACATACAGCTCACACATGGCTCAGTAGGGGTTGAGACCTAGCCTAGTCTGTCCCACACCTACCCTGGTCCTCCAGAGCACCAGATGGTGTTGGAGTCTAGCCTGGCTGGTACATCCAGTCCCAGTCCACACTTGTGCTAAGTGAGACTACAACCGTATCCTGATCAGAACGCAGCCCACATTCCAGCCCCATACTCCTTGGTGGGAACCTCCGCCCAGCTAGGGTGTCCCCTTAGCTCCCCAACCAGGCCTGTTCCCAGCCATAGATCGCATGCATGCCAGTGGTTGCTCTGACTCAGCTTGGCACAACCCCTTACCTGTCTTTGCCCTTGCCTTAGACACTGTGGCCTAGCGTCCCTAGCTCATGCGGACCAATAGGTGCAAGAACCTAGCTCGGCATGACCTGTGCTCCATCCTGATTTCTAATTTTGCTTTTGGACTAAGGTTTGCTCAGTCCTGCCCAGTCCACCCCATTCCATTACCAATCCACACATTATCCAGCCATTAGAGCTACTTTGCCCAGCTTGTCTGACCCTCAGGTCTGTACCATGTGTTCACCAGCAGGAGCTATGACCTGCCAGGGGAGTTTCCCAAGTTCCTCCACTTGACCCATTCCCAGGCCCAGTTCTCGTACATGCCATTGGGTTTTAGGCCAGTGTCTGGCATAATCTGGCCTTCCATTTGGCCTTGTATGAGCTGGTGAACGTTGTAGCCCGGCCCACCCCACACCCTATTCAGGATGCTCATTCGGGTGCTGCTGCCTTGACCATTCCAGACTGTTGTGGGTTCCTTTACCTGTGAGTGATGGCAGGCTTCTTGGTCACATCTAGTTTAGTCCATCACCTCATCAACTCTTGAGCTAACTAGTGGGACTAGTATTTCCACGGGGTTTCGCCCGCACATCCCCCAACAAAATCTACCCCCCAGATATGGTTTTCTCGTGTGCTACTTCCCACTTCGGTGTACTCACCATGAAGTGAGCAGTCTCTGCAGTTCGGGCAGGCCCAGGGACAGGTCACCACATGGACACAGTGACTGGAATTGGGGCTCCAAGCATGGAGACAATCCCAGCCTGGCACCCACCACCTCTGACTTTTCCAATAAAAATAAATTTAATCTTTAAAAAATAGGCAAGACAAAGCTGTAGTGTATGATAAGTTAGATGTATGCAATGCATTTTGACTTAGGATATTTTCAGTTTACAATGGGTTTATTGGGTCAGAACTCTATCACCCATCAAGGATCAACTGTGTGCACTTATTATTTGGCCCCCTAATCCCACTTCTAGATATTTACTCTGCAGAAATGAGAGGATAGGTTCACATAAAAATCTGTATGCAAGTGTTTAAAACAGTTGTATTCATTATTGCCAAATACTAGAAACACATCCAATGTTCACTGGGTGAATAGATAAACAAACTAGTGTGTTTAGACAGTGGAATATTACTTGATAAGTGTAAGGAAGAAATTTTTGATATTACACAACTCTTCTGAATACAAAAGCATTTGCTGAATAAAATAAAACTACCCAAAAGGGTTACATTTTTTGTAACTCTATTTATTGGCATGATCAGATGAGCATTATAGTGATAGAGAATGCATGGGTGGTTGCTAGGGTAGAAATAGGGAAGAGGGCCTTTATTCATCACATGATATAATTCATAGAACATAGAACTATATACCAAAAGGGATATTATACAATTGTTAATTGTGATAACTTTAAAAAGTTGAATCTTGCCGATAAACCTCCTTATTTCAAAAATAGGGTTTTGAAAATAAAAACGGTGAGATTCTGTTTTTATGTTTATCAGTTTAGCAAAAATTACTGTGCTTAATAAAAACATGTATCAAAGAAAAAACTTAGGGAAAATTGATTCAGTAAAAGAAGAATGATGTGTAACTATCTTGGTAGGCTATTTATCAAAGGCAATTTACCTATTAGAATTTTAAACATATTCCGTGACTCAGTAATTATAGTTATTGTTATGAAAATGAAGGGTGTTTAAAAACAAATACAAGGACATATCATGAAAAAAACTGTGTGGATTTCAAAAATTATTTTGTACCCCCAAAATATGTTTTAGTTCCACTTTCCCATGAAGTTTTGAAGTACCTTCCTATGTTGCTAGGGAGGTGTTTGAGAGAATCTCTGCTTTCTGGTATTGTTTGAGATCACATATGCAGGCACACACACACACATGAAAACCAGCTAAAATCCATCAGAGAGGAATTGTTCTGTATCTATACTCTGTACCACAATGCACTGCTTAAGAATAATGAGATAAATCTGATAGTAGTGGCATGAAAGAACTCCAAGACATATTTTAGCTTGTACAGAAGAAGCAACTTGCAAATTGGTGCATATGGTATGCTACTATTTATGTGAGAATGAATATTTCATAAGAACATACACATAAAATATAGTAGTCTACAAGACATACAATAAATTGAGAATGAAACAATGAAACTTACTTCTGATATAGATAGTAAGTCAAGCATTGAAAGAGACTTTTGTCCACTTTATAATTGGGTTGTTTTCTTATTGTTGAGTTTTGAAGATTCTTTATATATTATAAGATGGGAAGCCCTATTTTCTATTGATGTTTTTTGTTTAGTTCTCAGGTAAATAAAAAGGTTTAATTTTGATAAACTCAAAACTTGGTGTTTTTTATGAATCATATTTTCGGTATAATGTTTATGAATGCTATACATAATATAGTTAAGATTTTTCCATTAACTTAGTTTTACAATTAAATCTAGGGTTCATTTTTAGATAAAATTTGTGTAAGTTTTGATGATTTATTGTTTTCCATGTGGGTGATTAGTTATTTAAAACTACTTGTCAAAAAAACTCAACCTTTCTTTATTGAATTGCCTTTGGAAGCTTTATCAAAGATTACATGATTGAATTTGTTATAGATCTATTTTTTTAAATTCTATTGTGTTCTATTGACCTATTTGTCTATTCCTTCACCAATACCATATGATTTTGAATGCTACATAGTAAGCTTTGATTCCTTCAACCTTATCCTTTTCCAAATTTGCTTTGGATATTCCGCATCCATTGCATTTCAATTTCTGAAAGAAAGTACTTTGAGATTTTTGATTGGAACTTTATTAAAGATATAGACCAATTTAGGAAGAGCTGATATTTTCAGTATGATGAGTCTTTCACTTCATGAACATTATATATCTCCATCTGTTTAGATTTGATTTCTTTCATTAGCGTATGGTGTCCAGCACATAGATTCCATATGAGATTTATAAGACTTACATATAACTACTCATTCATTTTTATCTGTTTTAAACAGTATGGCATATTTAGTTTCAGTTTCTAAATGTACATTAGTAACATACAGAAATATAAAATACATTTTTCTGTTGATACTGTATCCTGCTTTCTGTTAAACTCTGGGATGGTTTTGGTGAGATCCTGTGATTTTTTCTATGTAAGTAATCGCATCATTTGTGCAAAAGAACAGTGTGATGCCTTCCTTTAAAATCTATGCTTTTTTCATGATTCTGCTTTATTGAATTGGGTAAAAAAAATCCAGTGTGACATTGAAAGAAAATATTAAGAATGGGGATGGGCTTCATGAAGGTCAACTCGCAGGGCTGGGGGAGAAGGTGAAAGGGAGGAAGATGTTTACAGTAGCTATGATGTAAGTAAAGGACTGCTGTTTCTTATTTCCTTTCTCGTATTGAAGTAGTTCCCTTCTTTTTCTAATTTACTGAGGGTGTTCGTTATGAATGGATGTTATATTTTGTCAAATATATGTAAATTTCTGTTGATAAGATTATATGGGTTTTCTTTATAGATAATAATAATGGATTATGTTGATTGATTTCTGAAATTTTTCTTTGTTTGAGACACACACGCACACACACACACACATAGACAGACACATGTATTAGAAAGAGAGATGGAGAGCTTGATCTCATCCGCTAGTTTACCCTTCAAGTGCCTGTTGCAACCCAGGCTGGGCCAGGTTGAAGCTGGGTGCAAGGAATTCAATCCAAGCCTCCCTTGTGGGGGACAGAGATCTAGTTACCTGGTGCATGCAAAGGTGCACATTGGCAGGAATCTGAGATTGGAAACAGAGCCGGGATACTGATCCATATATTCTATCCAATATGTGATGTGAGCATCTGAGCCAGCATCTCATTTGCTAGACCAAACATCCAACTCTACTGATTTTTGAAAATTTAATCAACCTTGTATTCTTAGGATAATGCCCACTTAATTGTAGTGGAATGCTCTTTTTATTTATTGCTGTTTTACATTTGCTAATATTTTGCTGAGTTTCTCTTTTATTAATCTATGCTTCTGGAACATACTGGTTTTTAACTTTCCTTTTTATACTGCCATATTATGGCTTGTTATTGGTACAGTATTCACTTTATATAATTATTTGAAAAGCGTTCTTTTGTTTTCTACAAGGGTGTGTTGAGCTGATGCTGTTTCTTCCTTAAACATTTGGTAGAATTTTCCCATGAATCTATCTGGATTTGGATATTTTTGGGGAGGTTTTAAACTACAAGTGCATTTTCTTTAATACTTGTAGGATTATTCAAGTTTTCTGTTTTATCTTTAGTGCATTTTGCTAGTTTGTGGTTTCTAAGAAATTGGTCCCTTTACACTCTCAAATCACTGTTGCTTGTGTGTTTGTTCTTGTATCGTCTATTTCATGTCTACAAGGTCTGCAGTGATATTTCCTATTTAACTCCTGATATTGGTCATTGGTATATTCCCTCTTTCTCCTTTGTCAGTTTGCTAGAGACTGATCAATTTCATTGATTTTCCTAAGAATCAGCATTTAGTTTCACTGAGTATTTTCCTGCTGTTTTGGGTTTTGTATTTCATTGATTTCTGTTCTTATTCGCCTACTTCTTCTTGAATTATAGTAAATTTGCCTGTCTTTTTCTGATTTCCTTAAGCTGGACGTTAGCTTGTTTATTTACTCTAGCTCTTACATTTTAAGTGCTATAAATTTCCCTCTAAGCACTGCTTTAGTTGTGCCCCACAGATTTTCATATGCTGCATTTTCCATTTCATGCAGTTCCACTGAAATGCTCATTTTTACTCATTATTTTTAATTGCTTTATACTTACTAGTGTTTGTAAAGTTTCCTGTCACCTTTCTATTACTGATTTCTAGTATAATTCTTTTATGGTCAGAAAACATACTTTGTGTAATTTTAATTCTTTTAACTAAATGTTTATTTTATGAGACTGGGCATGGTGCTTTTGGGGAATGAGTCACATTCACTTGAAAAAATGTTTATTCTGTTGGTTTTGGTTAATGATTAGATCCAGTCAGTTGATGGCATTGATCAATTCTGTGTTCTTGCTGTTTTTCTGTTTACTAGCTGTTAGTGATATAAGAGTGCCTAAGTTGCTATTGTAATGCTAATTTATCTACTATTTTCATTTCTTTTAGTTTTGCTTTATGAATTTTGGAGCTCTGTTATGTTTGGACTTCTATGTTGTTATAATCTAACATAATTTAGATTATTAAGTGATTATTTTACTGAACGATATTTTTTATCACCTGTGATGTCTCTCTATACTTCAGTTGAGAGTAGCCTTGAATAAGACCCTGGAACAGAGACTCAGGCTTAATTAAAACAGGATTTTCAGTGTGCAATAGTGGGATATAGTGGGGAGATCAATGAGGGGGAGAAACCCAGGACAACAGCCCAATAAACTTCTGGGCTCATGCCCAATCTGTGCAAGCTTGGACCTAATCCTAGGAAGCATACAGAAGACTTCAAGAATGGAGGCAATAAACAGACTTCTACTACCTCTACTCTAGTCCCAAGATGACTTCTTGGTGATGCACAATTGGGACATATCTGTTGAGAAATACCAAGACTGAAGACAGAATTCATGTTGTAACTAAAATGTATAGAAAGCAGGTTGAAACTTGAGCTCTAAATCTAACTGTCAGTTGTCTGCTAAGCAGAAATATCAACAGGTGCCACGGGACCCATGTAAGGTCTTGAATCTTGTAACTTAATCCACAAAATATCAAGAATGTAATCCAAACTTACTCTGTTTATGAGAGACTACAACATCCTTAACTTACATGAAACATAACTGACACTACTTGGAGATTGCACACATATTTGAATTATCTGATGAGTATGTTCAAGTAATAACAAAATGTTCAAAGAAACCATTTAAATATTCTCAAGTCAAAGGTGTTGCTACTGTGGCGCAGCACATTAACCACTGCTCGTGTTGCCAGCATTCCACATCAGAGTTCCAGTTCCAGCGAGTCACGGCTGCTCTGCTTCTGATCCAGCTTCCCGTTGGTGTGTCTGGGAAGGCAGTGGAAGTGCTTGTAAAGTGTCCTTTTGCTGTTTGGGAATAGAGTATATACAGCGTGACAGGTGAGGAGCACACACACAGAAGATGACGGAGCAGAAAGAAGTGGCATGTATGGTGTGCCAAGAGCATTTTTCTCATTTCTCATTTTGTTTTTGGCTCTATCAGTCATAGTCCAAGAGCTGGGGATGACAAGGTAAATTTTAGGCGGACAGAAGATGACTAGAAAAGAAGAGCCAGTACAGGTTTTAAAAAAATTTCATGAGTAAGCATTTCACTAAATTCTTCTGCCACATGCGGGCTGTGGCAGTTGCTCTTTTAGGGCTCCAGTGAGAACTCAGTGGCTCAATGTCAGTAAAACAGCCTGTAGCAAAGATAGGTTCCTCAAAATGTGTCCACTGTCCATCTTATTAGCCACTGCTCTTGGAGTTGGGAGTTCCCTCACCCCAGATGACCCCTTTACACTTCCTTGCCCCCCTGCTTGGATGTGTGTCAGACCCGAAGGGGGCAGGGAGGCATGAGCTTTGTAGCAACATTGCACTTTCTTAAAGGCTTCAGTGCAAAGCTCTGATACAATTTGTTAGCCCACCCAACCCTGCAATGGGAAATTGAGTTTATGTTTGATCGGTTTGGCTGGGCTGCTGAAGCTTCATGTGTCAACAGCATCATGCACTTATCGGCCCAACTGGCAGTTGCAGTCGCTAGTTCCCGTCTCCCTGGATCCTGAACTGGTAAGAAATAAGAGCACACTGGATCTGTGGCCATCCCAGCCAACCTAGTCACTTTTTGGAAACAGTGGCCCTGGTAGCCTGTAAGACAGAGAGACAAAGACTGCATGCAGCCTTTGCCGTGAGAGTTGGGAAAAATCACCTTGCAGTGCCTGCGTTTGCCTTGAGCTTGTAAGAATGCCTGGTAAGGTGGGAAGTCTGAATCTTTTAAAGCAGTTCTGGCATTTTACACTTTGTGGCAAATACTGAAAGGGGGCATTCCCTTTGGAAGAAATGAGGATTCCCTGAGAGTTGGGACAGGGATAATGGACTGCGAGAAACCAAGCCCTGGGCTGTCAGAGCAAGCTGTAACAAAGAGGCTCCACTACCTACAAGGTGCAGCCAGGGTTAGGTTCTTCTTGTATCTGGCCCAGCCAGGGCTCTTGTACGTGTTTGGAATACTCTTCGTAGGCCTCTGTATGTTAAACACAACTTTAAAAAAACCTTTAGAAACACCTAAGCACAAGCTTGGGCAGTTTAATAATTTAAAGTCACTCAAACTTTCTCCTTCATAGCATCTCTAGGCCAATAGTGATATTTTTCTTTTTTCTTTTTTTAATTTCTTCTTTGTTTTATGATAAAATTCCGTAGGCAATAGTGACAGTTTTCTTGGTGTCACAAAGCCAAAAGAAATGTCTTGAAGTTTCATTTATTGTGGGGTTAGGGACAAATAACTTATTTTAAAATAAGATTTGTTTTTCTTGGAAAGTCAGATATACAGAGAGTCAGAGAGAAAGATCTTCCATCCGTTAATTCACTCCCCAAGTGGCCGCAACAGCCAGAGCTGAGCCCATCTAAACTCAGGTGCTTCTTCTAGGTCTCCCATGTGGGGGTACAGGGTCCCAAAGCCTTGGACCGTCCTCTACTGCCCTTCCAGGCCACAAGCATGGAGCTAGATGGGAAGCGAGGCCACCAGGACATGAACTGGCGTCCATATGGGATCCTGGAGCATGCAAGGCAAGGACTTTATCCACTAGGCTACCATGCCGGGTCCAGAACAAATAGCTTCATAAGGATTCAGTAGACTTTTAGAGAAATAATACACACAAATGGAAAGAAAACACAATACTTACTTATTGAATTCCTACATAACCACAGTGATTCCCTCATGGGTGTTGCTCCTATTGAACAATGTGCGATTTCTCCATTCATAAAGTCAAACTGAGCTCCACCGTTCTCATGTCTTGCTCTACCATGATAGTTCCTCAGCACCTGCTTTTTTTTGGAATGAAAGCCATCAGAAACTTGGCTCTGAAAAAAATATAGGATGCCATCCAAAGGAAGCTAGCACTTGCATAAACCTCCAGCTCATTATTGACATGTCTACCATACACTTCTCTGCTCCCTCAAAATGGGGCCCCATGCGGTAACCTGGTGGCTAATAAGTCCTCACCTTGCATGTGCCATGATCCCATATGGGCACTGGTTCATGTCTTGGTGGCTCCACTTTCCTTCTGGCTTCCTGCTTCTGGCCTGGAAAAACAGTAGAGGATATCCAAAGCCTTGGGACCCTGCACCAGCGTGGGAGACTAGGAAGAAGTTCCTGGCTTCTGACTGCGAATCAGCTCAGCTCAGCTCTGGCTGTTGCATCCAATTGGGGAGTGAACTAGTGGATGGGGCATCTTTCTCTCTGTCTCTCCTTCTCTTTGTAAATCTGACTTTTCAATAAAAATAAGTAAATCTTTAAAAAATATACCATTGTATGTGGTTTGCTTGTTCTGACAGGTGCTCTGTTTAGGGATTATGGCTTTAATCAATGTCTGGGGTCTCATTACTAATTTTTTTTTATAGAACTATAGGCATCTTCCCATTACAAATATTTTTGACTGAGGGCTAACCACAGAATGAGACAGTTTGCAAAAATTCAGCGCAGTATTGACTGTCTGTCCTCCTGTTAATCAGTAATACAATTATTCAGATGATGACCTCCCTGGGCCCCAGTGTCAAGTGTACTTGTGACATTCCAGACATCAGAAAGCTTCATCCTAACCCCACTACAGCCATGACTCCCAGGCCAGTCACTGGCCATGTGAGCTTTGGAACTCACTGACAGCCTTATCTGAGATCCCAGTATGTGAGTCTGCAGTCACATTCGCTACCATCCCCCAGGAGGTTGTGACCCCTGCTGCCAGACCGCTGCTGTTTGCCCTTGTGGAGACTGGTCAGCTCCTGACGTTTTTCCTTGTTAATCTCAGGAGCCTCCATTTCTCTTACCAACCCTAGGATATGCTATTGCACTGTGCCCTTCATCTCTGGCATCTTCAATGTCTTCCCACCCTGCCCTCTACCACCACAATCCTATAGAACTGCATCCCGAATCAACCTGTTTAACAGAGATAAGGCAACTCTTTTCTCCTAAAAGATACCTCTTTACTTCTTTCCTCTCACATCCCAGCCTCTCTTGCTCAGCAGATTCCTGCGTAGGGCTCATACAGGAAATGACAGCTTTTAAGAACTTACACAAACATGCCAGCATGCCATTTTCACCCCTGAACATGCCTCTGTGCATCCCCCCTTCACTTGTCTCAGTGTGCAAGAGCTCCGAGCTTGAAAGCACAGGTGGCTTCCTCAATCTGAGGCTGTCTGCTGCTCTGAGCTCCTCTCATCCTCAAGCCTCCTGGCCCCACTGGGGACTTCCTCTCCCTTGCACATCATCAATGTTTGCTTCTTTTCTGGTTCCCCCTCAATAGTCTGTGAGTACATGTGAGTCTCCTACTGCTACGATGTAGATGCGGCTTGTCATTTCTAAGACACTTGTTAAGTACTCAATTCCCCAGTGCGGCTTTAGCAGGTGTTTAGGGACTTTGGGAAGTGCTTAGGTACTGGATTAGGTCTCTCGGCAGGGAGTGGAATCTTGAGGGACTAGTTATGGATTAGTTACAGCAAGAACAAATTGCTAAAAATCAAGGCTACCCCTGATGCTTAGATCTGTTCCTCACAGACCCAGTAAGGTACATTTGCATGCACTTGTAATGCACCTGTTGTGTTACAATACAGCATGGGGCCCTCCCCAGGAGTTGAGCAGATGTTGGTGCTATGCCCATTAACTTTTGTGCCTCCAAAACTATGAACCAGTTTCTTTAGGAAAAATTCTAGTCTCAGGTGTTTTGTTAAAGGTACATAGAAGAGACTAAGACACCTCTATTTTTAAAACAAGGGTCAGGCTTGGCATGGAAGCCTAGTGGGTAGTCCTCACCTTGCATGTACTGGGATCCCATATGGGCACCAATTTGTATCCTGAATGCTCCACTTCCTTTCCAGCTCCCTGCTTCTGGCCTGGGAAAGCAGTAGAAGATGGCTCAAAGCTTTGGGACCGTGCACTTGCATGGGAGGCCCAGAAGATGCTCCTGACTTCGGATTGGCTCAGCTCTGGCTGTTGCAGCCAGTTGGTGAGTGTACCACTAGACTGAAGATTTGTCTCTCTGTCTCTCCTTCTCTCTATAAATCTGCCTGTCCAATAAAAATAAATAAATCTTTTAAAAATAAATAAATAAAACAAGGGTCTCCAGTAGTGTCTGTCCTATCCCTAACACCTGATCCTTTCTCTCCTTCTGGTGGACGAGTTTGAAGAACAATCCACACTCATGGCTTCAGTCTCCTTGTTGCCTGTACTTTCCTCAGCCCTATGGGCAGCCTCTGCCTCCCTCCCTCCAACTCTCCCCTCTCCACCTGGTGCTTCCACTGCAGAACCCACAGTCATTCTCAGATCAGGCCATGAAGGACACACCTCATGCCAGTGTCCTTCATGCTCTTTTTCCCCCTTTTCTCCCTGACAAGCAGCAGCATCCCATGACATTGTCAGAGAGGTTTTTGAGGACTACCCCTCCCACCTACCAGGGACAGGTGGTCACTCACTCTTCCTTTGCATCCTCAGATTGAGTTGTAGCATCCATGAGCATTTACTCTCCATGTTTCTGAGCTTTTCTCCCATAAATACTGTAAACTTACCCAAGAGCTAGGAATGTGTCCCGATGAAACAGCTTAAGCATGCCTAATCCAAAAATCCAAAATCTGAAATGCCTCAAAATCTGACACTCTGACTACCGCGTGATATCACAAGTAGAAAATTTCACCTTATATAATAGGTTGCAAATTGCCGGTTCCCTAAGAGAGTTGTATCCAGTTTCCTTAAGGCTACGTGGCCAAATTGTATAAAAAAAATAAGTTAATTTTATATTTTGACTTGGGTCGCATGTCAATCTATGTATGCACAAATATTCCAAAAAATCTGAAATATTTTGGTACTAAAGTTTTCAGGTGAGGGAAACTAAAGTTATGCCTGCATTCTCAATGTGAGAATGCCGAATGCTAACCACTAGACCACAAAGGAAGATCTGCATTCTCAATGTGGAACACCTCTGGCACTTGTTAACATTTTCAGTTTGGTGGGGGATGAACTTGGTCGAGAGATAACTGTAGCTGTCCAACATGGTAGTAGGGTTGGGGGTAGAAAGATCCACTTTGTGACATTCTTTAGCTGGAATTTGATCCCAAACAAGTGTCTTCTAGACTTGTTAGCATTCATAGGCAGCTTACAGGTGTGATCTCAATCTTCCTTCCAGCAACTCAGAGTAGATAGCAAATAGAATCTCTGTCTTGTTAATGCAATCATAAATTTAGGCTCAGAGACAGAACTCTGCCCTGATCTTTCTGGTAAGAATGGCAAAAGCACAGACCTCACTCTGACTTGTCACCCCTCTCTGTTTCCACGCACCTCCTGTCCTGCCCAGTTAGTCTGTGCACTGACTGTCCTTTGTCAGTTGCCAAACTTGTGATGTATAAGTAAGATGGCAAGTCAGAAACCAATCAAGAGGTAAGGCATTCAGTTTCCCATGGTCATACGTGTTGGCAGGCTGTCAGTGACAAGAGCTGTGGATTTGTGCTACAAATATCACCTGCCCTTGCCTTTAGTCTTGTTACTTTAGTAGCAATCGTGCCTTTAACTTAACATTCAGCCTTAGTGAAACATTGGATTTAAGTAGACCTATTAGCAATGATAGCCAGCAAAGTCTTTGAGCTTGATTCCTGGAGGTCCAGGCTGCCCTCTTCATTTTCCTTAACATGACCCCCAAGGCACAATCCAGGAGATTTCTAAGGTCCCACTGACTTCTAGTCTCTCACTTTTATGTTTGCACTTCAGTCCCAACCAGGTATGCCATGCCAAGGGATTCTCTTTTGCCACTTAGAGTTACATTGAAACCTAGGGATGAGGGGTGGGAGTGTTGCTTGGGGGTGGGTGGTGGTGGGGTTCTGTGTTCTGTCCATTCAGGGGAACTTGAGCCAGTTTCCCTGGCTCCTGAGTCCCTCAGTTTGTCTTCTCCTCGCAACCCCCACGTTTTTGTGGTTTGACCTTGGTCACTGATGACAAGGCTTCTTTCCCTGCCAAACCAATCAATAAGCTAAACAGACAGAAGATGAGTATTTAGAATATGGGAAGCCAAACTCAAACACAGATAGGTTATCAGCCTTGCCCAGAGCAGACTTCTGAGCAAATATTTCATTAACAAATTTTTCATGGCAACTTGCATGTTAAAAAAAAAAGAGAGAGAGGTGGGGGAAAGAGAAAGAGACAACAGTGGAGGCTGGCATGGGGATAAAGGGAAAGAAACTTAATATCCAGTTGGTCTGTGACCCCAGAAGGGATCTTTGACTTTGCCGGGACTATCAGGAGGATGGTGAATGGCACAGAGGACCCCCAGCCCCCAGGGAGGGAAGGCCTAGCCCCTTAATTTCTTTTAACTTCAACACTACCTCCCATTGTAGGACCAGCGAGTGTCATTTACTTGGAGCTATCTCCATAGGGCTTAAGCAGGGGAAATCCCCCAGATCCACATACCCCAGGCAGGCAGGCAGCAACTGGTGTGTGGAACCCTGGGACTGGTGTCCTTAGGAAGTTCCCTGGAGAGTGATGGGGACACAGGGGGAACCACTACATGTGATTAATGGCAATCAGGGTGATAGCAGAGTAGCCCCCACTATTTGGGCACCCTAAGGAGTCTCTTCACATGTGTTATCCAGCTGCTGCTCCACCAGGCCTAATATTTTATTGTAATCACTGGTATATGTGCCCATTGACATCTGTTTTGATTGCTCCATATTTTGAATTTTGTGCCTGGTTCATAACAGCCCTAAATGTAAGGCAGTTTTATTTTTGAGGAACCTGAGATTCAGAGAAGCTGAGAAACTTGGGCAAATTTGCACAACTAGTAACTGTAGAGATCTACCTGGGGACTGGGCAAACTGAATGCAAAGACCAGGCACTTCCTTCTCTTTTCTCTAGTTCCCTAATTGCTTTAATTGAAAAATGTACAATAAATACTATTCAGTTTTATTTTTAAAAAAAGCCTCAACTAACATTTACCTTTTTAAAACAATTTGATTTATTTTCATGCTTTATTTGAAAAGCAGAGAGGGACAGAGGGAAGAGGGGAGAGACAACTTGTACCTTCAGTGTGCTAGTTACCTCCCCAATGCTCCAAAAGCCAGGACAGGGACTGGTCAAAGTCAGGATCTCCAAACTCAGTCTGCATCCTCCATTTAGGTGGCAGGGGAACAAACACTTGAACAAGCACCTGCTGCCTCCCAGGGTACGCATTAGCAGGAAGCTGGAATTGGGAGCAAAGCTGGTATTCGAACCCAGGCATTCCCAAGCTGGGATGCAGGTTTCCCAAGTGACATCTTTGCCACTGTGACATCTGCCTGTGCTATTAGCTGTGGGAATATAGCATCCAATTCTTGTAAGCAAGTTCTGAGGACAGAAGGGAGTGGAATAGCTGACTTCCATCTCTTTTTGTGTGCTGTTCCTTGCTCCTTTCCATGTGTGGCTGGTACTGCTGCCTGCTGGAGTTCTCGTCCCATCATTTGCGTTTTTGTGCTGAATGGATTCAGTCTTCAGCTTCCGAGCGTCTTTTTGGGAAGCTTCTGGGCTAGCCCTGCACTAGTTGTTCTTACTGCTGCCTTTTTCCTTCAGGGCATTTACTCTAATTAAGA